>NC_080672.1:400449857-400784536 GCF_030247195.1 Topomyia yanbarensis | reverse complement strand
CTCTGTCAAGTTTTGGTAGCTGAGGAACCTTGAAACCGAACGTATCATCCGATGGAAACCATAAAAGACCCAGAGTTTTAATTGAAGGTGATTGGTCAAGCTCTAGTACTGTTAACGTTTCACAATCCTTTTCCGGAATGTGTTCTAAAATGGCCGGGTGGTTGGCACTCCACTTTCTGAGTGGGAATCCCGCTCTGCTGAGTAAACTGATCAACTGTTTACTTGATTCCACTATGGCTTCCAAGCTGTCGGATCCAGTCAGCAGATCGTCTACATAGAAGCCTTCCTTCACGATCGGCGCTGCTAGTGGAAAATCCTTGTCGTCGTCTTCTGCAAGCTGGTTCAGAGTCCTTGTAACGAGAAAAGGCGCACATGAGGTACCGTAAGTAACAGTGTTCAAACGGTACTGTCTAATAGGATCGGCCTCATGCTGGCGCCAAAGTATTTGTTGTAGTGGTCGATCGTCGGGATGTACCAAGATTTGTCGGTACATTTTTTCTATGTCCGCTGTCATGACGTATCGATGGAGGCGAAAGATGAGAACGATTGCCAAGAGAGTAGGTTGTACCGTTGGACCTGTAAGCAGCAAGTCGTTCAATGAAAGATGATTGCTACTCTTGCATGACCCATCGAACACGACTCTTGTTTTTGTGGTTGATGAATCGGGACGAGAGATTGCGTGGTGGGGCAACGCGACGCGAGTCTGCACCTCCTCCATGTGACTGAGCTGCTGATATTCTTCCATGAACTGCACGTAGCTGGAGCGAAGGGAAGCGTCGGCACGGAAGCGTTTTTCCACAAAGTTGAGTCTTCGAGCGGCCGTGGACCACGTTTCGCCAATTAGAGGCAACATTTCTTGACGAACAGGAAGCCGCACTACATAGCGTCCCTCAGCATTCCGGCTATGCGTCCTTGCAAAATGGGTTTCACACTGCTGTTCCAAGGCAGTGTAAACCTTACCTTGATCGAAGTTCTCCACATCCCAGAATTTCTTAACTTGAGCGTCTAGACTTTCGACAGTAGAAACTAGACACGTAACAGATGTAGATGAACTGGTCGGTACTTTTCCGGAGATGATGTATACCAGGCTTCTGTAGAACTGGAAGGTGTGCGTTAAAGCAGATTTGCTCCGCTTGCAGGATCATGGAGAACAGCTCAGCCCCAACGATGATGTCAATGCCATTGCAAACGTTGAATTGTGGGTCCGCCAATGGCAAGTGTTTGGGGACGTTCCATGCACTGATGTGTACCGTCCTAGTTGGCAGATTGACGGTTAGATTTGGCAGCACCAGACAGTCCAAAGTGTGCTCAAGTGATCCGAAACGAGATGATAATTGCACTGACACTGAATATCGCACATTCACAACGGCTTGGCCGATGCCACTAACTGGCATGTTCACTTTACTGCGCCTCAATGCTAGGCGTTGACACAATGATTCAGAAACGCAATTTGATTGTGATCCACTGTCTAAAAGGGCACGAGCGAGCTGGTATTGTCCGAGATTGTCCCGAACTTTGACAAGAGCAGTGAATAGGTGTCCATCCGGCTAAAAAGAAGCTCCACCAACACAGAATCCCAATGCTGCGTCTTAGTTTCCAGTGAATCCAAAATTTGAACGTGTTTTTCGAACTCATCAGCAAGATCCGATAACGCACTTGCACGAAAAGAACTGGGTTTCGGACGGTTTCAAAAACGCACTTTACTCGTCGAATTCTCAGTGATAAGTGAAGTATAGTTCTCGTTTTCGTTTCCTTTCCTACCTTCATTACATATTGGATGCGAGCGTGTGTGAGTGTGCGTGTGTTTCATTTTCAGCTGCCATGATTAATCGGAGGCAAGGTAAGTGTATTCTAGGTGAGTATATTTTACATTGGTTTTGTTTATTTATATTTTAGGTTTTGTTTCAGGTAAGTTGAGGTGGTTTCATCAAGGTAAGTATGCAGTAGGTATCAAGTTCCGCAACAAGGGTAAAGTGCCTATTTTCATTATACTAAGCAAGGTACTTCATTAATTCGTAAATTTCTCGTCCTGCAATCAATGGAATGCATGAAAATTGACATCAACAGCATTGCTTCGTTGTTAAGAACCAACATAATAACAAAAATACGTTGAAAACAGTAAAATTGTCGTGTTTGAACGCAACGAAAACTCGAATCGAGTGCCCCTATTATTGCACTACCATTTAACTCAATGCGTTGAACAAAGATCATACGATTATCTTATGAAGCGGTATTTATTTCGTAAAATCGGTTTGCTATGATTTGGTTTTCCATAACGCATCTTCGATTTTTCATAAGACAAAATTATATATTTCTCTTATGTTTATGTAAATCATAAAATGCACGTATGAAACTCAAGCGAGTAACGTATGCAATACCCAATAAAGTCGTATTTTTCCATAGTCTTCTTATGAAAACATAGTTTCGTTACTTTTCTACACATCATAAGGTAATTCTTATGAATCTCGCTGTATGTTTTGGCTGAGTGTTCAAATGCGACTCCCCCTTAAGTTGGTTTAAGCGGCTGCCCCATGCTGCTACCCAAACGTTGCAATGGCCGGCGATAACGACTGGTCTCCGATCGATATGCTCTTCTGTCAGCTTATCAAGAATTTCTATGAATCAATCGATCATCCACCGCAGAGGTGCGTAGCAGAAGACTCCATTAATTTTGACAATTACAATCCTTCATCCGCGCGATAAGCTACTGAACTGGATATCTTCCCCTCGACGGACTCTCCGCTGGTTTTGCGTTATCTGGTATCCAGTTTCCAACGCTGGCCGGGTACAGTATGACACCAAAATAACAGCTACATCGTGCTAAGACTCCGCTACATATTGCCGCAGCAAGTGTTTTGATGTGTCGCACTGGTTAAGGTTGAATTGCATTACCTCCACTGTGACTTCATTGCAGACAACTGTTGGAATGTCGGACATTATGGACCTCATGAACCGTGGTTGTTATCTTCTTCGTTTGTACAGATCAGATATCTCGGAGCCTGTCGGCAGTCCTTTGTCTTCTGGCATTTTTCCCCGCACTTTCTGTATAATTTGCTCCTGTCAGGTCCACTGCAATTTCTAGCCAGGTGCCCGAACTCTTGATTAACTCGAAGCACACTTCCGATCGCTGAGAGACATACCGACCAGCCAACTGTGATCTTCCCCGTTTTTACTGTCTTGTTTGCTGCTTCGACTGGAAGCCTAACTAAAACCACTTGCGTGCTGAAAGGCCTATTCCTCATATGGATCGCCTGTTCTTTCAGATTTCTTCTTCCGAGGATACTGCCTCCAAATAGATTGTAGCCTTTCACCGCGTCATCCACGGCTTTCTTGGTGAGCTCTTTATAAGCAGAGCTGTTTAACTTGGAATGCTTTTTTTTTTAATTCCAGGATCATCTCTCTAGTGCGGGTGCTCCTAATATCCTCATGTCTAAGCCCAGCGTCTTGAGGGTCAGGTTTATCCGCATTGTGCACAGTATCTTCTCGTGATCCGCATCCTGTTCGGTGACGTTCGCCATGACCAGAATGCCGTAAGCAGGATATTACTGGCGTCGATCCTGATGTGCCGGTTGACACTGTGTGTATTTTGCTTGTTGTAGAGTGACAATGAGTTTGAGCAGCCACCCAACCCGCTAAAATAATTTACTGAGCCCTTCGTATCCCTTGTACCATTCAACACTACGACTCGGCTCCCATGTCCCATTCAGCATCGCAAGCCCTTTGGATCCTTTCTCGTACCATTTAGTCCACTTCCTCGTTGAGCCAATCAGCTCCCAACCAGTTCGCGAAATACTTGGTCTAGCCCTCGACGAGAAAAGTTCTCCCGAAACCGAGTCAACTAGCCAGGTGCCGAGATCGATCCAGATATTCCAGTGGAGCAAGGCGTTCAGTTCGCTGGTGCCGCGACGATCCGCGTCTGGTGGTGTCTTATCACGATCTTCTCAGCCTGGCCCGGTAGTGAATCTAGCTTACGCCGACGGAAAATACCCCTGAGAAAGAAGTTCTCCCAATAACGATTCTTCGCTATGTTGCTCTCGAGACAACCTGTAGAGTGCCGTGGTCAGACCGGCGATTCTGGGTGAAGCATAGCGTTCGGTTCGCTGGCGCCCCGATCACCCATTCCCGGTACTCTGTCGCGGTCTACTCGATTGACTAATCGCTGCGGCAAAGAGTTTCCCGGCGGTAATTGCTCTCCTCAAAACCGTTACTCGCGGTTCTTGACGGCGCCGGTGGTTGAGTGGTAAGCGTGACCACCACTCATTCCAGTTGGTCTGGGTTCAATTCCAGCCGAGGTCGTTGAGATTTTTCTGAGGTGAAAAAATCTGTGGTCACGTCTTCCTTCGGAAGGGAAGTAAAGCTGTTGGTCCCCGGTCCATGAAATTGGTGGATCGATAGTTCAGGTAGTAGAATCACCTCTCTGACGTCGGTAAAGAAGAAGTAGATCCAACTTCTATACTCTTACTAACAAAAATATCCTCCTCCCGTGATACTTGTGGAGTGCGCAGTAGTATATACGGCCTCTAGCAAAAGCAAGTATCGGACCAACCATTCCTTCCCTTTCCTTCTGCGATCTACGTTCGAGCCTGGCCGGCGCCGGTATTGATCAAAAACACTTTGGGATTACCAGGAGTTGCAGATTGAAAGATGTTGCGCTACTCCCAAGCATAATTATCTACTGATTCCCTGTGCAACTTCAACTAGACCTGATCGATAACGGAGTAGCAGCCAGGGGTGGTCGCACAAGCTCACAAGCTCAAAACCGTTACTCGCGGGTTCATCACGCCATTTCCGCTGTAAAGCGCTCGATTCACCGCGAACCACGTGTTTATTTCTGTAGACGACATTATCAGTGTTGATGTCCGGTTCTCCCACTTCCAGCATCTTCCCGTGTGTCGCTTCGCTTCGAACCTCGGACATTCAAGGACCACATGCTCCGGTGTGTTCTTGACTTTCCCGCATTCCGGGTATAGCGGTGATGTTGCGTGCCCGAACCGTTGAAGATACTTCTTGAAGCATTCGTGGTCCGTCACGAGCTGCGTCAGCTGGAAGTTCACGTCCCTATGCTTTCTATTTACACGCCTTCCTTTCTCAGCATTGTCCCATTCTTGCTGCCACGTCGCCATCGAATCTATTCTAACCATTTTGCTCACATTTCGGCTGTTCCTTCGATTGTAGCACTCGATATCCTCCGCCAGAGGATTATCTCGACGATAGCGCATACAAGGTCCGACGGAATTGTTCTCTACACGCTCGCAACTCGTACGACCATCACCCGGAACATCTTGTTCAGCTCCGCACCGCAGTAGTTATGACGAAACACCAATTACAGACGTCTCGAGCTGCTTCTTGGACCGCCGTCGTTTGGCATGATTTTCGCTATTGCGTTCGTTGCCTTCGCCGACATAATCAAAATAGTCACGTGCGCTCCTACATTCGCTGAACCGCTTTGCAGTTGCTAACCAACGACACTTCCGTCTTGTGATGAGATATCTGTAGCTTGACCCCGTTCATCCAGCTCTCGATAGCGTCTATTATCTGTGTCACCGACACCTCCACTTCTTCAAGTGTCCCACCCATCACCGTTAATGACACGCCGTCTGTGAGTTTCCCTTTCCTGGCCAGCCGCAGTGTTAAGACGCCATCGTACATCTCATTCCAGAGAGTTGGACCGAAAATGGAGCCCCGAAGAACGCACGCTGTGACTCGCATTAAACGCAGTGCAGTATCGAATTCCTCTTCGCTTCTGTTCTTCTTGGCACTTTCGGACACTACCTAAATTGTCTCCACTGTCGATACTCCTTTGCGAAATCTAAACTGAAGCTTGGACAGCCCGCGCCTGCCCTACGTGCATTTCGTCAACTTGTTAAGGACGATGCTTTCCAGGAGTTTTCCGAGTGTAGCCAACAGACATATAGACATATAGGTCTATACGAGGTTGGATCGCCCGGTGGCTTCCCTGGCTTTGACAGCAACAGCAACTTCTGTACCTTCCACATTTCGGGGAAGTTGCCTTCATATAGAAACTTCTGCAGCACCATTCTGAAATTGTATGGCACGATGCAAAATCGAATGCATGACTGCAGAGGAAACATAAATTCCTTCATCAACCAAAGTATTCATTTGTTATTATGTGGACAGTTTGAAAACAGAAGTTGGCATCTTCTACATTTTCGAGCATAAGTGAACTGTGTAATCTATATCTGGCGCACTTTTGCTCAATAATCCCCCTCAGAGCTAGCATAGAAACAAAATTCAGTTTGCTTCTGAAACCGAACATATCCGAATCTGAATGTGTTATGTCGGGAAAACGAATGACGAGGGAAACGAACCAAACATTTCATTCATCGCGCCGGGCTTGAATTGAATTTCGTTTTCTTTCAAGTTCACGCTGGGATGTCAATTTTTTGAGCTCTGCCCTCAACTATTATCTTCAACTTTCCCGGGCACATTTCAGTAGGCGTCGATGAACCCTTCATCTTCGCCATCACGATGCGGTACGCGTTCCTCATGGATTGGTGTCTACTTCTCAGCGCACTTGTGCCACTCTGATTTGCTAAGCTTGATCTCCCCTTTCCAAGCGGCCCTAGCTTCCCGAAACGCAGCCTTGTGCTCCTCTGTCTGGCCAGATACTGCTCTCTGAGCCCGCCTTCTGAACAGCGCATAGCGTACTAAGCGTCTCGTTCCACCAGTAAGCTGGGTGCTGCCTATTTTGTGGCTCAAGTTTTTACGTCAACGCCACGTTACAAGCCGTCCAATCTTCCTTGATAGATCAGCTGTATCAACGCTAGAGCTTCCAGCAGGATACAACCTCTTGTGATAGTTACTCTACTTACTCCTTCCACAGTCCATACATTGAAGCCGTCACCAATGACTACCGGCTTTCATCCGATCAACTACTCAATTAACTGCTCCATCACATGGCTGAACTACTCCACTGCCAACGAAGCTTGTGAGGAAAAATTGCATAGCCCAAACAATATTCATGGACACTGTTGTTTATGAATGACGGGGTACAAATTATGATGTCATCTTCTACATAAACCTGCCGTATCGCATTGGTGCCACATTCTTACAGACCAGACAAAATATAGTTGAGTGGTAGTATGTACGTAGCACTAGCTCTACACTTGTCCTGAATACTTGGAATCGTCGACGAGCAACTTTTCGAAACGGGCGGTTTAAAATATTCGGATTGCCTTATTTACATACATGAAAAATGTGTGTTTTTTCTCAGTTTAACCATGGCTAAAAGTCTCCAGTCGGTGTCATACTACCTTTCATAAAAAACAACAACATGTTATCAAAACAGGTTGTGTCACCCCTTTTATCGAAGGCTGAAGTCGTTTCCTATCTAGTTCCGGTAATAAAATCAACATACCCCAATTCGCTCCCTTTAGCAGCTGGTTTGTATCCGGTAGCAAAAAGCAGCTGTTTAGCAAATTTATTACTGCTAATGGATATCCACTAGCGAACGTCACCTGTACGAACAGAACAACCAGCCTCGGAACATGCAACGGACCCATTCAAGTCCCCCCTTCGTGAAACCAGAATTTGCAGTGATAGCACGATTTGAAGCAGTTGCACCACACCACCATTAGGACCGTTATTGATCGTAATGCTATGGATTGCTCTATATACATTTTAATACCATAGTCGTGATGTAATTAAATTTTAAAATCAATTTTTTAGAAAGCTATTTCAAATATTTACAAAATCCGCAAAATTTTAATTTTATACCCTACTAATAATTATAATTACCAGCTTATCGCGTAATCTTCCAGCATAAACCTAATTAAAACGACTATTAAGAGAGTAATGAGACGACAGTCTTTTCAGTATCGAAAGCCTTAATCCACAATAGCTCCAGACTAGCGAACAGTAGAAGGGACTCAATTCACCCTCGGAAGCAAACAACCATTGTTCTCAGTAGGTACGTACAGCAAATTTAACCTCTGAATCTAAGCACGGATCAATTTACGCATCATCAACACGTCCTGCTAATGCTGAATGCTAATGATAATGGTAGTACCGATACCCTTAAGGACGAAAAGTCATCCGGTACCAGCCGTCAGCAGCCGGGTCGTACGACGAAGTGGAACTCCGGTACGTGCTCGGAATACCTGGTTGTACCAGTACCTTTCAGTAGGTAAGCTCTTCTACATACTTCGCGAGAACGCCAATCAGACCTCGCTCGTCCTCATCAGCTCTCTCCTTATCCGCCAGACGCCATTATCATTTCGGAATGGGATCCTTTTGTTCTCGAGGGAACCAGCGGAAATCTGAAATGTTAATCTTTGATTTTCATGGAGTTTCCAATGTAGATTGCTTTATTCCGTGCCCGTCCCACTGATTCTGATGAAATGAAAAGTTTACAGTACGGGATCTGTTGGACGCGGGGAAAAACAAAGCATCGGATAGCGGAGTGAAAAAGTGACTTCATTGCAATTCTACGCTGGCGAGTAAAAATACTTTTCCGTGTTCTGAAATCAGTCATCGTTAGCAAAAAAAAAGTGCAGGGGTAGGACTGTCGCTGGTAAATCCATCCAACGAACGCGACGACGCAACAGAACTTTGCCAGCTCATTACTCATCCGACGCTGGTAGCATTACCGTACAATAGAGCTTGGTTCGCTCAATCAGGGAAATAATTCAGATTGCTTCCGACGTCTATTTCGTGAATTGCAGGAATAAAGGTGAGTTTGCAGATTTTATAACTTAAATTAGATATGATCGTACCCGGGAGTGACGTGACCGATGGGTGTTAGCAATTATACTTATAAGCACTGGCAACAGTTTTCTTCGACTTTTAATCTTCTTTTGATCGTGACATTCCTCATCGTCGTCTTAGACTGTTTCCGATCTACCCGAGTGTACCCAGTTGCGGGCCGTTCCCCGTTGTGACACACCCATTATTTTTTACTTAAGTATTTTTCTTAAGTAAAAAATAATAATAGATTGCAGACTGATGGCTCTCATTTCCAGCCAGACTTCTTGAGGAGCATTGTTTGGGAAAAACAATTGATCCAGTCCAAGCGAGAATTTCGCCTGAGAACCATCATTGCTGGCCACGACCATCTTTACCGTAGCTTGGGATATGAGAAAGGAAGTGTTGATGTGGTACTTACTTAACGGAAGACCCCGACTCAGTGATACTCCCATAAGTACCACGGATAGGGTAGTGGGTGGGCTGTTAGTCAGGATTCGCCTCAAGCAAGCGATGCGACTGAGAATTTATTTTCGTGCATAAGAAGTTTGAATAGTTTATTGACTAGGTTACGTAAATGTTCGCGATGATAAGGTGTTTAACCTCTGGATAACCGTTTATCGAGAGTTTGTTTCATCGAAAACAACTTGAACTCCGAACAGCCGGCTGTCGGGAGTGTTGTCGACAATATAAAATGGACCATAAATTATTGATTTAATTTAATTGATTTATTGGCCTAAATGTGAGCCAATGAATATGACAATAAAACGTATGTTCTTCGTGCTGGTATGACTGCTGCGAATTGGTAGCTGGCTTCTGATTCTTCTCGAGAAACTATCAATTCCCATTTTTTTCACTAAGACAATACCATGCGTATTTTTCACGCACATTAAATGCCCATTGGATTAGTTCCCTATTTGGTCAAATAAACACTAAATAAACAAATAAATTAGTTTGCTCAGTTCAAAGAGATGTCAGCTAGATTTGCATCAACCGGCAGATACGTGTTCCCTTGCAATGCCATCAAATCAAAGAACATTTAAAATTACATACGACACACTATGTGCAATTCTGAATATAATGAATAATAATAATATAATTATTTGCAATAAAATAAGTTCGGAAAAATTAATTGAATAACCAATGTAGTTAATTTTCAAAGATAGCACTGTTGAAGAATCACCTTGAAAAATAAGTGATAAGGGTCGCGGACGAAAATAGCTGACAACCGCCCATTTTTACCGTGCTACGAAATATTGCACAAAAACAAATCCTATTATAAGCTTATTTTTGAGTGCACTTCGAACTGAAAACATGGATCAGAATTTTCTTTACACACAGTGTAGAAAGATCAATCAATCCAAAAATGAATGAAAGAAAAACATGCTTTTCGGTGGATCTTAACAAATTTGTATCTCGTTTGAAACAAATAAACGAAAAAATGTTAAAGAGGTTTACTATTTCGAACCAACAACAAGGCAACGGTCACTACTTTGGCTCTAGCCAGTGTGAAGCGAACGAGAAAAACAAGAACAAAATAATTATTCTTGCCGAGGTGATTAGACGAGAAGAGTGAGGCGCAGAAGCAATAAATGGTGTTCCGGTCACATGCGGTGTTTATTCACTTCCGGCCTTTTCGCATAGGACCGCTTCTGATAGAATTCAGCAAATAGGCCGAGGCAAAAATATTCTTTTTGCATAACAACTTAAAATACGTGGTTGTGTGTTACAACGCTATAATCAAGATCCTCATATATTTGACTGATGAGAAAATAAATGTTCGGCTACAATAACTGACACCACTTGCTGGCACCGTGGCTATTAAAAGACGTATGTCACATTTGGAAGCAATGGTATTCATTACGGAGCGAACGTGTAGCAACTACTCCCCGTGTATTTCTAATGTGTTTTTGTGTTTCTTCCTATAAACCATAATACGATAGTGGCATTACACAGAGAATTCTTTGCACATTGAGTCTCCAATACCTGAAACACAAAAAAATGCCAAATTTGTAACAGTTGTTCAGGTAAGATTGATAACAGCAAGAGCTGCATCAGGCATCTCAAAATCAATAGTCAGCAACATCATTGAGAATGTTTACACTCGTGACCAGTAAGCAAGAAAGAAATCGGATGTTCGTGAACATGAAGGCGACAACCACGGTGATGACAGGGAAGTGCACGAGGCAGAAATGAATGATCCACAAGACGCAGTTGGTGAGGAAATTTTCCCGCCTCATAAAAAGCTTTCCACGTGAAATGCTAAATCGCTCGCACGAGATGTACTGGACAAGCATTGAAACTCGTTTTGTTATTTTTATTGTTTACATCATCGGCTTACCTATCGCGTTGAACCGAGGCAAATAAATGAATTAATAAGTTGAAGTTTTATGAAAGACAGAACAGTAAAACTCTCCAAAACTGAACAATTTATCAATAGTGTTTGCCACGTTCATTAAAACTCGAATATAATATTAGCAAGTTATTTAAATGAAAAGTTTTAGAATCGCACATTTAATTTCTGTATTAGGTTAGTCCATTGTACTCTTAGTTTAAACAAGAGACACCACACTCAAGCATGCTAGACAAAAATAGGCGATTTATTGGGAACGATATAGCTAATAAGACAGTTTTTGTTTTCGCGTCATTTTAACATAATAATATTTTTATCGACAGTCAATCTAATTCTCATATGAGTAATGCTTCCGTATTAAACCCTGTTTATTCAGAAAACCACACTATTTAAAAAAAATCGTGCAATAAACACGGCATAAAGTGAGACCCATGAAATACACTCGTATATATGAACGTATAAATGCACACAGTAGTAATAGGACAAACGATCGTGAGTTTATCCGTTCTCTCAACCGAATACCAATTGCTGTTACTACACATATTAATCAATCAATCAATCGTAATGAACGTAATATTGCAACCAGCAGCAGCATTTTAGTCGCTTTCTATAGGTTCCGACTGATATACTTGTCAGTTTGATCAATCGGCAGCCACGGAGAGCGACTAAAATGTTGTAACTGATTGAATCTAGAACACAAGTTTGCAAAAAACAAATTAGATGCGAGGACAAGTATTTTCTGGGCTCATTTTAGATCGCTGAGCACGAAAACAATATTCATTTTTCAAAGAAACATTTTACAGATTTTTCCGAAAGGCATTTTTTGTCTTTAAGTTATTGGTCAATTTCTCGTGGTAAAATTATCCGATAAATCAATCAACCAGTTCAAAAGGTATTGTTAAGCCCTTTCCAAAGATATATCATATGTGTGGATCACATGTATATTTACAGGGTTACAAGAGATCAAAGCCGAAATAATAAAAAAAAATCATCCTAAAAATTGACAAAAATTCTACTTGTTAAACCTTGGTAACTTGAAATCTTTATAAATTTATACTTGATCTATTACGTCATATCATCATATTATCATATTACGTCTTTTAGGAAAAGACAGATCATTACTTTCCAAACTGTAAGTTTGTTACTATGTTTCAATTGCCGCAAGGTACTGTATCGATTTTGTTGGCTATTTTCGGCAAATTTAAGACTAAGAGACAACGAAAGCAATGAAATTGAAAGACGGATAGGCATTCTAGAGTGAATCAGTTATAAACTTATAACAATGACCACGCGGTAGACTTGGGTGCAACGCCCAACTCCTACTTAGCAGAGGGCAAAGGACTCTTCACGTTTTTTTCGATCATGTCTAGTCCTCCGTTCTAAGTTTATAACTGATTCACTCTAGAATACCTATCCGTCTTTCAATTTCATTGCTTCCGTTGTCTCTTAGCCTTAAATTTGCCGAAAATAGCCAACAAAATCGATACAGTAAACTGTAAGTTTGTTACGTCGACACGTTTATACGAAATATTGAAAAATAACTGCAGAGTATCCAAAACATGTTTCTCAAAAGAATCTCAAAATCATTTCTTTAGAGAAGAAAATGAACATTGTTTTCGTGTTCAGCGACGCAAAATTGATTTAGAAAAAAACTTTTTTTTTTCTTAGCCTAACGCCTAACCCCCAAATTTGTAAACTCGTGATAAGTCAATAGGTTGGGATTATAATTTCGATTTTATGTCTAAAGTATGTGACAGTCTCTCGTTTATTTTTTGTTCGTTTTGGAATAAAACGAGAGACATGATCAGAAATCACGGAGGAAAGAGAGAAAAAAAAGAATTTATCTATCGAACTCGACTCAAAAGCACCGCTTCTACCATTTGACGTAGGACTACGTCTTTGATTTCGATATGGGGGTGCACTTTGTGCATTCAACAAAAATCATATGTAACGAAAAGTAGTTAGGTTATAATTCAACCATTTTACAAAAAGTTTTTGAAATTTTTGCGCGACTAGAAGAACGATGACTACCACGCTTCCAATTTCATCTTCACACAACGCTTACTTTGCTCCAATGGATCTGGTTAGCATTACGCAAGAAAAATTAACTTTGTTTTGCAACAATCAATGTTTCAAATGATGACTGCATTGCTAATTTCTACCTACATGTTTGAAACTTTTCAAACAAAATTATTATGAACTTAAAGTTTAATAATAATTTTAAATAATTATTTAAATTTATTAAATTGAAATGCTCGTTTACCGAAAACGTGCGAAGACGAATTTTTCATCTTCTTAAGGGTACATAATGTGTATATTATCGTTCTGATCGAAACTTTTTTTAAACCAAATATTAAATTGATGAGTAACTCTAATATTGTTATTCATCGATTTGATAGAATTTTTGGCAGTGGCGCAGCCAGGCTGAGGGGTTGGGGGTTAACCCTCAAACCAAAATGAATTGAATTAAAAAAAATCAATACTGACTAATTTAATAAAATATCGTACAATAATAACTTTGAAAGTATATTATCTGATCACTACATTGATAACCTATTTTTAAGGCATCGTGAGGAGTTTTGAAAAATTGTAGGAATTAGATCTTATAACTGAGTTTATAGCCGAGCTCCCAAAATTGTTATCAAGAGATCTTTTTTGATGAGATGTTTTGAAATATGGATTAGAGGCAATGCTTCGAATGGGAACCAAAATTTGATTATTTGGAATGCGTAGAATTGACACAAACACTCAATGTGATTAACAATGATAATATTTTGTAAAATAAAAGAAAAATGATTAAAAATTTCCATTTGACTTTAGCAGGTCAGGGTCGAGCATTTGATTTTTGTTGTATTATCAATAATATGAACAATAGAGTGCCAATAAAAAATGAGTCAATTGCTAGTCCCACCAGGAGTACTTGCACCAAATTTGAAGCAAATCGGACAATTCTAGCTACCGGACCAATATGCCTGAAGTTTGTATGGGATTCTTCGACAATTTACATTAAGAAACCCCACTAGCTCGCATTTTCGCCGCTAAGTAGCACTGTATGAATCGAATTATAACTATAAGTGAAAATAAGAATAATAATTTAATTGCTTACAACTTTGTCGAAGACTGCTAGTCAATCCGGCTTTGTTAAAAGAAGTTATTAAACGTTTAACCTGGGGCCGAGCGACGCAAGGTTGTGTATCAGTGCTCGATTCCCATGAGCTTAACATTTTTGTGAAATGATGGTTAGATTTAGCTAAATACTATGTTCCGAAGAATTGTAGTACACAATACAAGTTGTGGTTTTGTTAGAAAATTTTAGTTCCACCTGTGACAGCATAGACAGGGTCAACACTAACTTTTCAAAGAAGAGAGATAAAATATCGAGATGTTCGGAGGAATTACTGCAAAATGCCTATTCTACAACCTTGTAGAAAATACCTATACAACCTGTCTCTCTTCGTTGTAAAGTTAGAGTTGGCGCCCTCTATGCGGTAACATGTGGAACTAAAATATTCTAAGCAAAACATGACTTATATTATTTACTACAATTCTTCTGAACATGCTATGGAGCTAAACCTAGCTATTATTTCACACAAATGTTTAGTTTGGGGAATCGAGCACTGATACACAACCATGCGCTGTTAGGCCCCGTGAAAAACTGACTCAGATATCACTTCGTTAAAAGTTTAATAAAGTTGTAGACAAATTAAATATCTTTCTTTTTTTCACTTACAGTGATAATACGATGCATACAGTGCCATTTAGCAGCGAAAATGCGAGCTAATGGGTTTTCTCCATGTAAATTGTTGAAAAATCCCATGCAAACTTCAAGTACGTTGGTCCGGTAGCTAGACTTGTGTGATTTGTTTCAAATTTGGTACAAGTACTCCTGGTGGGAGCAGGAATCGACTCAGGGGTGGGCCGAATGAGTTTTCAAAAATTCATTCTTTTTCTGGGCACTCTAATAAACAGCATCTAAGCAGGATTGGAAAAAATAAAAATTTCTAAATATTGCACGTAAGTTCCTATTAATGGTGTATATTTGAGTGTTGAATTGAATCATGTAATGAAATGTTGTATAGGAGGACTCATTTTGGTGTTATGAGCTTTAATAGCGAAGAAAAGCTAAATTACAGCTCAAATTTTTTTTTTTTTGGGCTCGATCCCATTATTTCTTAACTGTCAAACTTGGATGTTTAGTATCTTTGAAGTATATTACAATGTGAAGCAGCACATCTTGGAGGTTAATCCTCCTAGAAGTAATCATGAAGTATTTATTCTTCAAACAAGATTTTAAGTCTTCAGCAAAGTTTTCGAAAATGCTATTTCAAACAAGTATGTCGAACGGGGTAGTTGGTAAGTCGATTGCCTTGTACGCAACTCACCTGTGTTCGATTCCCAACCCCTGCACATAACGTTAGAACTTTTTCTAACCTGAAAAAGGAGCCGAAAAACCCTAAGGTTAAAGCCTCTACAATCAAAATGAAAAAAAACTTTGTTGAAGACATTCCATAACTAATTTAGAAGAAGACATGAATAGTCCATGTGTTCAGAATTTTGAAATATGTTATACTATATGTGAAAGAAAACCTTTAAAACAAGTTATTCTGATCTTACTGTAAGTGATAAATCTCTTCTGCTGTTTATAAATAATAAAATTCACATTCTATTCAAGGTAGTCTCTAAAGTCTTGTTTCATTGAAAAGAACTAAACAACTTCTTAAATATTGTATTATATCTCAATATTGAATTTTCATATTCTCTACGAAGTTTTTTAAAATTACATTATCAACAACTTTGCTGAAGACTATTACTTCTGCGTAATAACTTGTAGGAGATTTAATCACCAAAATTATTTTATCAAAATATGCGCTTTTTATGTTTGAAAGCTTCTTCGAGGTTCAAAGTGGATGGTTTCGAAATTATGTGATCTTGACCGTTAGAAAATTTTGTGAACGTTTTTTCCTCGTTAAAACGTACTTTTTATTTGACTTGATTGACATATTATAAAAGAAATTGTAGAAAGCATCTGTAAGGCAATTTTGGCGTTTTCGAAAAAAATCAACTATTTTAATCAACATTCCGTTTTCGCATATCCCGCCGAGTATTATCCGCCGCACTTTACGCTCGAAGACTCCGAATGTTCTCCTATCTGCCTCCTCCAACGTCCGCGCTTCGTGACCATAAAGAGCGACAGGAAGCATCAGTGTCTTGTATAAAGTGAATTTTGTTGACGTTTGCAGGTTGCGGGACCTAAGCTGGTTATGTAGACCGTAAAAGGCCCTGTTGGCAGCCCTAGTAACAATTTAGGTTTTATGGTAGTTTTATAGCCACTCATAAAACCTAGATTGCACTTGTAGCGTGCTATAAAACTTCAGTTGCAATACGCCTTTTTACCGATAACATCGTTGTCGCAAGTCACAAGTGTACCAAGACAGACGAATTCGTCGACCACTTCAAATACGTCACCATCAAACACTAACTCGGAACCAACACCACTACACTTGTCTCTCTCTTTACCTGCGACCATGTCCTTTGTCTTGGCTGTGTTGATGACTAAACCTATCCTCCCTGTCTCTCAGCCTAATCAGTTTCACCACAAAACCATGTTCTTACATAATCTGCCTCAGCTCATTTCTTTTCACTGAGTCGTACGCCGCCTAAAAATCAGTGAACAGTCTGTGCATTGTTTGTTTTGAAAAGATCATGTGTTTTTATACCGATTTAAGAATGATCATGTTTCCAACTTAAACTGGTTTCTTCCAAATTTGTATTAAGACTATAAGTCTGATGATAAACAATAAAGAACAATAAGAATCTTCTGATAAAATACTTTTGGCGATTAAACGTCCTAGAAGTAATAATGAACGATTTAATCTTTAGTTTGAAACTAAATCTCTTCAGCAAAGTATTTGAAAATGTTATTTCGAATAAATTTGTTGAAGACATGAATACTCCTTATATTCAAGGCATCGAAATATATTACTATGCGAAGAAAACTTTTAAAACAAGATATTCTGATATTACCTTCATAAATTTCTTTTACTGTTTACAAATAATAAAGTTCATACTATATTCAAGCCATGAGTCTCTGAAACTCATACTAAAAAGATATATTACAGCTGATTGACTTTTCCGAAACATCGTTTTATATCTCGACTTCCTGCATTTATGTAGCTTTCGTATTTTCAACAAAGTTATTCAAAATTACATTATCAACAACTTTGCTGAAGACACCAAGCCACTAACTATTTTTAAAGAATACATTTTCTATAAATACTTCAAGGAGAATTAACACTAAATAATTTTTCAAAAGATTTAGCATTGTTATGTTGGAAAACTTTTTCGAAGTTGGTAAACCCTCAAAGATGATGGTTTCAAAACTATCCCGACAAATATATGATTAGGCCTCAAAAGCCAACTGTCAAAATTCGCTTTGAAGGTAAATTCCGGACGAACCGTTTATCGTCCAGCACAGCCGTTGATAGCTAACAAAAGAGAAAAGTTTTCTTTTTCGTTGACTGCTGTGTGCTGTGTTTGTGTAATAACAGTTTGTCCAGAATTTCTCCTCCTTCTTCTTTTTGAAGCGAAATTCACTTTAAAAGTTCACATTCTTTGATTTATAGAGGTTTTAAAGTTGTTCGATATTGATTATTGTGGTCTGTAGACTACTTTTGTTTCTGCAGTAATTATTTAAAAAACTTACATTACCCATGGAACGTTGCACTGGGGTACAAATGTACCCCACGCCTTCTTTGGAAGCGTGTGAAGACGACAATTCGGCATTTTCCGACCTGGGACCTTAACCATAATGAAATTTAGAGTTCCTGGTAAGAGTAGGAAAAGGTGGTATAGCCAATTTGCTTATACCCTTCGTGTAAGCAGTTGTCAAAGTTGGCCGTGGGGTATATTTGTACCCCAGTGTACGGTTGCCATTAGCATTTCGTCAGCTTTCGTGCTGTCAGTGGCAATATGACTCGTGACAATACCAGTTTAAATACTGATTGTTTTACTGCGTAAGTAACAATTAGTATTATATAATCGTTTTTAATCATTTATTCAATTAATTTAATTTAATTTTCAAGTAGAAAAAAATCGTTCCCATTTTTGATGATTTTTATTGTTTTATTGTTTTTTTCATAGTTTTTCAAAACAATGGCTCGCAGGTATGATTTGCGCGCAGTAACTGCTGTAACAGTAACGTTGCGTGTTACCAATGCACAGTGGTGCAGAATGCAAATTTAGCAGGAATTTTAACTTTTTGCTAAAATTAAATGACTTAGGCTTACAACATGTTTGGCAAAGTTATTGCACTTTGCAAGGCCCTTCTTTTTGTTTAAACCGATGCTAGGGTGGCTCTAAATTTAGCAATATTTACAATACAACTTTTTAACGGTTTGAGATAGAGATTTACTGCCTTCGATGAAGATGTAGAGCAACACATTTTAGACAAATTTGCTGAAGACATGCAAGCTCTAGCTTTTATATTTTCCATTGCACGAGAAATTCAAATGTAAGATTTAGGGTGTTCCTTAAAAACGGTTTTATTTCTGTAACTTTTGAAGTTTTTATTTTACGCTAAAGTACCCTTTGGACTCTTTTAAAAATTATTTTAGGGCGCATAATTTGCTTTAAAACACCAACTACTTAACTTTTTTTCGTTTTAAAGTTATAAGCACTTTTATATAAAAGATATAACTTTTTCAAATCGAATTATCTTCAATTTGGGCACTCAACATTAAATACTGTTGCTTTCATATGAAATAGCATGCTTTGTAGCATAAATCGCCAAAAAATGGCAAATGCGATATTTTTTTATATCTTGCATTATTTACTCAAAAAATTGTTTATTTTTTGTAAAAAGTATATATATATATACCTTTCTAATGAACGAAGCTAGATGTTCAATATATTAAGACAAATTGTTCTTCTTCAAAATATCTAAAAGTATTTCTAAAATGATCTTAATGAAAAATCAAAACTGCAAAAGTTATACAAGAAAACCATTTTTCAAGAAACACACTATTTTTTTGTAAATTTCTTGTAAAATGAAAAGTATACGACATAGAATTTCAATGTCTTCGACAAAGTTTTTCAAAATTTTATTATCTTCAATTTTGTGGAAGATAGCGAAACTCTATCTCAAACCATTCAAAAGTTATTTTATGATTTTAAAAAAAATTAGAACCACACTACCCACTATTTAAAATAATAGAAAAGTATTGTAAAGTACAATATTTTATCATCAAAACGAAACTACATTTTTTATATTGTTCACCGTGAAAGTAATTTAAACGTATTACAAAGAGTCAATTCATGAAAAATCAAATTTTTGATGCAACTTTTTCAGTTTTCATTTTTTTACAACCTATACTTCAGATGTTTTTCAGAGCTTTTGAAGACGAACATTTTCTTCTAATACATCAAAACTCTTGCTTTTATTGTTCAGAAGATATTAATTATTAATATTTCAAATATAGATTTTTTAAATCAATTTTATGAAATTTTAAAAAATATCGTGTTCGCCATTTTTTGCTCAATTATAGCCCTAATCATGACCTTATTTATAGTTCAAAAAGAATTATCTTTTATTTGCCCCAAATGAGTGATATTGTTATTCAAAACAATCCCATTTTTGGCGAAAAAGTGCTCATAACTTTTCAACGCAAATAGCTAGATATATAGTGCCATGAAACAAATTATTCGCCTTGAAACAATCTTAAAGTTGTCTGAAGACTACTTCAGTTTTTAATGAATACAGCAAAAGTTATTGGAATAAAACTGTATTTCGAAAAAAACACCCTAAGCTCCGAATTTAAATTTATTGTAAAATAAAAAGTATGACAGATAGAGCTTACATGCCTTCAGAAAACTTTTCCAAAATTTGTCGTTCTACAACTTTGCCGAAGGTCGTTTGGCTCTAGCTAGAATGATTAGAAAGTTAATTTTTTGATCTTGGTAAAATTTGAACCACCCTAACTGTTGTTTTAACAAAAAGAGGGGGCTCATAAACTACGCAAACTTCTCCAACGACTTAATAAGGCTAAAGTGTTTAGTTTTAGTAAAATCTCAAAATTCCTGCTAAATTTGCATTCTGGACCACTGTGCAATGTATTACTGGTCAGGAATATATTTTAATTTCATTTTCCACCCCATTTCGTGGTATTTTCCAAAACCCGATTTTTAAACTTTCACTCTTTCAAATAATTGCACAATTTCAAAACTATTGAAATTCCATTTTATACCGTTTCTAGACCATTCTTTCAACTTTTAGAATCATTTGATTTTTTTCAAATCGGTTAAAAATTCGCAAAGTTATAGTAATTTTGGTGAAAAAAGTCAAAACCGCTTTCCTTTCACTTTTTTTTTGTTCAAACCATGTCATGTATCATTGATTCAATAAATTCCGTACTTTCACTTACACAGCTGTTTTTGCAATTAAAAAAACGAACTATGCTATATTTCACCCAAAGGAGGAAAATTTGGTAAAAACCAAAATTTCTCACTAGGGTGAAAATTTGTTGGTAAAACCAGTCTTTGTACAGGTGGGCACAAATCCTTATTTCATATTCAGTTGCGTTTCGGCTTCGCCTCATCAGAAACCGTCACTAACTTATTGCGCTAATCTATTCCGACAATAAGTTAGTGTCGGTTTCTGATGACGCGAAGCCGAAACGCAACTGAATATGAAAAAAAACGAAGAAAATGATGTATTTCTTTTGTTTCTTTTGTTTGCATTTTGACCTGTGAAAATTGCGATCAAACGCGTGGGGTACGATTGTACCCCAGTGCAACGTTCTAGGGTGGAAAACGCAAGTGCAACGTTCTAGGGTTAAATTCAAGCATTTTTGTAAAATTAACGATCAACAGCCAACGAATCAACGTGCAGCTTCAAGCACAAACAGTAGTGGCCGCATCTTGCTGCCCTATGGGTCACCAGATTTGTTCGTAAATTGACATTTTCTTTAAAAAGTTTTGTCGATGCGGTCAAACGTACCTTTTCCTCAATCTGCGAAACGCAAGTTGACGTAAAATCCAAAAGATTTGCGCTTACGGATCGTCCTGGCATAAATTTCTATTGGTCGGTAGGGATGTAGCTTCTGGTGCGCGAAAGTACAACGGTTCTCAAAACTTTTTCAAAAATCCTGATGCTGCTGATAAGCTAGTTATGCCACGGTAGTTGATTACATTTCACCGCTCTTATATACCGGGGTGACATGCACGACTGCTTCCAAATTTTCTGAAAAGTTGCTTTGCTCAAACGATTTAATATATTGCACAAAGGCAACACAATGACTATTAACGACAGCTGGTATGCCATCCAGTCCTACTGAGTACGATTTTTTCATCCTATTCGCAGCTGCAACAATCATACCGGGAGTGATGATTAAATGTATTCAAATCCACTAAGTTTTTATTACCACTCGGAGACGGTATTCTCAGCAAATACAGAGGCTAGATCTAAGACCATTTTAAGCCATCACATTACTTTAAATTGCTCCTCATCGCGACAAACATTTTAACGTAACTATTCCGGCTGTCGCCGGCCATTAAGTAGGGTCATCACTTCGACCGAAAAAAAACGCACTGAAACTTTTATTTTCGACGCCTCTTTCCGCGACCAGTTTCCGCCAAACCAGTACAAGTGGGTTCGTTTCGCTAGCAAAAGTTCCATGCTGTGAAGCGTGATTACAGCCGGTGGAATCCTGACCAGCTGTTGGCTAATTTTTCGAGCAGTATTCTGCTGACGAATATAACGATGAGGTTCTCTACCATTCACTCGTCCCATCGCATCTGCACTTCTGTTCTGACCGAGCCATCGTCGTTAAACGGGACACGGAAAAAGTGGCTCGCTTCTGCATTAGACTTAGCAAACTCAATTAAATCAGTCATAATTAAGTTTTGCTTTCACTCCTGTTAGCTAACTACAACCAACGGTCGTCACCTTTTCGGCGAAAGTCCTTTGATGTTAAGCTGGAATTAAATATAAAATTATCCAGTGGATAGGGGACACTTTCAGCATTTCCATTATTTTCGAATGCACTATCAGAAAGTGTTAAAATCGTGTACTAGTAACATATATTAAATTAAATATATTTTATTAAAAGCACCATTTACAGACATTTTCTCCGAGTTCGATTTCCTTCAATAGCCATTTCTAGAAACTTGTACAAACGGCACACATCGGTACCCTCCCTCCAACTAACTGTTCTGAACTGAACAAAATTTCAGTTTTTGCAGTTAAAGATTCGAAAGTTATATACATATATACATCTAGAAAGCCGTAAAATTACCCTGAGGAGCGTGATGTTACTCATTTTTGCCCATAAAACTGTCCAATGATTCCTAAACCTGGTCCGAGTCATATTCGCTGAGTGTGCTGGCGCCCAATATTGCTGGAGCACCTAAGAGTCATCACAATTTCTCGAGAAACAGTATTCCAACATATTGCACACGCTGTAGACAGAGATACTACACTATTCAGCGTCATTTCTGATTTTGCATGTGCAATGAATTTGAACCGTAAATTTTGGAAGACCACACCATTTTCATCGTATTGGAGCAATAACCAGAATATATAAGTGACTGATTGTGAAGTACATTAGGGATACGGCTTAAGTACCATTTAATAGAGCTTTGACTAGAAATTGCCATTTTATAGAGCTTTGAAAGGTACTTCCACATATTTATTTGCCATTATAGTCAGTGCAACTATTCAAACGACGGTAATAAAACAATTCGAGCACTGTTTCGAATTCCAGCTAATAGTCAAACAATAAACCACGTATCGCCAAATTACCCACTCACATCCCGATTTATCGGGGAATTACAGAATCAGCGACGTTTCTAATAGTCACTGCTCCCGATCAAACCAATTTTTCTTTGTCGACGACAACGACGAGGGCAATGATGACAACGGAACGGTGTTTGTTTATTCGCCATTAAGCCGTGGTACCGTGAGCTCTATTTGCGTTTACAGGAGACAACCAAACAACCAGACTTCCTTTCATCGAGCGTCGATACGGAGAAAACAGACCATAGTCAGTCAGATTCATCCACACAAGTGAATATTTACGTGCCGTACCACACCTTCCCTCTGCTCGATGGATAGTCATACCGATGAGTAGGAGTAGTACCTACATACTGGGCTAGGAATAGTTACTATAGCGGAACCGGCTTGATGACGATGCTTTCGCGTTGCTTTTCTAATCGTTCGATATCGGGACTGACTCAACAACTCCCTGCTGCCCCAGTCCAACAGGTTAGGAGGGGATGGTGGCTGTTTGGTGACACCAGCAAAGAGCTTCCATTGCAGCATTGGCACGAAATGGAGTCCTACACGGCGAGACACACACACACGAAAACAGGCGGAAAGTGTAATTTGAAACTTGTTGAATACGAACCCACCATCGGAGGGGGTGGTGAGAAAGAGGCAGAGAAGTGACACTTTAGCATGATCATGACTTTGGCAGTGACGATGATGATGATGAAAATGGATGGAAATGGCTGGGAAAAAGACTAGCGAATATGTATCAGCTTGTGCTCTGCTCTGTGAGATAGGTATACTTGAAACGTGGTGACGCCCAACCGGTGCTGATTTCGAGCTTGGTTTGGTGGAAAATTGAATGTTCGAGTATTTGGTTATGCTGTTTTTATGTTAAAATAAACTCTTCGAGTGAAGGGATTATTCACACAAAGGTATTTTGAGTGGATTTATCTCTTTTTCACTCGTCTGCCTTTCGCAGTCCAAAAATAACTGATCAAGCTTTTGATGTCAAATGTGTGGAAGCAGGAATTTTGATATTGAGTACGAATGTGTTGTGTATGAAATAATCGAATACGAGAATGTGATTAGAGAGATATCAAATAAAATAAAACTAACTAACGTTTTGCTCTTTTAGATTTGACTCTTACATCTAGGCTTTATTTTCTACAGTAAGCGCTAGCTAATTTCTCATCTTTTGCCATAATTTATTGCTAGAAATGCAGCGAAACTCGATTCTTAAAGAAGTTGACGATTGGCATAATTGTGCTTCGCTATAAAGAGTGTACGGAATCGAATTGCATCGCATTCAAATGAGTGTAATTTTTTATCCGTGAGGCGTTTTCTACTGAAGTTTTGGGTGAAATTAGTTCAATGTGTATTGTTTACTTTTTTCTTTTTTATTTCAACTATGTTAGTCACATTTTCTTTTTTTACATTTTAACGACATTCAATTAGCTAGAGATTACTGAGTAGGGAAAGTTATGAAAATTAGAGCCATAGTGCTCAAGTGAGAGCAAGGATGTGAAGTAAACAGATCGGAAAACTAGAAGGGGCAGGGTCATTAGAACAGGCTTAATATCGTACGGGCTTAATCTTTGTCTTCTGTTAATGAGGGTCGAGTTTGGGCAGTATAACTACGAATCACCCGAGTTCACTAACATGTGTCCTGGTATTGTATTGTTTACACTGTGCAAGTTTCACCAACAATTATGCGACCGTTGCGAAAATAAAGTCGGAAGAACATCAGTGGCATAAACAACTAATTTTGCACACGTGTGCAGAAAAACCGGATCTCTCTCACCATGCCATTAGCAAGAAGCTGGGATTGGTTCAGTCTACTGCATTTAAGCGAAATTTTTGTACATGATGCAAAAAACCGTGAAGGACAACACACGATAGAAAACAGTGGGAGAATCGTGTGCACAGAAGCTCTACATTCAGCTGTCGACGCAACCACACCGTCTCGTCATGGCAAGAAGGTCCGTCTTAAGATCACTCGGGTCCCCTGTGCACTATTGAACGAAGATTAAGAGTTCTATTTGATGAATATGATTAACCTTTACATCACAGTGACGAAAACAGCATGTCGTATTTTACTTCAATGATTCCAAAAATTTTATAATGCCGGTTGAGAAGATATGAAAACAATTGATGGTTAGAAGGATGTGCTTCGTGCCTGTTAATAGCATCCGTATAATTGAATACATAGCTAGTATTATACTGACAAAATTGACATTAAAAATTGGACCCCTTTAGTCACATTGCATTTTTTGAGTATGAAGGATTTCTTGGCCAAGAAACAGGAATAACCGATATTTACCTTAAATTCATCATTCCAACTCCCTTGTCCAGGCAAACTAAAAAATTCTTCACAATTCAAAATGCATTTAAAACTGTTTTCGTAAATATTACGCTTAGCTATGTATAACTGCAAGAATATTACAACATCTATTATATATGCTGTTATATAATAAATAACAGAGCAATAAACACATGATAACACTTCTGAAATTTGCATAGATCTTATCACTTATCAAGCTGAATCCAGATTTGTGTAACTCTTTACTCCTTCCTATTGACAAAAACTCCTTCCCCTGGCAAACGTGGAGATGCCAAGGTATACACGGTCTCCATAACAACGTTTGGTACACTTCCCTTTCCCGATGACTGTAAGGACGTGCCAAAAAACTCGTTCATTTTTCGCAGAGATGTCCCAGCCGATTTCAACAACACTATACTCAAATGAAAGGTATATCATCATCATAAGCCGTTATAGAATTTCACTTGAATCGGAGTTCTGGTTCCGGAGGTACGGAGTGCAGTTCCGGAAAAATGACCATCTTGAAAAATTAACAAACTCATATCAGTTTCTGGGAGATGGTTGGGCCAATTTTCACAAAATCAGTCTCAAATAAAAAGGATGCTATCTCCATAGACTGCTATAAAACTTCGTAAGTATTGGTGCTATGGTTTCGGAAATATAGACGGCATCGTTCGGTGACATATAACATAAAAGATGGAACAATTTTTTTTTCAAAGTGATATATATATATATATATATATATATATATATATATATATATATATATATATATATATATATATATATATATATATATATATATATATATATATATATATATATATATATATATATATATATATATATATATATATATATATATATATATATATATATATATATATATATATATATATATATATATATATATATATTGTAGCACAACATTATTGTTTCATCTTGTAGCAATATATTATTGTAAAACTACTGTACTGTCAGAGTGAAAATTATGATTCTATTTTCTATTTGGGTTTTCTTTTCTTGCGCCCACAGCCAAACTCAATCCGGCACCGGTTTGGAATTCTGAATGGAGTCGATGTGGATTCCAGCTCTAATGCAACAACCGATTCCGACTCAATCTGTTTCAGAATCGGTTGTTGCATTTGAGTTGGAATTCATACTGACTTCATTCAGGATTCTGAATTAAATTCCGAATGGTTTGATTGGGTCAGTGCTGAGACTTTGGCCAATATTTGATAATAAAACCATTTCAGATCTGCTTTGGATAAACGCATAGGCCCGTCGTCCTGATGTTTTTTTTTTACAATTACGCAAGACTACTGTATTAAATAAAAATATGTTAAAATTGCTGGTTTAAAAAAATGACAAGAGCAAACCGAACCGGTCCTGCAGCGTGGGTGTCCGGTAAGTTCTGCCAGCCAGACCCCCAGAAATTCTGCCAAATAGAATTTGACCCGGAGACTCCAGTTTTTAGAGATGATCTCCGGTCCTCCGGGTTTTACATAAATTTCTCTGGGTCTAATTTTAACTGAATTTGTTTGCTTCAAACGAGTTTTTCCAGTGTTAATGTTGGCTGCTCCTGCAGTTGTTCTTAACTATTGGCCAGAGAGAAAAGTTTTGCTTCTTTGCTGAAACCTCCCCAGTGACTGTGATGACGAATAACCGACTTTTTGCGCCCAACGAAAATTCCTGAGAAAACCGCAGTGTGCTTCCCAGATATTGCCGCTGTCTTGCTTGATTTGCTCTACTTTTACTGTTAGCTGTGGCGGAAAGCAATCCCTGTTTGGTTTATCCTTCACAGCGAGAGTGGCCGGTGCTTTCGGATTTTTGTCGTTAGACAGGGAGGTGAAATTCGACACTTATCTAAATCGACAAAACGGTTTACCATCACGAAAAATTTAAAACGTAATGTGAAAAGCTCAGAACAGTCGTGTGCATTACGCTTTGCCAAAACAAAGCACTAAACGGTAAATGTGAGTTAATTTTGGTCGTTTACCTCGACGAGGTACAAAAAGAATGAAAGAGTTTATACGTCGTTTCAATGTATACTCGTGTTTCTATTAAAGCCTATCCCAGGTCAGAAAGAATCTCCAGACGAAAGCCACACCGGAGGTGGCAACCCTACTGGATGGAGTTCTGCTAGGCAAGATCGAACGAACTGCCGTCATGCGAGACGGCCGTAAGGCGAAATCGGATGTTGGAAATCTGTCTGCTTTCTAGCAGTGTTTTGCTGTAAACCTGGGGGTGAATTCTGCCAGGCATGTTCAAACGGAAGGTAATGTGGACAAAAAACAAGTATTGAACCTCTAGAATCGTCTCCCGCAATCTCGTGTGACCACACTGAACTTGCCATGCATTCCTCACACGTATTTGCTGTAACGCACGCAGATTTCAATCTATCGGCAAATTGAAGAGCATTTTTTTTCCAAAACCGCGTTTTTTCAAATTGGCGTGTAGCCTGTAGCCATAGAAAACTGATTAAAAACAATTTTCTCCTTTTATTTTGAAGAACAGTGAGGGTATTTTACAGCAAAATAAGACATTTTTTGGTTTTCATGAAACCATTTTACGAAACTCGAACTACTTTTCTACTTCTGTTTTCATCGTCGAGTAACTACAAGTCTAAGCTTTACAAATCTTATTGAATTTCTTATGCCAGTCAATTTTATCAAGAGTTATCGTGTTCGCCATGGCGCTCTTCGACGTGGAAATGGTTGGACGTCTACTCTTGGACGCTCGTATGTGTGGCTCTGAGTGACTGAATTTTTTTTTTTCGTGTGAAATGAATGTATAAATAAATCTTAAAAATACACAAAAGATGCATTGTTGCCTTGCCTTAAAATCGTAAAACAAAATCACCTTTGGTTTGAACGCTTTATTCCAGAGCTCCCCTTAAGCTGACTTATTTACAAGATCTTAGAATATAAAAGCCAAATGCGTTGTGTATGTTTAAAGGTTCTCCCAAAGTGAAGCCAAGTGCACCTATCGAACAGGCCACTGGTTACCTATCGTGCAAAGTAAACAAATATTCTTCATTCGGAGAACATGCAAGAAAAGCATTAGTGTTGATAAAAATAACATTATGGCAAAATATTGCAATCGAATAAACAGGACACTTCATTCATTTTATTAACTTTTTTGTAACAATGTACAATAAATTACATGGAAGAATATTATAAATAAAGTGATATAAGCCAAGAA
This sequence comes from Topomyia yanbarensis, assembly GCF_030247195.1. Taxonomy (NCBI): domain Eukaryota; kingdom Metazoa; phylum Arthropoda; class Insecta; order Diptera; family Culicidae; genus Topomyia; species Topomyia yanbarensis. The sequence continues at coordinate 400,756,192 of NC_080672.1, read as the reverse complement.
ACAGTATGTTTTCAATTCATTCCGTATGAATTTATTATATAACTCGGTTTAAGTCACTGAAAGTTACAACAAAAACATCATTTTATTTTTACACAGACTCCAATAAAAGCGATTCGAATTGAGTTCCCCATACTGTGGACGAATCGAAAATGTAAATCTATGTAAACAAGCTCTCTGAACTGTCAAAAAATCAGGTAAAACAGCTCCATGCAATATTATATTGTTATTTTGTTATCTATCCAAGATCCCGAATAAAAATGTACAATAACAAAACCATAATTTTCACTCTGTCAGTACTGTAATGTTTCAATAATTTACAGTAAAGTCATGTTAGGCTATAATACAAAACCTATTTTAATCCACCTAGCGGTGCAATTGTGCCTTTCTCATTTCTCTAAACTATGGCTCGGTGGCTGGTTATGTTCAACATAATTGTGGAAATGTCCATTACATTCTTAGTACATTTTGCACTTATACACACTGGCTTGCCAACCCCGAACTTGATGAGCTACGTGTCGACGGTGAAAAACTTGAAACAAAAAAAAAAATATCATACTTAATTAGCCTAATCAGTATTAGTTCAATGTTATCTGCTCGCTAGCTCATTTTGTCATGCGGGGGTGGGCGTGTGAGGAGGTCGAAAATCCCTCGAACGAACGACGCCCCAGCTTAATTTAGTATGCTTTGTGATATAGTGGTGGTGTAAAGATGATGGGGTTGAGAGGGGAGGGAGTATGAGGGCTGGATGGGGTCGTGGTCTGAGGGGTGATTTAAGGGGATTTTAAAGGCAGGGGAGTGAACAGTAGAGATGGGGGAACCCCCCTCCGTATACCATCAACTACGCACCTGTTAAAATCCAGAAACCTTATGCCAGTCAAAAAAAATAGATTGACGTTTTTCAGAGTGATTGCATAACCTTTCTCTATGAGAAAGGAAAAAATGCGCCAAACTTCAAAAAAGTTAACGTTCGTCAATTTTTTTTTCGAGTTTGCATCAAATTTCGACGTTTCATGCACCTTAAAGACATTTAGCATCAAAAATAAAAATTCTATTTTTAATTTTTCCTATAGTTTATATGGAAAATTTCTGTGTGGTCGCACTCTTAAACCCGTAATTCCGGAACCAGAATTCCGATCGATACAAAATTCAATAGCAGCCGATGGGAAGGTGGCACCTTTCATTTGAGACTAAGTTTGGGCAAATCGGTCCAGCCATCTCTGAGAAAAATGAGTGACATTTTTGACACATACGTACATACTACTAATTTTCCTTGGTTTTGATATACTTTTCTGTATGAAAATCCAGTTAACAAATTTTCTACTGCGATTAGAGCTATGTTCACCTGTTAAAACATGTTAAGATATGTGTAAGGAACAACCTTTGATGATATGTGGGCATGTAGGGCCTATTAAATCAGAGTGTAAGTGATGTTACTATGGAAACATAGCAAAAACACGATTTTTGATTGGAGACACCTTTAAATTATGTCCAAATGAGGCCATTTTTGGCGAAAGTTCTTAAATTCACACCTAGAACAAAAATTTGAGCTGACCCATGTATATTTCAAAACTTTTTCAAAATGTGGAGAGGTCTAATACACACATACAGACTGCGATCCTGGCGTTTCCGGACATGTTCAGGATAGTCCTACAGAAATGCCTGGACGAATGCTACTTCCCGGATAGATGGAAGGTCCAGAAGCTGGTGTTGCTGCCAAAACCAGGGAAACCACCAGGAGATCCAGCATCATATCGGCCTATATGCCTGCTGGATACTCTTGGTAAACTTCTGGAAAGGGTCATCCTCAACAGGCTGACGACCTACGCTGAAAGTGAGAACGGACTATCGCAGAGGCAGTTCGGGTTCCGTAAAGGGATATCGACGGTGGACGCCATCCACACAGTCATCGAGAGCGCGGAGAAAGCGTCTAAGCAAAAGAAAAGGGGAAATCGCCACTGCGCCGTGGTCACGATCGACGTGAAGAACGCGTTCAACAGTGCTAGCTGGGGGCCATCGCCGCAGCGCTGCACAGAATGCGGGTTCCGGACTATCTATGCAAGATTCTGGAAAGTTACTTCCAGAACCGAGTACTGGTCTAAGAAACCAACATCGGGAAGAGGTCGATTAGGGTCACGGCGGGAGTACCTCAGGGCTTCATACTCAGCCCAACGCTCTGGAATATAATGTATAACGGAGTGTTAACACTGGAACTGCCCAGAGGAGTTGGGATAGTCGGTTTTGCAGATGATGTTGTCCTGACGATAACCGGAGAGACCCTTGGGGAGGTGAAGATGTTGACGGCAGAGACAATAGACATCATGGAAACCTGGATGGCTGAAGTCAAGTTGCAGCTGGCTCATCACAAGACTGAGGTAGTGCTGGTCAGCAACTGTAAAAAAATCCAGCGTGTCGAGATCAGCGTCGGGGGACAGTCCATCCCATTGATGCGGGCGCTGAAGCACCTGGGTGTGATGGTCGACGATCAGTTAAATTACAACAGCCATGTCGACTATGTATGTGAGAAGGCTGCGAGGACAACTAACGCATTGGCAAGGATCATGCCGAATCACGGAGGAGCAAGAGGCAGTACGAGACGTCTCCTGGCGGGTTGACAAGCACGTTTCGCCTAAGGGCTGTTCGTGTCGAGAATGCGTACAGAACGATATCGTCGGAGGCGGTATGTGTAATTGCCGGAATGATTCCCATCTGCATCACTCTGGCTGAGGACGTGGAATGCTACCAGCGGAGAAATGAACGTAATGCAAGGAGACTGGTCCGAATGGACTCGTTGGCTAAGTGGCAGCAAGAGTGGGACAATGCGGAGAAAGGAAGGTGGACCCATCGACTCATCCCAAATGTGCCTGCTTGGGTACATAGAAAACATGGAGAGGTGAACTTCCATTTGACGCAGTTTTTGTCAGGGCACGGATGCTTCCGGAAGTACCTGCATCGGTTGGGACACGCTTCGTCACCCCTTTACACGGAGTGTGTGAACGTGCAAGAGACGCCGGAACATGTAGTCTACGAATGCCATAGATTCGAGGAAGTATGAAGGGGTATGCCTGGTGTGACAGTGGACAATATCGTCGAAGAGATGTGCCGCGACGAGCGTATCTGGCACGCTGCCAACAGAGTGATTACGAGTATACTCTTCGAGCTGCAGAGGAAGTGGCGAAGGGACCAACAAAGTAGCACCACTGGCTAGAACGCCGCCGGGAAACCACAAATCGGGTTTCGGGAGAAATTCCGCCGCCGGGGAACTCTCCGACGGTGCAGACTAAGTCCATCACCGGGGACCAATTGAGTAGTACGCGATATAGTACTAGGTTAGGGTCGTCGGGGCGCCAGTGAACCGGACGTCAGGCTTCACCGGAATCACCAGACCGACCTCGACACCATACCGGGTGGCTCGCGAGTAGGCTAGATCCACCGTCGGGGATTAGACCGTGTCGAATAGCTAGCAGTGGGTCGTTGGGGCGCCAGTGAACCGGAAGCTACGCTCCACCCAGAATCGCTGGATGCACCTCAGCACCTACTGGCTGGCCCTTTGAGTAGGCTAGCTCCACCGGCGGGGACCGAGTCGACGAAGCGGGGAGCCAAATGGCAGAGAGAAATTCCGTTGCCGGGGAACTCTTAGTCGGAGTAGGATAATATCCGAGTTCATCTCGATAAAGCTGGGAGCTAAATGGCTCAAGGAAGCGGGTATCGGTGTCGGGGGAAATTCCTCCGCCGGGGAACTATCGGTCGGAGGAGTGGGAGTTCATCGTTTGTGACTATCCAAGTAGATCGTGCTAAGGCCGGAGCTGAATGACTCACGGAAACACGAGCTAAATGGCTCAAAGAAATAGGCACCTAAACCGCTCACGGGGACGAAAGCTAAACGGCAACGTAGATAGATGGAGACAACAAGCAAGAGAAGAGTCGAGAGTTAAATCAAAGCTCATAGGTCGAGCCACTCCATGAACCAAGCGAGGCTCTGAGATAGAGCAGAAGAAAGAGGTGCGACGGAAGCACAACGAACCCCCCCCCCCCCACGAAGTAATACGATGACGTAGTTCCGTGGGGAAGAATGGCGTAAAAAGTAAGGAATGTTTTTAGTGGTTAGGCACGAATGTGAGTCGTGAGTCCCACACAGTGCCAATACACTACAGGCCAGGCTTTTGAATCTTTTTTAACATTACTAAAAAAAGCACATACACACACATGCAGACTTTTTCCGATCTCGACGAACTGAGTCGAATGGAATAATCCATTTTCAGAGTGATTGCATAACCTTTCTATATGAGAAAGGCAAAAACAATAAACTTTAACGTTTCAACAGTAAATTTCAATGCAAAATCGACTTTTACAATAAAACAGGGGCCGGGGGTGGTGTGGTTATGTATCTTTACATTTAAAAATCGATTTTTGCCATACAGTTTTTTCTTGGAAACAGTAAAATTTAATGTAGATTTACTATATTATAATTTCGATGAACAGTTCAATTAATTGTTACCTAGTTGAAAGTTTATTGTGAATTTACTGCATCGAACAATGTTGAAACAGTAATATATATTGTGTTACGGTTGTTTGTGGGGTAAATGTTATTGCAAATTCCTATCCGGGATGCTAACCCTTGTAATTAAAACCATTGTCAACTGAAATCGATAATGCCAAACATGGTGACCTTTTTTGTAAATAATTAACTAATAAATATCGTATTGAAGTTTAAGTGATTGGAAATATAAATGAATACTCTTAGAAAGAGAGCTCTATTCGGTGTATGCAATAAAATAAGAATTTCTTCATTCAATGGCCCAATTGGCCATCATTGAGATCGTGCAATTTAGCACCGACTTGGTTCATCATTGTCGGCGATGAAGCTGATCCAAATATATGTTTATACATCGATTCCATCATATTCATATCTTCGAAGTTGTAAGTTATACAAATACAGAGTCCCGTTTCAATTCAATCCTAAAAAAGCGAATATCACCAAGGCTCTCTAACGTTACCACAATCTATGAAGCCTGCGTCTCCATGAAGTTCTTCCAGTTGAAACAACCTTTCGTCAAATGCCACAATTTCCAAAAAAAAACAACGCCCGGGAACAAAACATACTTGTATGAATTGCTTTCATTCAAAACATTTGTGAACCACCTCTTCAAAAACATTTTCTTTTGCGTCCCGAGATGCTTACGGTTTCCCGTTTGTTATATTTTAGCAGCTTTGATCCAAAACATTATTCCCGGAAGCAACCGAAAAGGCCGGAAGGCACAATCAATTTCATTCGTTTGGGTTGATTTTCATTGGAAAAGATTGTTAAAATCTGTGGAATGCTTCCGCCTACCATAATTTATTTATGAGAACAAATAAAAGGTCCAGTTTTCTACTAAACCGTGGATTAGAAAAGGACGAACAGGTAAACAAAACACAGCCACATAAGGACACTAGAGCGAGCGTAGATACGATTGTGCACAAACTTGTATCAAGAGGAAACCACTTGGGCACGGATAGACCCAGAAAGCGACTCGCATAAAAAAGAATCGTAGCTTGTACTGGTATATATGAGGCACTTTGTCAAATCTCACCTTGTTCCGCATCGAGGAGATATTCGCTTGCACCCACTCTCAAAGCTACGCCGCTTGCTGCTTACCAGCCAAATCAGCGACAGGCCGACCGCGACTTTAATCAGCAAGCGTTTCTTGGTTTGTGTATCGTGCGGATATTTCTTGTCGCAGGCGGAGGGCAAAAACAAGTTCACCTACTCATCGGCTGGCTGCACAACGACCTGTTCGCTGCACACGCTGCTGCTGCGTTCGATGCTTATTTGCAAAAAAGTTACTTTTTTTTTCGCTCTTTCAATATCAATCGTATGATCACTTTGTCTTCACCATTTGGTCACTGTAGGCGCAAATTTCAGTTTCAAATCGCACTATTTTAACAGCTTTCATTTAAATCTTACTAATAAACTTAATATATTGATCACATCATTCCAACAGTGCGGGAATATTTCTCAGAAACTGCGTTTTGCGAACCCGAACAAGTTGCTTCTTCAGGTGCTCACACAAATCGACAAATTTTATGTACTACTCTGGTTCTAATCTAAAGAGAACAGCCTCCTTTACACCAAATCGCTTGCAATCACCATAAATTTTCACGAGCAGATCATTTCCCCTCAACTGGGCCGGAAAAGTCGGATAAAAGTAATCTATTATTTATTACTTTAATGACTTCCTCTCGTTCGGGCACAAATTCCACTCTTCAACTTGGCTTTAAACAACGAGCCCCTTAAACACACTCCCCCGAATTTAACACAAGGATTTGCAAAAACGGCAGGCATACACACACTTACCCACCCGCAAACACTTATGACTCCCCAAAACTCGGTAGACCGTCCGTGAGCTGTAACCGATTTAAGGTCCTGGGTACTAAGCTGTGTCTGCAAACTTTGCAGGCTGTGAACAAAACCAATATTTCCTGTCTAGCAGTAACCACTTGGTAACGCACCCGTAACGCGGACAGGACGGACCTCTACGGGGGAGGTCGTCTCGGTATTTGCACGTCTTCACCGGACTCGCGTTCCAATCGAACTGAACTCCAGCCAGCAGCCAGCAGCAGCTCGTCGTGTGTAGCGGCGGGTTTTGCCCACACCATGCGCCGTGCCCGGTCTACTCTAAAGGTACGCACGGTGATGTCATTGAGAGCAGCCCGCTGGCTGGTTGATGCTGTTGCTTGTTGCTGCTGCTGTATAGCTTTTGCGAAAAGCGCGGTTCGGCAACGACGCAGCCGGGACATTCAACAGGAAGCAGCACAAACAAAGGAAACCGAGAGAGCGCGAGATGGGGTGAGAGTCATCCTGGGGGCTTTATTGTTGTCCTGGTTCCAACTCTTGCCAGTGATAACAAGAGCTCTCCAATGTGCTCCCATGTCGTCAGCTGAGCGGAGCTTTTACTGATAAGATTAAGTAAATTTGAAATAGATTTGTTCTGCTTACTTAGACCTGCAATTCAAAGCAATTGGATATCGAAATAGTTGAGCATTGTGCCGTAAGGGGTGCTATAAAAGAGAGTCAATGTTCCAACCTTTCGTCGTAAATCATTGAATGGGTTTAACATGAAACATAACGAAATACTGATTAGTTTAAAACAAAAAAAATTCATAAGTCAAGAGCTTTCTGATCGCGGAAATAATAATTCGAAATTGTCCCACCAGGCGACGCTAGTGCATTCAACTAATGTTGAAATCATTCTTTATCTCAATACCAAGAATATTTAGAGAAGTACTGTCTTCAGTAAAGTTACTCGAAATATTAATGACTAACAGATGGTAAAATATCAGTTTGGGTCTCACAATGTGGAGCAAGTGAGCATACCAGCTTTCAGCACATTACAGAATTATATGTATCTCAAAAGTCTTCTTAGAAAGATAGTGTTTTCCAAGAGGTGGTCAAGGGCTACGCTACTATGGACAAATCAAATAGTTCCTCCAGCTGGCGCTAGTGAGCATGTACTTCTTTTCAAATTCTGTATCGAGATCATGACTATATTTAGAAGTGTGGTGACTTCTGCAATATTCTTCAGCCGATCGAATGCTGCCCGGCGATGAATGGATAATTTCAGATTCAGTTCGATCTTAAAAGCCTGATAATTTAGGAAAATTGTGTTTTCGGTAACGACCTCGAAGATGACGAGGATTATTTGATGATGTAAAGATGAATTAAGATTTCTCCAATAGATTTCTGTATTTTAAGAACATGGTGATTTAGAAGGGTCGTGTCTTCAGCAAAGTTCTTCAGTAGGTCTAGGCCGATGTACGGCGCTGTAATTTTTTAATATTTGGGATAATATGCTCAATCTCAAAAGTCTATAATATAAAAAGTTGGTGTTTTTAGAAAACTTGTTCAGGAGTCCAAGAGTTGTCCAAATATGGAAGATTGGTTACGAACTCTCTCTCTCTCTCTCTCTCTCTCTCTCTCTCTCTCTCTCTCTCTCTCTCTCTCTCAGAATTAAGGCCCTTTAGGAATCAATCCAGAAATAGTAGCGTCTGGCTCAAATGGCACGAGTGATTAATCGATTTTAATTCTGTTTCGTTTGCTGTTTACATTGCATGTATTGTGTGTATGTGAGAACTTCGTTAGCTGTCAAATCCCTTGTGGTATTAGAGGTAAGTATGCAACTGTCAGCGCAAGGTAAGTAGGTATGGATTTTTACATTTCAGGTAAGGTATTCAAATTTCTATTCAGCAAGTAACTTTGTGTGAGCCGAAACAACATATGGATAACCAAAAATCCAGACGCGCAATTGAATTACTGCAGGGTAGTTACATATCAAATGATATGAAGTTCCGCAAGTTTACAAAGATGACGCGAATAATACTCAGCACTCTGAATAGTAGCAATGTGATAATTGAGATTGCAATATCCAGTCCGTGCCCTGACTAAAAGAATAGAATTGAGCTTGGAAGAATGTAATTAATTCTTTGACATTCACGTCCGGCAGCAAAGTTTTTGTTTGAACGCAACTTTGCGAGCTACGCCAATGGTTGGTATGTTCGAATGCAATCTAAGAGCGAGTCATGTACGTTACTCAACTTATCGACAGTGGTAGAACTGGTTCTGGAACACTGAAGTCAACCGTAGCGCCCGCTCTAGCTAATTCGCCCACCCATTCCTTCCTAGTAATACCGGAATGATCGAGTCCTCATAGAAAGTGGATAGCATTTGAAATTTCATTTCTTCGATTTGAGTTTGACATGCCATTACTAATTTCGATCTCGAATCTGCCGAGCTAAGTACTTTCAGGGCAGCCTTTGTGTCGTATCAAAAATAGATTCTTTTACCGTCAATTCCCTGTTGAAGTGACGATTATAAGCCACCCAGAATCGCGAAGATTTCCGCTTGGAATACGGTCCACCAAACGAATAGGATTCGTCTAATCTCACTTCACGGCAATATACAATAGCCAGTATAACAAACTCTTCAAGTTGTTGCTCCAATCAGTCAAATAGACACGCCTCGCGAGGAGGAAATCTTGCTTTGAAATTTTTAAAAGGAAAACTACATGCGAATGTAAGATATACTCATCCCAAGTAACCATTTGGGGCCACAATCGTGTGTGGTGACTAATTGCACGATCCATTGGGTTACTGTTCCAGAGCCCAGTAACCTTAAGATGGTATGCACAACAAAGTGGTTCTTGTTTCAGAAACACATAGAGTGGATTTATGTACAAGAGTGCCTCTAGAGCAGAAGTAGGTGTTTTCGTGAAACCACCAGTCATCGCCAACAAGACCATCCTCTGAAGATGGTATAACTTGGATTGGATGGTCATGACGTCTCTCTTCTGTATGTCAGTATTGGGCTAACAATTGTTTTGTAAATCCGCTGAATATACTTGGGTTTGAGTCCCCAATATTTGCCGAAAGCCCGTCTGCATTGGCAGAAGTCCACGCAAGCTTTCTTGATTCAGAAACCGATGTGATCTATCCAATTAAGTTTTGATTCAAGAATTACCCAAACGTACTTAATTAGATCTGCGACAATAATTTCATCGTCAACGAACTGCAACGGACGAGTGAAAAGTACCATTAATATTTTATTTGGACTAACTGATAATCCAACATGAAAACACCACTGCTCACCCACACATAAGGCCTAGCTGCATTAAATGAAAAAGTGTGTTAATACAAATATGATAATCATCGGCGAAACCATATATCGGAAACCCTAGCTCAGTAAGTTTCCTTAACAAGTCATCAGCGGCAAGTTTCCATAGAAGTAGCGATGACAGCACACCACCTTGAGGACGCTCAGTTTCCTTATCTCTACTTGTCTTAACGATGAGTGCAGATGTTGGTTGCTAAGCATTACGTGTATCCAGTTCGTGATACTCCATACTTTTACTTATGTCGAGTATTTTACTTATACTTATCCTAAAATTTGATAGCAATTATTTAAGCTGAAACAAATACATACACTGCATTACTGTAAAACTTTACTTTAATTCCGATAACTACTAACCAAATTACCTATCAATCCAAAATTTCACCATAATTTTCGACTCACTCTTTATGTTACTATATTGCCTTCGACTTGGAAACTAAAGTAAAACCGTCAAACTGAAGAAATTCCTTGAGATTTTCAATGCTGGCATCAAAAACTGCAGCTATAACAAATTCTGTTATGATCCAGTTATTCGCAAATTGTGAAGAAGATAATATAATATCAAAATAATAACAATGATAACAAAACATGATATCAATATGAAATCATTATGTTATCCGCCTTTGCTCGGGTTAAGTATTCCATTAATTCGGTGCCTCTCAAATTGATATCTGAGCTGCCCTATATTATGTGGTGGGCATTTGCATCACACAGTATGATACAACCCTTTTGAAATCATCAGAAGGTCTATTGTTCGGCATATTTACCATACAATTAACCATCGTTCATTATATGGTAAATATGCCGGACAATAGACGTATTTCTTGTTTATGTTGTCAACAGTCATATTTACCGTAACAGCACGAATATCGCAGGTTGTGAGGTCGGATATAAGACATGCGTCAACAGCACTATTCGCAAGAGTACATGCACGAAGCATTTCACGTGGATTTGTCATGCCATTTTTGTTGAGAGCTACGAAGACGAAGCTTTCCAACATAGAAGTTTCCTTCATGGAAATACGGTTCTTGAACCAAAGTTATGGAAGCTCTCCGTTCCTGCACAAGTCGGGATAGATTCATAGTTACTGAACGTTTTTGCCAAAAAATAATTTGTGCTACTCTACACACCAAAAAAATCTGAATTTTATCGTTGACGTAATTCCAAACATGCCACAATCTAACAAACCGTAATTGAAAAAATGGCGAAATACAACCGTGTTCTGTTTAATTTGACATGAAAGATGTACTTTTCATGCGCAGTGCTACAAAATTACACCCTTCAACATTTTAGACCAACGCCACATGTGAAGTAAAATTACGTGACTCGCAAAATTCAGCGACATGTAAAATTAAAATCAAACGTAAAACTGTGTTATTTTTGATGCTCGTATATGTCATGGTTAGGTGACGTAAATTTACACGATTTTTTCTAGGTGTGTAACCATGCTCGATTACAGCACTACACATTACATCATCAGCACTAGAAGATACCAAATACGTTGGCTTATAATCGCCTATAACGAACCCCGAAATGGGTATTAGGGTCATGACCACCATTTGAATCCTACGATTTGCGAAGAAACAAACGTTCATTGTGTAAGAGATTCACGTAACACAGCAAAGGTAAGACCCACGACACTCCGTGTGCGACTGGCATATTTTAGTCCTGCCAGCCATTCAGCCCTCGGCACGGAGAAACACCATGACTTGAAGACTCCTGTTTTAAGTCGCCTCTTACGACATGGGGACAGGAACCCTGTAGATCAATTCTTGGTTGAAATACTGCCGGATGCCACACGGTCTCTAGGCTGGTTTTGTCCGGAGAAAGATAACAGACTGTACTATGCTATATTTCACCCTAAGGAGGAAAATTTGGTAAAAACCAAAATTTCTCACTAGGGTGAAAATTTGTTGGTAAAAACCAGTCTTTGTACAGGAGGGCACAAATCCTTATTTCATACTATGTTGCGTTTCGGCTTCACCTCATCAGAAACCGACACTAACACATTGTCGGAATAGATTAGCGCCGGCTTGACGCAAATCCCTTAAAACTAAAACACACTATGTGTTTCAATCAAACGACTGATCAAACGTGATGTCCCGTTCGAGCAGAAGTTCTGTTTATGCCGATGAGACACAAGTGAAGCCGAAACTTGTCTTGGCTTAGCAGGCCTATGCGAAAGCACTATGCTATATTTCACCCTAAGGAGGAAAATTTGAAAAGTTTTAAGGGATTTGCGTCAAGCCGGCGCTAATCTATTCCGACAATGTGTTAGTGTCGGTTTCTGATGAGGCGAAGCCGAAACGCAACATAGTATGAAATAAGGATTTGTGCCCTCCTGTACAAAGACTGGTTTTTACCAACAAATTTTCACCCTAGTGAGAAATTTTGGTTTTTACCAAATTTTCCTCCTTAGGGTGAAATATAGCATAGTGCTTTCGCATAGGCCTGCTAAGCCAAGACAAGTTTCGGCTTCACTTGTGTCTCATCGGCATAAACAGAACTTCTGCTCGAACGGGACATCACGTTTGATCAGTCGTTTGATTGAAACACATAGTGTGTTTTAGTTTTAAGGGATTTGCGTCAAGCCGGCGCTAATCTATTCCGACAATGTGTTAGTGTCGGTTTCTGATGAGGCGAAGCCGAAACGCAACATAGTATGATAACAGACTGTTATAAACTTCCTAGTGGACCCAGGCCGGAGCGTCGCAATGATGTTGTCCCATGCAAATTTGATCGATATAATATCCGATGACGGAGTTCAAAGGATTATAAAAAATGTCGCATCACACTTGTAGGTGGATTAAAAGCGTTTTTGAATAGTACCGTTGCGGTGGACGTTATATCTCAAAAACTTTCCAACCGATTTTCATTATTTCGTTTCTAAATTTTTCCTATTTACATTTTCGTGTACTTGAGCGGATTCAATTTTCAACAAGGTTTTTCATTGCAAATTTTTTTGTTGGGAAACCGAACCGTTCAAGTACACAACAATAGATTTTTCTTCAATATTTGTTTTTACTTTTATAATTTCATTTAGGCGGTTCACCTTAGAGAGTGTTCGCCGCAAACCTCTTAAAGAACAACGCGCTTCGAGGGAAGGACCATAGATCCGACAATTTTTAATATCTCTTTAATTGAGTCACTTTTCCCAATCTTTGGTGAAATAGGGTCTATCTCTCGAAGTCATTGGTTCCGCCCCGAGTGTAGCACGTGATAAAAACATAAATAGATATAAACTCTATTTTCACAATTTAGAACTATTCTTCGAACGGTACAGGCATCTCTTAACATTTAATTTAGATAGAGAACGCTTTCTGAGCCCTCTACTTTGTGCTCTTTCCTTGACCACAGCCGGTCACGATTTGAATCAACAGTGGCTGGATTTTGAATCAACTCTCAGAATCAGGACGAATTTTAAAACAAAGACGAGTTTAGATTTATGATTTTAAATCAATATTTTCGGATTACTCGGCGAACTTCGATGAATTTTAAAAATAACATGCTTAACTATAAGGAAGCCTATATGCCGATTATCAAAGTAGAAAACAATTGGGATTTTCGATTGATGTGCACCGGTGTAGTGGAGTGCACTGGTTTTGCACTTTCTAGCAGAAGTGTCAATGGAACATACCCAGTTTTCTGCACTTCTGCTAGAAAGTGCAAAAATGGTGCAGTTCCAGTGCACTCCACTACACCGGCGTCAATCAATCGAAAATCCCAAATTATTTAGTCATAAATTGAAACCATGCATTGCCTTAGGTGGCTGCAGAGGTTAAAACATTCGCTCATTCTCACGACAAGTAGTTTATTGCACAGCTTTTTCATTCTTAGTAGGCACGGACCCAACTTTTCACCTTTCAAGAAATTGCGAGAATTTGCTGACAATGCAGTATGGAAGCGTGATAATTTCGAAGCTTCGAACCTCGTGATAAATTAAGTTCAAGAAAACCCATTAATATATTACATTATAGAATTTATTTCCCCACATTATTGCCTTATTTTCATTCTACTCTACTTCTACTCATTTTTGTGAACTTTTGCAGAACCATTAGTTATTCTGCAGTTTTACATTAGTCTTGTCGAGAAAAGTTGGAGAGCAAACAATGTTACATCGTATGTTTGCTTTTTTATTGCTGGTCGAAGTAGGTGAAATATCGCCTTATTCTGTTCACGAATGTGAAAACTGTAAACTCTGGGTGGCTGGATTTCGAGATATCACGGTAACTTCAAACAGGCAGATCCAATCCTCGCTTTCCAGAAGCTATACAGGGTGTTTGGTTCATGAGTAAGAATCTCTCGAGGGGTGATTTACTGTCATATTTGGAGCAAAAAATCGTTCTACACATACCATCAAATCTCAACCGTTACAGAGTTATTGAACTTTTTGTATAAAAAACTTGTTTATCTTAAAACATCTCTAACTCAAAAAGTATACCGCGTATTTTTAATCTTTTAGTGCCATTGGAAAGATGAGAAAATTTTCGGTTGAATAATTTTCTCATGTCTTTCAGATAATTAGTTTTAATTACCTTTTAGTTGTTAAGTAATTAAAAGTTAGTGTTTTTGATGAGGTTTTTGTTAATTTTCTCAAAATAATGAATTTTGATTGTAGCAATATCTATTATCCAAAAGTTGGGTTTGAGGACGATTCATAATTTGTTCTTCAACATAATATTCTTATCTCTTCTCGTTTCCTTGTAATTTGACTTCTAAACTTTTCCTGTAATTGACTTGCAAGTTCTTAAAAGACTCTAATCTAAAAAATTTGCTTTATATCGCTATTATCAGGGATTCATTGGAAAGCTGAGAAAAATTCGTTTCGATTTAAGTACAGATATCTTTTAGTTAAGTGTACTACATGACTTTTTACTAGTAAAATAACTCAAAATTTACGTTTTTTGGTGATTTTTGTAATTATTCTAATTATTAATTAACTAAATTTATCGTCACTATTGTTCATTTGGTGCCCCTTAATATTCTCTACAACTTGTTATTTGAAACTTTATCCCTATCGCTTTTCATTTCGCTGCAATTTAATAGTTAACACAGCATGACCTTATCACAAATGCAGTGGGTTCGAAATCGTTGTTTTTGCATATGAAACGAGAAGATAAAAATGATTTTGCTTCGAAACTAAAAGAGATAATTGAATGGAGTCAAAGGAAGAATTGTAGAAATTGCTGAGATGCATTGATTCTATGATGATTATGGTGAAGTTTATTATTTACTATTTTAAGAAAATAACGAAAATGCTAATAATAACACTAACTTTAAACTAATTAACCTTTAAAAGAATACTAAATTCACTTAACTGAAAGGTATTAATACATTTTTCTCTGCCAAATTTTCCTGGCTTTCGAATAAAAATAAGAAAAGGTACAATAAGTGCCATACTTTTTCAATAAGAGCTAGTATTAGTGAATATGAGATAAAAATATCCAAGTTCAATAACCCAAACAGATGAAATTAAGACAAGATAAGTGTATCATGTCAAAGAACAAATTATACAACTTTTCAAGACTAACAATTTGAATTATTAAAATAGTGATGTTAACTGTTAATATTTTCGCGAAGTGAACGAAAAATCGATCAAAATTGTTAAATTTTAAATAAATTACTGTGAAAAGATTACTTAACCTCCTTAGCTGAAACATTTGAGGACATTTTTCAGTGGAAAATTTTCTCATCTATCCAACGGATCTAAAAGATTTGAAATACAAAGTATATTTTTTGAGTTAGAGCTATTTTAAGACAACTAAGTTTTTAACACAAAAAGTTCAATAACTCTGTAACGGTTGAGATTTGATGGTATGTGTAGAACGATTTTTTGCTCCAAATATGACAGTAAATCACCCCTCGAGAGATTCTTACTCATGAACCAAACACCCTGTATATTCAACAGCTGCACATGGTGAGAGAAAATAGCTACATATCTCAGCACGAGCACCGGAAAGCTCTCTCCCCATTCCTGTTCTACGCTCTGAGAATCAGAACAAGCAACAGGATATCCGCTCTCCTGTGCAACTGTTGGCTTTGGTCACGGCTTATAGGTACATGTACATCGCAAATGCTTTCGGCTTGTGATTGTAAGGCAGCGAGCCCAGACCAACCTGCTGCTTTGCTTCTGCGGTTACTACTGACTGCCACTGTCGGGTGCGGATGCGGAGATGGGATAGTTAGCACAGCTGAAGTAAAGTTTCTTTTCACCCCAGGTGTGGTGGGCGTGGGGTATAGAAACCGGAAGCGCAAGGGATAGCAAAGTAGGCAGCCAGCTACTTTGCCCGCTCCGTTCGCTTTTGTTCGTTCGCTCGTTCTCGTTCGGTTTTCCGTGGTCGTATGTAAATTTTCGGTTCTCTCTTACTTCCTCATTTGTGATCGGTTTGCAAAGGGGAAAGAGTGGCAGTGGGAAGGGTCGATCCTAGGAAAACTGATGACGGCTCTGAATAGCCGGTTGTTGGAAAAATGAGCTCATTCTGAGGCTTTTAATAACATGACAGCTTACGCGCCAAAAATGAGGAAAAGTGGTGCTGCTTTTCTTTTCTTTTCTGTTCACTATCACTCAACTGACGTGATATTTTTGCTGCGGGGCAGAAACACGGGTGGTTGCTGTTGATTATGAGATATAGCCGAAAGAAGACCCACCAGATACAGGTTGGTAGGTACGGCAGCCAGCGAAGGTGACCTAATTCTGAAAGCGATGGATGCTGTACTTTCTGCCTCTGAGGAAAGATCTTTAGGGGAGTAACGAACGTAGGGGAGTGGGGCGGGAGAGTTTCGCTTTAGTTGCTTGCTGGTAGCTGTGCAAATGTCAGTCAAGGTCTCGGTACGGTGTGTGTGTGTGTATGCTGGTGAATAACGTAATGGAAGTGCAATTTCTCCTCCCTTGCTAGGTGCAGAGTCGATGTTCTACGAGTGATAAAAGCCAAAAGAGGTGGCTACTGCCAGTGACGAACTATGACGTTTGGGAGTGGAAAGGGGATTTATATTTGAGTTTACTTCGCCTGTTTATGTACCTGCAGTTCATGAAAATTTGTCCCAGCAATCATAACGATCAGCAGCAGTCATGTTTATAACTGACTCGAGCATATTTAACATGGCTCTAAGCTTTATATGTCAAAAGGTATCTTTTGATTACTGTACCTACTATAAGCTTTTCTGGTTTGAAAAGTTACTGATATAATTCAAGTCGTGTTTCGTCTATTTACTGTGATTATACACAGTGATTATTGACGGTTGTAGTTTATGGTTTGACCGTAGCATGGGTGAGCGGCTGTTTCATTTATTTTTATTGTGTTTTACCCACTTATCTGTATTACCGAAACAAGTTATTATGGTCGAAGTTTGAATGTTCAACGAACAAAACTGTTCCTGTAGTAGATATTTACTAAATTAGTTATAGAATTTGTGTTTCGACTTTGTCTCATCAGAATTCGGAACTGACTTAGTGACTAGTGACAGGACTAAGCTGGCGCCGGATTGACGCTAGCTACAATAAACGAAAACACTATTTGTGTTTCTGAGCAAACTTTGTTTTTTCTAGCTAGCGTCAATCCAGCGCTTGCTTAGTCCTGTCACTTAGTTAGTATCGGATTTCGATGAGACGAAGTCGAAACAAAAATTCCATAACTAACTTAGTTATAGTGTTGTGCTCTTCATGCACAAAACCTATAACTGAACTAGAACGCACTACCATTAAATACTCTTTAGTCAAATCCAATTTTCAATTATAAATTGTTTCTGATTTAAAAACATTCCATCCTTTATTATCTACTCACATCGTACAGTGGATCTAAACAAAGTAACAGAAAATTCTGTTCAAACCTAACACATCAAACGCACGGAGCGTGAAGCGAACGACAAAGATCAGACGTATTCTGACGCTCGGAGCGTTCAGACGAGTATCCCGCAGATGCTTATACACGCGTGAAACAACAAAGACGCTGTTGTGCTTTTCTCCCTTCAAGCATTTTACCCATTCTTTGTACGAGTGAATCAAACACGCTTTGGTGATTTTTGCTGCAAGGTTTTTTGCAATTCATTGTGAGAAATAAAGACGCTTTTACGTACTTTTTCTGCTCAAGGTAATTACACATTCTTTGTGTCAGCCGGCGAGTCCATTGATGTCAACAAGAACCAGTCGTACATCAAGTAAAGCCTTTTTTCTTGATTGGTTACGAAGTTTTCCAAAATTTCCATTAAACTATGTCTCACAATTCGTAGCCTTCACACTTCTGCTTTGTGTCTGGTTCTAGGCGCCATGGATAGATGGCCTCTGCCGAAAACGATACGTCAGATGGTGAAATGGATAAAGAAAAAGATTCGTCAGCAAAGCCTCCGATTCCCCTTTTGAGTCCTACCCATTGAACGCGGTCGTATCTCTTGTGTTCTTTTTTCGACCCTGAGATACAGCGCTATTTTTCAAGTATACCGAAGATTTCGAAAAACGTGTCGAAATGATTTTCAGTTATGACCGAAATTCCAACAATCCACCCA
Source organism: Topomyia yanbarensis (assembly GCF_030247195.1). NCBI lineage: Eukaryota > Metazoa > Arthropoda > Insecta > Diptera > Culicidae > Topomyia > Topomyia yanbarensis. Next base: position 400,738,050 of record NC_080672.1, on the reverse strand, counting down.
GAGAGGCTCAGGGTTGTGGTTTCCAATCTAAAACAAGCAAATGGCAGCTAGAGACGAATTTTTTACGAAGGTGCCTACGTGCCCACACGTAAAGTTGAGATCGATGGCGTGCATGTGTGGATCAACTGTAGCATTGGGTTTAATGTTTCAAAGATCCCTTGCTACAATTAGTACAGCTTTTGGAATGCAAGCGATTGTGTTAAGAATCAGTATGTTACTACTCGATTGGCCCCAGTCCCTGGTAAGAGCCACGAAGACCATCTGGGGTAGACTCCAAAGGTCTCTTTAGCTGGCTAGCTTGAGTTTGAGATTCTGAAGCCTGGAGCCAGCTCACGGACATGGACACCAACCAAATGATCAATGGCACCTCTTTACATTTACCCGTTTTATTAATTACTACTTTCGATCACGTGTATGTGTGAAACGGTAAACTGCTGGCTGTCCAGCGGGTACAGGATCCCGGTGGGAAACTCGTGGACGGAGAGTTCGTGAACGGTGAACTCTAAGGCGGGTTGCTCGTTGTCTGGCCTGACTCGCGTGCAGGGTGACTTCTAGCTTAGAATGGGTTCTCCTCGTGGTGTAACGTAAAGCCGAATGCCTTTTCGTTGACCGACGATTTTTTCCTCAGTTTCTTTACAAGATTAACGCCACGTACAATGGATTTTCGTCGATCACTTGTTGTCTCGCTTCTCAGTTCCATGGACCCTGTGGGAACGTTTTCACCGATCCCCAACAAAAAGCCACTCCAATATGGCTGGTGGGCCAAAATTTTCGGAACCTTTTCTATGAACTTCTACTTTTTATATAACTTTTATAACCTCTAAAACTCTATCACACAAGCGCAAGCTCTAGCTCATGCTGTAACTTCTAAAACTTTATAATTTCAACATCTTTTCGTTGATCCGATCTGATCAATATAATAAGCGAAAGCGATTCTACTATTTGCTGTAAAGGCCCAGTAGTTTAACTCTCTATCTTTTTCATTTTGCCAACCCTTTCACATTCCAGTGCTCTCTTCCCACGGCTTTCCCATCAGTTTTACTATTTCCGTGATATTTAAAAATAGGTGTGTTTGATACACAATATGCTGTTACAATATTTATTTATTTTATTCTATTAGAATTGCGTTGCGTTGCGTTGCGTTGCGTTGCGAAGCACGGTGCTATTCGTAGATTGCATACTAACGATTATCATGTTGCCTATAGGTAGCTCAACTCATCTTGCTTGTGAGATAAATGATCGGGAATGAACTTTATCTCTTATGAGTTCAGTAAACCAATAGCATGAGAATCGTTATTGCCGGCCACGACCATCTTCACCGATACTTAGGATAGGGTAGGAAAATGTTGATGTAATACCTACTTAAGGAAGGCCCCCGACTCAGCGACGCTTCCATAGATATTACGGAGTTGGATTGAAGGACAGGTACAGGTCTAGGATTCGCCACAAGCAGGCAATGCGACCACAAAATGAATATGTTTTATGCGGTGGGATGGTTAATCTCCGAGTACACGTATACTCAGGGCAAAAAGATATTTAGTTATGATTTTTCTTGTATTTAAACTCTGGATAGCCGGCCATCAAGAGTGATTTAGTTTTTCCCTAAACTACAGCAATTTGAACTCCAAACAGCCGGCCGTAGGAGTATTGCTAAAAGCGCGAGCTAGTCTGATATAAATATTCGCTTGAGAATTGGGTAGTAGGAACACAAGTCAAGCGTATTTTTAATGTGCACTTTCAAATAAAACCACAACTTAGTCTATCCTCATATCGAGTCATAGCCACCGCGGGCTGAACCTACCTCCAACCTCTAAGGCAAAGTTTCGTCGGACCACCGATCGCGATCTACTTTCAAATATCCAGTGTATGCACATATATACACACATGTGTGCATGTCTGTAAACATACATATGAAAAGACGCATGTATACATGCATACATACGCACTCATGCACACATTCACACACATATATTTGCACACACACATATTTGCACATATACATATATACCCATACGCGTTTAACAGCGCCAGATGAGAAGCCATCGCTGCAGCGCTGTACAGAATATGGGTCCTCGATCTATGACCGATCCTGAAGAGCTATTAATTGTATAACGGAACGTGAGCTTTCACCTTGTTTCTATACACGACATTCAAAGAACTGTAGAATACAACGAAAAGCGACTATTTTTTCTGACTCATGAGTTTTTTTATGGTAGGAACCATGTAGTTAAAGTCTTCGTAATATAGCTAATATAACAATAATCGCACGCGTCGTTATGCTAACCGGAGTGCATCCTGCGAGGTATAAAATAAGCATAACCGATGTGTCTGAACCGAGCGACCCTGTATGTCGGACACACAACCGACGACACACGCGTGTTTTATTTCTCAGCCTACCACTAGAAATAGAAACAAAACTAGAGACAAGAAGAACGACAAGAAACCAATTTGCCAATTAAATGTGAGCATAAAGAGACCGGCCGTGTCGTGCCACTCCGCTACTGACCAGTGTTTGGTACTTTTAAAATAATGCTTTAAAAACTTGTATGCATGTATAAAAAAAAACTATAGAAGTCCTCCGAACTATTTTCCAACAAACAACTCCGAACCATCTTCCAACTCCGAACTAACAAAGTATGATTTGTTGAGAAATATTTAAGAGAAGCTTGCTACGTGGAGAACATAGTAATATTGGCTGAAATTTTTTAGAAAATGATGATTATGCATAGTGTAGTTGTTACTCGCATTGCCCCTATGATGTAATCCAATATCAACAAAGACGTTAATAATAAGCATCGAAATTATGCCCATAATAATTATCTCAATCAGAATAAATTGAACTCCAGTGTATATTCCATCGAGGTTGTGCGCGTGACGGTGCCTTGACGCATTAGATTTTGTTGAAACCTGTCCTACCCGCACTGAACTAATTAAATCATATCTCGACAAACTACGTAAAAGCCATCCGCCAAAACTCCCCCCGAAGGGGAACCCCGGAGAAACCATTGCCGATCCCGTTTCCAGACCGGAGTCGCTCTAGGTCTGTTCTAATATTTACAAAATCCATATAAGAATGACAGCTCCGAGCGAACCCAGAGCAACTCCGATCCAAAAACGAAACAAGCATATTACTGCTTGAATACAGTTCCCATCAGTTTATGAAAGAGAAAACTTTTCTCTTTTGTTTACTTATAATATCTGCGATTAGCGAGCAGCGGCTCGTCCGGAATCCCCATTCAAAGTGAATTCCGACAGTCGGCCCGCAATCATATGTTTGTCGAGATATATTTGGCATTATATATAAATCCTATTGGAAATTTCTCACCCGAATACATGAACGATGCCATAGCACGACACACAATGCCATTCCCATGACAACACATATGCCTTGTAGTTGTAGTGGTATTTACACCAAACGGAATTTAGTAGTGCACACACATTATCATGTTATTTACTTCACTATTCTTCCACAATCAACACTTTTGCTACACATGAAGGAATTCGATTTTCAATATCGTGAAACTTTTCTAGTGGTAATTTCTCCGATCGACGATGTCACTAAACACTAGCGCAGACTCAACGCTAATCCACCAAGGCAAAAGATTAACCTCTCATACTAGTCGTATGCAACTCAGTTCCGCCGTAATCACACACACAGAGTACCAACTGAGGCTAGAGGTACGCCACCCAGCCACATCACCATGCACAAGAGCCAAACAAAATCTCTTATTTATTTTATTCTATTAGAATTTGAGCAAAATTTTATTTCAGGTGCTTCCTGTAAAACATTTAGTTACGATTGATATTTTCTATATTGAGTTGGATTTTTGTGTTTCGAATTCATCTCGTCAGTAAATGGCACTAACCAAGCTAGAAAATGTATCTACACTAGTACCCAAATCAACACTAGTTAGATGATTTATCTAAACCACAGAGAACAGACATCCATGATCGAACAAAAATATTTGAAAAACGTGTATAAACATTTGAATTTATATACGATAAACACTAGCGCCGCCACACCAACCTATCCCAACTACCTGTCAAATCCATTTCGGAACCGGTTCGAAATCCTGCAAGGATTCAGTATGGAATCTTGCTCAGAGAAAGCAACCGATTCCTACTCTATCGGTTGATGCATTTGAGCTGGAATTCATGCTGGAAGTCCGAACCGGTTCCGGACTAGTTTGACTGGGTAGAGGAATAGCCGCTGTCAATTCTGTCGAACTCAGCGACATAAAAACATGACGACAGTAGCGCACCTGGTTTGGATATCCCAACTACCTTCGAAACCGTTAGAGATTTTACACAAGTTGAATGCTGAAGATGGACGTCTGTTCTCTGTGTCTAAACAGTCATGCGCCATATACGACGCCTAAAGTAATTGGCAAAATGTCAAAATACACATTTACTTTTACGCTCTTACTTTGATTGCATCTTGATTTCGAAATGGACCATTGCCAGATAATTTTTATTTCCTGGATTAGGTTATACCACAGAGAACTGACATAAAAGTAAAGTTTTCAACTTGTGTAAGAAATAAAACTGTCGCTTTGAAATGGCAACAGCAAGTACCAGCATGCCACTGGCCTTCAGTTAAACCCATTCCGGAACCGGTTCGAATTTCTGAATGAAGTCAGGGGCCCAATTCTCACAGTCACGTCACCTAATGACTAGAAGAAAATTTCCTTCTAGTCGCCAAATGACGTGACCGTGAGAACAGGGCCCCAGAATGGATTCCAACTAAAATGCAAAAACCGATTCCGACTCAATCGGTTGTTGCATTTGAGCTGGTATGCACTCTGGCTCCATTCAGGATCCCGAATCAAATTCCGAATGGTTTGGCCGGGTTCGGCGCTTCGAGCAATCGCTACACGGGACATTCACAGGTATTTAACAGCTTTCTCAGTCTTAATTCTCTAGGCAAACGATTTAATTTAAGATAGCTCGACGCTTTGGCGGTCTTTTTTGGATTTTCCCTTGAAAAAGGCCACCAAAAACGGCCGAAACGTCGGGAAATCTAAAATTAAATCGTTTGCCTAGAGCATTAAGACTGAGAAAGTCGTTAAATACCTGTGAATATTCCGTAACCAGTCGACAAACACCCAACCATAACCCCAATATGGCTAGCTACACGGGACTTGTGTGCAAACCTGGATACAATGGTGACTCACGCATGCATTCTTGTATGCGATAGTGATTCCCAACATATTTTCATTTAAATGTTTACACAGGGTTTTCGGGAAAGTTTGTTCCAGCTTATATGTCTATTCTCTGTGGTAATACGCTTCAGGAACATCTGTCTAAGGTTTTGCACTTCGATGCGGCTTAGCTGCATAACCGAGAACTAGGAGAGATTATGCGGCTAAACCGTAAGAGACGTAAGACTGCTGATGATCTGCCAGACGAGATTAACGCCGACCAGCTGTCAAAGGCGACGGTCTCTCGCAAAGAAACCTGTGATCCACTCTTTTCCCGGCTTGCTCAAACATAGGGGCTACACTTATATTCAGTCGGACAGGACGTGTAAAAATCGATGTTGCGTAGTCTAATTGGGTGGTGGAATCATAATAAAATTGGCAACGCTGGCAAAAAGTAAACAGAAATAAACACTCTGGATGAACTTAAAATGCTACTTGACATTTCGACGAGTTTTCATTCGTGCCAATAATAGGAGGACGATTAAAATCGAAAAGCTTCCGTCACATGCGAACGAGAATTCAGCGTTTTGTGTGTCAAATGACGTTACGGTTCTTATGAGCCGACATTCGTCGAACGTAAACAAAGTTCATTCTGTAGCATCAAAGTGGCGCTCAGATGGCAAAATCGTTTGAATTCAACGGGGAGCTGGAGCGTTTCGACAATTCCAGACGTGGAACATTGCAAGCGAAAATTCGGCTTACGCTTATGAAAGTTACTTTCATACAGTTTTATCATGTCCGAAGGTCGGCTGGGGTCCCTACGCCCATAGACTATTGGAAGGTCATTGCCGGGTACCGATTAGAGAAGCACTGCGAGTTTTGTTGACGATATTTAACCCTCATTGGCCCATCACTCCGTTAGTCATTTATTTGAAGAGTCGGTTGCAAGAAATCTCGTGTTCCGGCATTGATCAGATGAACAACATATGGCGAATCTGGCTGAGAATACTACCTCAAATCGGACGAGTCCAGATTCAACGTTGCGTTTACTCAAATTTCAGGCAGGGCTTCGAGCATGTTCAATTTCACAAACTCAAAAATCCTGGGTGGAAGCATTATGCTTTGGAAAAACCGATCAAAACAATATATCAAATCGACCATCTCAAATGTCCTCCAAATGTCCCAGGAACTGGTGGCAGTCAAGTCAGGAGCTGGACCAAAAGCGTGAACAACGCACAAAAAATTGTGAGATGATTGTACATTTCAAGAAATTCGAATTCGAACATTTGAACGCGGGACTTGGCCTGAAAACTTTCGCAAAGTTTCGTACAAAAAGGCCAAGAAATGATCCGCATTGAAAACGTACAAGGTGCAGAATTGCCCAAATCGGGACAAACGCCAGCAGAGTATTACGAAATATTGGTGCTACTTTTTTATTATAGAGGTTTACTTCTTTCTTCGGGTTACAAAAATCTCTGGAAAAATTTCAAACCCTATGTGCGGGGTTGGGAATCAAACCCAGGTAAGCTGCGTACAAGGCAATCGATTTACCAACTACGCTATGCCCGCCCATATACCGCTGCCTACGCCTTTGATGATGAGGTCTAAAGCGGATTTTAAGCAGTTGCCAAAGCTGGAGTATTTCACGGATGAAAACCAGTTTGATGCTGATGATCGTTTCAAACGTAGGATGTTGTGCAAATTGGCTTCGAAGTACCTGGTTTGGCAGGCCGTATACACTTGTGACACGTTTAGTGAACCATAAACTGTGAGCTTCAAAAGCCTGGCCTGCAGCCACTAAAAACACTCTACTCTTTTTTCGCCCTTCTTCTTAATCGAACTACATCAAGCTATTACTTCGTGGGAGGCTCGTTGTGTTTTCTTCGCACATCTTTGTTTTGTTCAGGAGTTTTCCGCAGTTGTCTCGAAGCCTCGTTTGATCCATGAAATGGCTCGACCTTTAACCCATCCAGCTCTCAACTCTACTCTTGCTTTTCGTCCCTCCATCTATTACGTCGCCATTTAGCTCTCGTCTCAGTGAACCGTTTAGCTGCTGATTTCATGAGCCATTTAGCTCCTGTTTCCGTGAGTCATTCATTTCCCAACCTTCTTACAATCTACTCGGATAGTCACCGGCGGTAAACTCATCCTGCTCCGACTAAAAGTTTCACGACGGTGGAATTGCTTCCCACACCGATACCCACTTTCTTGAGCCATTAAGTTCCCAGTTTTAACGTGATCGACTCGGATATAATCCGGCAGTGAAACTATCCTACTTCGACGGAGAGTTCCCCGGCGGAGGAATTTCTCTCGGTACCGATGTGTGTTTCATGCGCCAATTGGCTCCCAGCCAACTTAGAATCAACTCTGCTGTGTTTTCCTCGGCGGTGGAATTATCCCGATCCCGATGCTTGTATTAGTGAGCTATTTAACTCCACGCTTCGTCTCGATCTACTTGATCTACTCCCCGCCGGTGGACCTAGCCTACTCAACGGGCCAAACCTGTAGGTACCGAGGTCTGCCCAGCGATTCCGGGTGGAGCGTAGCTTCCGGTTCACTGTTTCCCTAACGACCCGCATCTGTCTGTTCAACGCGGTCTACTCGATCTAGTCCCTGGCGGCGAATCTAATCCACTCACTCGCGTCCGACCGGCCGAAACTACAACGGCCGAGTTCTCCCGGAATGTCGTTAGGTGCTCCGGCAGCGCTCCTTTGCGTTTAGCTAGGGAGGAGAGCTTGGCTCCTTTGTTGGAGCCTTTTGGCGAACCGACACCGTACACTTCACTATAGTGCCCGAACCACGGGCCGACACTTTTGACGTTATTAGCTTGCCGTTGTACGCACGTCAGAGTTAAAAATATTCAAATTCATTGAATGAAAATTGATCATATTCAGCCACATTCATTTTCAATATTCAGTGACGCAGCTGAAAACGTCAAACGAACAAACCGCCCATTCATCCATGCAGATTTTCATTCGTCTCCGATTATTACATGAAGCGGCCGTGCAGCAACGAATCAAACGCATCAAAGTAGGCCCTGGCACAATGTAAGGGATGATGATTGTTGTTTCATATGCTTTACCGGCATTTGAAAACATTTTCCTTAATGATTAGTGAAATGAATATATTGTACGATATTCAACTGAATGATTAACATGGATATTTGAATGAATATTTTTTCTATTCACCGCGAGTCGCATCAGGTTCATTTTCAGCCGTCAAAATAGAGCTTCGATTATTTGTAACTCTGACGCACGTATTGAAATAATTTCCTAGTGCCGGGAAACTGTCCCGAAAAAAAACAATTCACGGACATCTGTTGATTGTCGTGGTTCGTCACTTTCTCCTCGTTCACGATTGCTGCCTTTCCTTCTCCGTGTAAACAAACACACACCAGCATAATCGCATCTGTCATCGCCGGTGCGCAGCATTATCAGCAAACAGTGTTCAGCAAAAGGAGAGCGATGGCCTATCTAATGCCTATGTTACTTATTTAGAAACATAAAACACAAATTATCTAACATATCTGCACGAACAAAACCGTTTACAAACGTGAAAATGAGCAAAAATTTACAACTAAATGTGAATGCGGTGAATATAATTTTACGTAAACAAATACACTCTACGGAGTGTATACACAAAAATGGAATATTTGCACCCAGTGCTAAATTGTTACCCTGCACAGAAAAAAATATTTTGTAATTTTAAGTTTATTTTCATGCACATATACGGAGCATGAATATAAATGTAAAATGGAGTTCCACCACAAATCCACACGACTGGTCGTGTTTTCTTCAAGGAATTTAATCATAATTTTACACGTTCATTGACAACTACAGTTTCATTAAACGGAAAACCAATGCACTTCAGTGTATTTTTACTCCAATATATCTGTAAAATGAATGACATGTAATCCCAACAAACCACTAAGCACTAAAGTAAGCTTTATATTCACCATATAATGGCTTTCTAATGTCTATAGGTCTTTATATAAGCGTTTCTAATGTTTATAAGCTTTAATGACAACAAGCAGTAAACTAAGCCGTATATGGGTATATGAAACTATAATATAGAGCCTGTAAGCCCGATGGCTATAAGCCCGATACCGGTAATAAACGTAGCCGTTTTAAGGCCTGTGATAAATGACTTTTCCATAATTCTAATATCTTTAAAACAAATCAAAGTAAAATTCAAAATGGATGGAAGTGAAATCTGGCAGAAATTTCTTAAAAGCGGAACTTACCGGCGAAAGTTGGTCAAGTACAAGCAATATTCGAATAATGATTGCAATCCATCGTCTAGCAAAAGTTTTGCACTGCAATCCAGTTACAGCTGCAAAAGAAATTATGAAGCGTATAGCACAGCTGAAAGTCGACTAAATGTTTGTGTGGATCCGGCAAATAAGGATGATCCTCCCGACTACAGTTCTGATCTAGATTCTGACGTTGAAGTGTGCATCGACTACAGTCCTGATGAAGGAACAGATTCCGAAGAAGATAATACTACGAGTTTAGCCACATTCCTTCAACTTTGGAGCATTGAACATCGAATTCCACACTCTGCACTAAAACCACTACTAAATCGACTATGTTGTTATAACCGATCACTTCCCATAGATCCGCGAAGATTGCTGGGAACCTCTCGTAAAGAACCTGATTTGCTCAATTTAGAAGGTGGACAATATTGGCATCAGGGATTAGGTAAAATATTGCATTTGTATTGCGTTGAAGCCTTGCCAAAGTTTATAATTTCTTTACAGACGCATGTCTTCGGCGAGTATTTTGGGACCTCAGTGAGTCTCGATCAATATCTATAAATATAAATATTGATGGATTACCGCTTTTCAAAAACGGTACCGATCAAGTATGGCCAATTTTGATTAACATATTCGAATTTCCGGAAATGAAACCAATGATCATAGGCATATTTCACGGCAAGACCAAACCAAAATTTATTGAGGAATTCTTAAAGCCTTTTGTGGATGAAGCTGAATATATTTTGAAATCCGGGGTCACTATCAACAACAAAATACTATCAGTCAAAATAAGAGCATTGATCTGTGACTCCCCCGCGAGGGCATTTATTAAAGGTAATTTAATTCAATGTTATAATTTTGTCTATTTTTATCTTATGTACCATTTACAGGATCAGTGAATTTCAATTCGTTTCATGGTTGTCTTAAATGCAGTATTGTTGGAGAACGTTCCAACGATCTACACGTGAATGTATTTCCTGTAACGAAGGCCTCAAAGCGAACAGATGAAGGGTACCGTAGCCGGTCATATGGTGAACATCATCGGATTTACAAAATCAGAGAAGGTGGAAAATTTAAAAAGATATTCGTCGAAACACCTCTACTGCGTCTGCCTATTGATATGGTTGAAGATATTATAGTGTCAGATTCGCTGCATCTGTTGCATCTAGGAGTTATGAAAAAGCTGCTGACTATTTATAAGGAAGGTCAAAAGCACCATGTTAAGTGGCTAAAATCTAGTACCGAAAGAATAGACAACATTTTAAGTAATATAATGTTGCCATTGGAAATACATCGTAAAGTACGAGGATTACGTTTTCTATGTCATTGGAAGGCATCAGAATGCGCTTCATTTTTGAACTATATCGGAATAGCGCTTCTCAAAAATTTTATTAACGAACAACATTACGAAAATTTTATTAATTTGTTTTATGCCGTAACGATTTGTTCAAGTGAACACCATAAGAAATATCTTCCTGTTGCTCAGAATCTTTTCGAAACATTTATAGAAAATTACAATAGTTTTTTTCACATAATTTCTAGTAACACACACAATCTTGTTCATATTGTAGATGAGGTGATAAAATTTGGTCCATTGCCTACAATATCGTCATATCCATTTGAAAATTTTTTATACCAAATAAAAAACATGGTACGGTCTGGAAGATTACCGCTAAATCAAATAATCAACAGGATTTCGGAAACGCATCAGTATCATCTTTGTAAAAGCCAAGTCAATCAAACATATCCTATTATGAAACAACCTGCAAAAAACGATCAAGCAATCTTTATGTGCTGCATAATACACGATGGGTTCACGTTGAAAAATAATTTTCAGGATAAATGGTTCCTTTCAAAGGAAAGAAAAATTATTGCGATGAATTTTGCGTACCATAGCGGTATAAATGGTTCTGAACTTAAGCATTCTGAAGCTCTCATTCAACGTCCATTTCCATCGAATATTTTGTATGTTTTTAAAACAATCTCAGACCATGATTTTAATCCAAGCAAGGTTTAGGCTTTTGATGATATATTTTGCAAATTAGTCGCTATACAAATTAACGGAGAAACTGTTTTTGTACCACTTCATCACACATTACCAGGGAAATAAGATATGCTGTAAATAAAAATGCAAAATTTGTTTCAATATTCGGATTTATTCAAGAGATCATATTTTTGACGGTACAGTGTGATACAGTCTCTCAATTTCCCGCACTCAACGGTTTACACTTTGATTTCAATCATCCCTTGGAATATCTTCGTTCATCTCCAAATACTCGATCGTCCAATTTGTAGTGCATGATGTATTTTCAGCAGCTTCTTCCGTTAGTTTTTCATCGATTATTTCATTGGTGTTACTGTCATTCTCGTGTTCTTCTGTGCTAAGACGATCGCCAGGTATAATACGCCTTCGCTTACGTGAAACTGGTTTTCTGATTCCGGCCACTTCCTCGAATCTTTGCTTCGCATTTTTTAAACACCGATGTAAAAAACTGTTGCAGTCGGTTTTTGTATATGTTGCGTCCGAATAAAGTACCGTTTGATAGAATAAGTCGATTGTTCTGTCAAACTTCATAAAAGGAATTTTATGCTTCTTAGGATCATGCTTACCAGAAGCGCGTCCAGTTCCTGGCCATGAACATTTTAGTAGAAAACTACGAGTGAAAAAGTAGTCAATTATTTGAAGGCATACTGTTGTGCCTTGGCCAGGAAATCGGTGATGACCGTGGATTCTGCCTATTGATTCAACTGTTGTTTTCAAAAAATTTTCATCACGACAATTTTCCTCCAAACGTTCGAGATCGGCGTAACTGTTTACAGGTTGCAAATTTATTTTACTTAGCGTAACGCTGGGAGATGTTTTCACTGGTTGACATTGCATTGAAGCAAATGCATCGAACTTAGTATTTAAGTGTGCTAGCAACAATAAGCACTTGTTCAATTTATTCTCCAAGCTCTCGTGAGCCGCAACAGTTTCCTCCGTTTCCGTCTGCGAACATGCATGCCTTACTTCCGGATCTGAGAGCATGCGTCTTGTACTCTGCTGCTGGATCCCTTGAAGTAATTCTGCTGTCGTAGCCTTTTTCTGACTTTTTTTCGTACCAGACATAACTAGAAACAAAAATACAACAAATAATTTTTTTTATCCCATTCCAAATAAAAAACTTACTTCACAATCTCAGGTTTAAAACGACTCACAGCGAAGTTGAAACGCAACGCCTAGATGGATCAAGGAGCTAACGCGCTGGAGGAGCACAATCACAATCATCTAATGAGTCACAAGTTCGAGCCCGGACTCCTACACACCGACGCCAACGAAAAAAAAAACTTCCCGAACTTGCTTGGCTGACTGACGAAGCGACGACAAATACACACATGGGAAAATCACGGACACTTGACTCGAGCAAAAGAGAAAAAAAAACTTTTTTCCAGGAGGTTAGAGAAAAACAAAACAAACGTTTTCGTTCGTTTCTTTTTTCGCTGGTAGCAGCCGCTACCGAAAAAGTTTTGACGTTTCGATCCATGGGCGCGTTGATAAATGGGGGTAGGCAGTATATCAGCTAAATAATTCGCAAAAAGTGGCTTTTGGGCAGCACTAAAGTACACTATAGTTCTTCCAGGCACTATTAACCTTGTTCTATATGTACCTATAGAACCGAATTGGTGCAATTTTTACGGCTTATTGGTTACTTGGGATATTACACGTATGAAAGTGTAAAATCGTATGCTTTTTGATGTTCCAATTGAGTGCATTGATTTCAACGTAATTTTTTAATTTTTGAGTCAAGCTTTGTATGTTTACATTCGTATTGATTTACACGTCGTTTAAATTTCATTATTTTTTGTGTGTGGCGGGTTACAAGTAGAAAAAAAAGTTGTTCCAGGAAGGAGTAATATTTTCCCTAAATTAAATTTCCCGAATGCCAAGGTTAATTTTGTAAGTAATAAAACCAAACATTATTTTAATTATCATAAGAAGCCTATTTTTATTACGATGTTATCTCATTAATATAGAGGCGTTCTATTAATTAGGTCTGCTTTGAGTTGTGTAGCAGATCAAAAGCTCGGTTCTTGTTCTCTGACTTGCTTGAATAATACAAGAGAATAGAAGAAAGGACAGGTTTCTTCTGACGCTAGATTCTCGATCGAACCAGTGGAACTGAACTATGACATCAATCAAATCATATACTGTCCTGATTTTATTACTTTATTTTCTTTGCTGTTGCGTTTTCTGACCGTCCTTTATATTCTCCTTTATTTGCGTCGTATGAAATATTGTTGCCTTGTCCAGGCTTTTTTGTAACAACCTTATTGAAATATTCCATGTTTCAATCAACAATAATTATTGTTAGAACACCAGCTCGTTAATTTGATTAGCAATGACGACGTAAATGAAAAACTGCACCTCCGCACATTTGGTTGTAGGCTCACAAGCAAGCTATGCTGACCTGGTAACGATCCCAATCCGGTAGACTTTCTGCCTATTTAGTTGACACAACAAACCACAGCCGCAATTATATCACCTCACAGTCGGTAGATAGATGCAAAACAAATGTTCTGCATCTACTCAGCCCCCCACCCACTGTGCCTACCTTGACAGTGAAACCGCACAGAATAGGCCACAATGAATGGCGTTTCGATCCCATATATAGTAACCAAAGGGTTCTACCGAGCGATGGTGAGGGGCGGGGTGGTAGGTAAATGGCGTCCAATGAAAGCGCAATCCATTTACTGGTTGCTGCGGCTAGTGTTAATGAATTTCACATGTCAGCATGCTGCTTTCGTTTGCAGTCGTCCTGGAATGTGAATACGCTTACCTACACATGGTACAATGTAATGCTGGAGCCATGCTCCAATGGAGTCCAGCTAGGACTTAACGGAATCATGCTTTCGCAGATGACACTTGTAGCTTAGGTTTGAGAAGGGGACAGTGGATGTGCGGTGTGTGGTCTGCCAAAGGATCAGGGGTATTCAATTCACTGGGCAAGTTGCAGTGGTAGAAAATTCCAGCAGAAAATTTCAATACAATAAACAGGGGGATTGCTATTTCTATTGCTAGCTTAGATGGTGGTTTATTGCGGCCGATGTTTAATGACTTCGATGAATGTGCAACAAGTTGTGACAGCTCGAAAGGATTATGGGGGACTTTGGTTGCTGTCAGTATATTTGCATGCCTATGTCGCCCTTGATTGATTACAATTTAATTGCTGGAGTTCTAGGCCAGCAAATAGCTGACGTTGGCAATTTCTCTGTGTAATCAAGTGTAACATAATTGTTTTAAAATACATGACATCGTAATTGGTACTGCTTTGTCATATCCAGACTGAAACTTCACTGCTTCACCGAATAGTAGATCATTTCTCACGGAGGCATATGCCATGTTTTGACGAAAGTTTGAACAATGACATTTTACTTGGTATTAATATACGAATACTGGAACATGCCTCCAGAAACCTGGAATTTCGAAAATCAAATGGTTCATATTTGCAGGGTCTTAAAAGCAGATATGTAGACGGTTCGATATTCGTTCTCGTATGATCAAATTCGAATTCTTATGTTGATATTTTAACCATTGTATTTAATTGAGCATAGCTGCCGATTCTCGTCTTAAATAATAATATTAAAGGGCGAATACGAAATTATTGCGACACCGAAAATGTCATGCCAATTTTCTTATAATGTTTAAAATCAAACCAAAATTTTAGGGTAGTTTTATACATATATTTACTTAAAAAAACAAAAGAAAAGTTAATCGATGGAGCCTTGAGTGTAAAATTAAACGCATTTTCGCTTGATGCCCTTCATAAAAGTCTTTACAGTGTCATCCGGTACCAGTTCCTCAGTTTTTTTTCCATTTTCTTAACATGTCCTTCTCGTCTTTGACTGTCTTCTTGTTCTTCCGAAGTTCCCGCTTCATCATTGCCCAGTACTGCTCCACCGGGCGCAGCTCCGGAAAGTTTGGCGGATTCATGTCCTTTGAAACAAAATGGACAGAGTTGGCCTCATACCACTCCAGGACACTTTTAGAATAGTGGCATGATGCCAATTCTGGCCAAAATAGCGGAGCTTCGTCGTGCTGCTGCAAGAACGGCAAAAGGCGCTTCTCGAGGCACTCAGATTTGTAGATCTCGCCATTTACTGTGTCCTTTGTTACGAAAGGCTCACTCCTCAGTCCGGAAGAGCAGATGGCCTGCCAAATGAGATATTTGAAGGCGAACTTCGACATTTTCTTCTTCTTAAATTTGTCATCCACATAGAACTTGCTCTTACCGGTGCAAAACTCCAACCCCGGAATTTGCTTAAAATCGGCTTTTATATACGTTTCGTCGTCCATCACACAGCAGCCATATTTTGTCAGGATCTTCTCGTAGAGCTTCCGTGCCAGAGTTTTAGCCGTCGATTGTTGCCGCTCATCGCGGTTTGAGAAGTTCTGTACCTTGTATGTATGTAGTCCAGCTCTCTTCTTTGCATTCTGGACGTAGCTCTGCGACATGCCGATCTTTTTAGCCAAATCACGGCTTGAGACGTTGGGATTTGCTTTAATCATCCGCTTCACCTTTCCCTCCGTCTTTTTGTTCTCCGGTCCCGGTTTTCTTCCAGCTCCTTTGCCGTGGTCCAACGTCAACCGCTCCTGGAACCGCTTCAACACTCTGGAGACGGTTGAATGGTGAATGTTCAACATTTTTCCCAACTGCCGGTGCGACAGGTCAGGAAATTCCAGGTGTTTGAAAAGAATTTGTTCTCTCGACTCGCGTTGGATCACCTCCATTTTCGTTGAATCGAAAAACACGACTTCGAGTTTGACAGCATGTAAACAATACACATCAATGAGAAAGTGTGCAAAATTTGGTTGATTTTTACCCAATGGTAAAAAAGTTATGTCCTACAGAATGTGTCGCAATAATTTCGTGTTCGCCCTTTACATGAGGGCACACAATTTATTGAATATAAATGGTTTTTAGAAACAACGAGACTGGTAAACTAACAGCTATAAAACTCACACTAATCCACAGATACTTATGCGCATGTACAAATCGTTCAAAAATCATCCTGAAAGTTATTAAACTTTTTAATATTATTATGTCATAATAAACTTTGCACGGGGTAATGCGATTACGAGTTTGCACTAACTTATTTGATAAGCAGAAAACTAATTTTTTTTATTAGCAGAAAACTCTTAGCTTTATTTAAATTGTATGCTCAGTATAATTTGAGTACATATGAAGCTACATCACTCGGCTGAAAAAAAATGATTATAGGAAACAAATCAAACATTGATAATTATCGGGAATCTCGTGTTCAAGTACCGTATCTAAACTATTCGAGCTGGTTGATTTAGATCCTATTTTCTTTCACTGCAAACACTACATTGCAGACGACCGACACGGTTTTATACCTAAACGATCGAGAACGACCAACCTGCTCTGGTTCACAACATATGTACTCGATGGATTCGCTGACGGATTGCAAACCGATAATATTTGAATGGAGCTATACACGGCCTTCAATAAAATCAACCATGATATCGCAATAGCGATGTTGGACAAACTCTGCATTCATAAACAACTTCTGCACTGGTTTCGCTCCTTCCTCGATGGAAGGCAACTCCAAATCAGCATTAAGGACTGTCTATCTGCACCATTCTTCGCTACATCCGGCATCCCACAAGGAAGCCATCTCGGACCTGTCATATTCATCCTCTACTTTAAAGACGTCAATATCAAATTACAAGGACCCTGTCTTTCTGTGCAAGACGACATGAAAATTTTGCGACAAATACAGAATAAAACACATGCCGAGTTTCTTCAGAGTGAACTGGAGAGCTGTAGTATGTGGTGTGACCTAAACAGAATGGTTTTAAACCGGAATAAATGCACAATGCGATTCAGTTCAACTACCATTTATTCGACTCGAGCATTCCAAGACACTCTCACTTATGTTCAAAGCACATACTTCATACATCGTGGATAAGGCATCAAAGCAGCTTGGGTTCATCTTCCTTTAGAGGCGTATACTGTTTAAAATCACTCTATTGCGCGGTGTTTCGCTCAACAATAGAGTATTGTTCTGCTCTTTGGAATCCGTTCTACCAGAACGGCGTTGACAGAATCGAGGCCTTCCAACGCTGTTTCATACGCTTTGTCCCCCGACATCTTCTTTGGCAAAACAGATGTGAGCTGCCGAGCTACGAAAGCCGTTCTCAGTTAATACAGCTCGACACTCTGGGCATCCGAAGGGACTGCTCTCGAGTCCTGTTCGTCTCGGACTTGCCGTCTGCCAGAGTGGACTGGACTCCAATCCTCGAACGTCTGGATCTTCAAGCCCGCGTTCGAGCTCTACGCATTAACTCTTTTCTACGAGTTCCATTCAGGAGAACCTACTGTGGGTGCCAGAGCGCTGTTATCGGACTCCAGCGTATTTTTAACTGTGTTGCGACTGAACAATCTTGGGAGATTTAATATAGTTGCACTCGCTGTACTTTGGTTTTCGGGAGATGTAAAAAGTGAACTGCACAGTCATCAGGTCGATAAAAGAATGAAATATATTCTTCGGTTACCTATCTCTAACCTATCATCTCTCTTTCATTCTCGTACATCTGTCATTTGATACTTCACGTCTACTGTGAATCGACAGTAGAGGCTTTTATAGTACAATTCTTCCCTTTTCAGAAGATTTTACTTCCTATTCTAGTATAAACTTCTACATATTTACATCTAATGCTAGTTAAATTCAATTAATTCATATATATCTGTTAGATATTTCAAATTTCTGAACGGATTTATTAATCCGGAATTTTCTCTGAACACTTATGTATAAATGAATTCTGGGTCTTTAGCCCTCTTCTTAAGCCGCTTCGAGCGCCTTGGGCCGCCTCCCGGCAAGTTCGCCGTTGAAGCCTTTCTTTTCACGCTTCCTCTGACCTTTGCCAGATCATGCTCCGGGAATCCCCGAAACACTTCCTCGTCCGAGCCGCTTTCAGCTCCGTACATCTCTCCGCAATCGTTATTGTTACATCGTTCTTCGCGTAAACCCGGCATCATTATGACGTTCGGTCTCATCTGTGGGTCCCGTTCGTTGTATCGCCTAATCTGCTCTCTGTGGGCCTTTATTTCCACGTTTCCAAGTACAACCTGGAAGGTATTCAACGAAAGTTGTTTTAGAAAAATTGTCTTTACCCATCTGTTCGGTAAATTGTTGTGGTGATTTTTGTACCAAACAGTATCCCCCTCCATTAGATCACTCAAGTCGTCATTTGACTTCTTGCAAGTTTTTGGAATATCTAGTTTTTTTTCATCATTTGGGATCTGTGATACCGATAAATAATTTTTGTAATGATTTTTGGGATTTATAAGATCAAGCATAGTTTTTGGTTTGTAGAGAAACACTTTCTCTGAGGGTAATTGCCCGTCATTTGTCACAATATTATTCCTATAATTCATTAGGAAAAGGTTAATTTGATCCTCCATGTCAACATCTACCAAATCAGGTTCTATTAAAAACTTTTTTAAAACTTCTTTTGTTGTCCTCACCAGCCTTTCGGCTTGTCCGTTGCTTGAAGGATTGTAAGGAGGACTTTTCATCACCTTAATCCCTTGCTTTTCAAGGAACGAAACAAATGAGAACGAATTGAAAGGAGGACCACCGTCTGATACCAGAACATCTGGTAACCCAAATCTCGCAAAATAAGTTACCAATTTCTTCACCACTTTCGCACAATCCGTGCCTTTTTTCATCCATTCTACCTCCAACCACTTTGAGAATGAATCAACAATCAATAAAAAAGTGTGGTGAGAAAAATGAAAAAAATCAATATGAATCCGACTAAAAGGTCTTGTAGTAGGTGTCCAATGAGACAAAACCTTTGTCTTTGGCACTACTAGCATGCTACCGCACACTTCGCATGTCGTAACATAATTTTCAATATCTTTGTTTATCCCAAACCAGTAAACTTGTTTTCTTGCCAAATGTTTCATTTTAACCATTCCCGCGTGATTGGCGTGCAAAAGTTTAAGTATCCCGCTTTGCATTCGTTGTGGAATTACCACCCTGTTTTGATACAATACGCATCCATCAATTATTTCCAAGTCACTTTGATTGGCAAAAACGTCCCTAAAGCGTTTATCCAACTTTTGCGGCCAACCATCACGCATAAATGTCATGATCTGTTTTAAAAATATGTCGTCCTTTGACGCATTTGCAATCATTACAAAATCAATTGGGAATTCCCTACTAAAGTTTATACTCCTTACAAATTCTTGATCAATTTCAATGGGAACCGACTGCTCTAATGGGAATCGCGAACAGAAATCCGCATTACCCATTTTAGCAGAAGGCCTATACTGGATTTCAAAGTCATAAATTGATAATTCAAGTATATACCTTTGCAGTCTTGTTACGAAAATTGAATTTTTGCCTTCTTTGCCGAATATTCCTATCAATGGCTTGTGGTCAGTGTAAGCTATGAACCTTTGCCCATATAGATATTTATGAAATTTTTTAATGGTACAAACTAAGGCCAAAGCTTCTAAATGAAGAATCGGGTATCTTTTTTGTGCGTTATTTAACGTAAAAGAAGTAAAACAGATTGGCTTTTCAATGCCATCAATTGTATGTGCAATTACACCTCCCAGACCATAGCCTGAAGCATCTGTTACAACTATTATTTCCTTCCCAGGATCATAATATTCTAAAATATTAGCTGAAATCAAAGAATGTTTACTATTTTGAAAAGCCTTTTCGCAATTCTTGTCCCAATTAAATTTTATATCTTTTCTCAACAAATTGTACAAGTAATACAATTTGGAAGACATATGAGGCACAAATTTATTATAATAATTTATTAATCCCAAATAGGATTTCAATTCATTAACATTTTTAGGCACTTTTGCTCTCTGTATTGTTGATATTTTATCTGGGTTGGGTAATAACCCTTTTTCCCCAATAATGTGTCCCAAATAATCCAATTCTGAGACAAAGAATTGACATTTTTCTAAATTTACTTTTATGTTTGCATTTGCAAGTCTTTCTAGGACTAAATTTAACTTATTACGACAATCGTCCAAGTCTTTACCTGAAATAAGAACGTCGTCAAGATAGCAGAACACTCCATCAATTCCCTCTAATATTTGATCCATAATTTGTTGAAATATTGATGCGCTAGATGATGCACCCTGTGGTAAACGATTGTAAACAAATAACCCTTTAATCGTATTGATGACCATAAATTTCTTAGACCGTTCTGTTAAGGCAAGTTGTGTATAAGCACCTTGCAGGTCTAAGGAACAAAAAACCTTACAGTTTGCCAAATTAGCAAACAAATCACTTGCCGATGGTAAAGGGTAAGTATTTGGTATCAAAACTTTGTTTATAGACACCTTACAATCAATAACAAGTCTAATCTGATCATCTTTTTTTATAACTACTATCACAGGTGATGCCCACTCGCTGGTCTTTACCGGAGTTATCACATTCTCTTTTTCTAATTGATTTAAATAAATTAAAACTTTGTCCCTCAACCTGTAGGGAACGTCATATGCTTTTTTAAAAATTGGAACCTCGTTTTTCAAAATTAAATCTGCCTCAAATCCTTTGATTGGCGTTGAAAAATCTTTCCTAAAAACGTCTGAAAATTTACTTTTGATTTTTTCTATATAATTATCACCATTTGGCGCTATCACGCTATTTATACTCTCTGTTATTAACTTTTCATTAGAAAAGAAACGCCTCCATTGAGGAAAGAAAATATCTAACCAGTTTCTACCTAATAATGGCAGAAAACTGTATTCAGTGTCTAAAATCAGAATCATCAAAACATATTCATAACCATTCAGTTGTACCAAAACATTTGTTTCACCCTTTATTTTTAATTTAGACCCATTTACTACCAGAAGTTGTTTGTCGCATTTGCGCAATGGTTTATCAAAAAGATTCCTGTACTGGGTTTTACCCATAACAGTAACAGTCGATCCGCAATCAACTTCCATTTTTACTAATTTATTTTCAATTCTGACATTTGTCAGACAAGGTTCGCTAATCTTATTCAAGGACTCAACACACATACACTGCAATTCACCTGGATTCCACTCGTTAAACTCGTCCTCGCTGTCCGTGTCGGTCCTAGCATTCGTTGCCATCCTACCCATCAGATTTGTCAGCTCCTTTTCCGCACTCGTTCCTGGTTTCGCTGTATCTACGAATTTGACTGCGTCTCTTCTAATATTCTTTAGCTTAAAGCATTTCTTTTTTAAATGCCCCTTCACTCCACAATAATCGCAAATAAAATCGGCAAAGTTTCGTTTAAATTTGTTTCCCTGATAGTTGCTATTGTAATTACTGTGTCTGTTGTTATTGTGACGGTAATCGGTGTTTTTATTGTATTTAGATGCTCGATGAAAATTTTGACTGTAATTATTCGTGTTAAACCTATTGTACTTGTTCTGTGCTTGTAAATCTCGTTTGTTATCATATGGTTGGAAGCCTAATCTGTCATGAATTGGACGCTTTATATAATTTACTTGCTCAGGAGGACCATATGGACTGTGAGTGGGATACTGGCCATAGCCGGAATGAAAAAATTGATTTACTTTTAATGTGCGTGCATTGTCCTTTGCCATACACCATGTGGTGATGAACTTGTCCATCGATTCTACTGTCAACTTTTCTTCATTTAAAAGTAATTGCTTTAAATTTTCATCTCGCAGCCCTGCCAGAACCCTATCCTGGATAGCAACATTTTTAAATTCGCCAAAACCGCAGAATTCTGCCTGCAGTTTAACTGCTTGAACAAAATCCTCGGCTGACTCATCAGGTTGTTGAACCCGGTTACTAAAGCGGAAACGTTGAACCAAATCAGGTTCAGTTTTATCTAATTTCAATTTAAGCTTTTCGATGATTGCACCGTACGTCGCCGCAACGAGAGCGTCTTTAGTATACAATAATTTTAATTGTGAATACACAAAAGGACCGCAAAGATTCATTAGGTGAGACTTTCGTTTCGCCTCCGTCACTTCATTAGCTTCGAAAGTAAAATTTAAACGATCGGCCCAGTCCCCGAAAGGAGTACCTTTACGGTAGGGCTCGATTGTGGAAGCCAAACTCATTTTAATAAATCTCACTTGATTAAACAATTATCGAAAATAATAAAAAAAAAAGGAAGAAAATGCGTAAAAATACACAATCAATGTCGATTCCAAAGCAAAAATAGGTGTAAAATGACTTACCAGATGGAACGTCCGGCCTTTGCCAGCAGATAAAAGATTTCAAAGATAAACTTAACCTCAATTTCCACGTGGTACAAATACAACTTGTTTTTCAGCCGTCCGAAACCAGAATTCAGCCGTCGAAACTTGCGCTGCACTTTGCTAATCGGTGGTGGAAAAAAGTTTGTTAGCTGCACTAGCTCCGTGTGCAGAGTGTAAAAAAACTGTGTAAAGATGATTATCCTCGTCGCCACTGAACAATCTTGGGAGATTTAATATAGTTGCACTCGCTGTACTTTGGTTTTCGGGAGATGTAAAAAGTGAACTGCACAGTCATCAGGTCGATAAAAGAATGAAATATATTCTTCGGTTACCTATCTCTAACCTATCATCTCTCTTTCATTCTCGTACATCTGTCATTTGATACTTCACGTCTACTGTGAATCGACAGTAGAGGCTTTTATAGTACAGCGACGACCTTTGACTTCAACCGGACGAGGAACTCGATTAAAGCTAAAATATTATCTATCCTGAAATGTAATTAGTTTAAGCAACCACCATTTTGGCCAAGGGGTGAGAGTACAACTAGGGTTCGTAGTAACGACCCTTTTTGGCGAGAACCAGTACTGCGGTACTGAAGCTCTCAAAAAATTCGAGAAGCGCTTCAAAGTGAAATTGAATACTCAAACTGTTGATCTTATTCTCAAATGATTCATTCGTTCTGATCAACAAAGCATGTTTATTGTTTTTAATAGCTTCGGAATGGCATATCTCTTTCAGCAGAACATATTTTTCGTATACGAAACCTTCTTTTATTTCGAGATCTAGACCACTTTGAAATCAATAACTGCTAAGCGGTGCGACTTTCGTCGACTACAACAGATGGTAAATGTAAGAAACTCTATAATCAACAGTAAATCAAAGCAAAAATGGCAGTAAATCCAATTAAGTTGCTCGCATTTCCTATCGGTATAATCGCCTTGCTGTCATTTGTTTTTGACCTTTATGCGGTTTGCCTCCTATTCTCTTATGCATAATGTGATAACTTACGAACCCTCCATCCTAGTTTCCTCTTCCCTCTGTTCTCAAACCCCCGGTTCTTCCACTCATCTCATGACTTCTCACTCACTCTCTAAACTTGAGATACCACATCCTCCCCTTAGGAAACAATTGAAAACTAATTTTATTTCAAAGATTCATCGATTTCTTCGCACAAGGTTAGACATCGCTTCGGACACCTTATGTCCCTGACACTACGTCTGTTGCGCCTCAGTTCCTCAACAGCAGCGTTTTGTTCGTACGGCATAGACGAAGTTCCTACTTCATGTGAGTTGTGTGTTCTCTGTTGGACCTTTTCCTTAAGATGCAATGGTTTAGACTTCTCCACTTCCGTTTGTGTAAGATCTTCGTATCGTTCAATGTATTTCTTCAATATCTTGACGTTCAGCTTATCAGTAGTCACATCCTTTATCGTAGCTCTTCCAGCTCTTGATAGTTTTACCGCTTCATGCTTTGCGTTTTCTTAAATTGTGTCAGCCTTGTAACAGCATTAACCGGAGATTTGCATGACACAATCCGTTCGAATTGGTCTCGGAAAAGATACCACTCAGATTTGCGTTTGTTTGTAGGCAATGATTCGTCAAATTGTCGCAATGGCCACGATCCTCCTGATAACCATTCTGATTTGGTCCTTTTACTGCCAAAATCGCTACAAGCCATTTGTTTCAACGAATCCGGGGCGGCATTCGGGTAAGCTGAACTTTTTCTCGACCAGGGAACAACGAAATTTTCTGTGACGTCATCACCACCAATATCATCTTCAATCTCCTCTGCGTTAAGTTTCTTGCCAGTATCCGCTTGCCAGTATCCGCTCATTACAATATATGCTGAATATTAAAATAGTACACGAAGAAAAACAGTCGGCAGTTCTTATAAACACAAAAAAAAAATCTGTCTGCAAAATGGCAGCCATTTAATAGGTTCAACAACGAATAATTGAATATCTCCTTTCATCGGTCTGAGCTGTGATCGTAACAAATACTCAGTATAATAAATTATTATATCGTCATAACTGGAAACAAAAACAGCCTTCAAATGTGTGAGTGGAATGCTTTTCATAACACTTGCTATGCGACAACCGTTTTTATATCTATACCACTTTACTTTGCTCTTGTTAGCATTGGCTATCTTTCGCGAGAATACAGGTAGTATGCATGCAACAGGAATATCAGAACAGACATCCCAACCCAACTCTCGCAACGGACTACCACATGCACGCTCTCGAGCTGTCATTCTTTTCCTTGTATGGGTGTACGAAAAATAATATCTTTTATGCAGTGTTGAAAGTTTTCTCTCTTTTTCTTTTTTGTGTCTATTAGGACTGAGTCAAAACTCAGCTTTTATGAATCGTTTTTCATACGATTGGTCATGAGCTTAACTCAGCACAATATTCTTATTGTTGGCCATGGGCATTACCCGACGCAACTATAAAATTAGATTGTGGTAATGAGCTAAAACTCTACTCATTTCTTTGATTGACTTGGTTGTGAGCTCTATTCAACGCAAGTAAACTTTCTTTGTTTGGCCTCACGGGTTTTTCAGTCTCTTATTCTTGAAGTGGTTTTTTTCACTATTTTATTGGAAATCACTTCATTTTGCCACTTCACTACCTTGTTTACTTTGTAGAAACAAATGAAACTATTTTTGTGAATTTAGATCCTTTAATCATGGCAGGATCGCCAATGTGATAATTTGCGAACCCTCCATCCTAGTTTCCTCTTCCCTCTGTTCTGAAACCACCGGTTCTTCCACTCATCTCATGACATCTCACTCACTCTCTCAACTTGAGATACAACACACAACAAGGTAAACTATGGAATTTTGCTGACTTTTCCGATTATAAAACGTTACATATCGCTCCATTTGAAGCAGTTCACCGAATCTAAAATTGTTAGCTACTAAATCGCTGTTCGTTCTTTTATAGATTTTAAGAGCAAATCAAATACAGACAAGACTTAGGCCACAGTCTTATTACGCGCCAGCCAGTGAATGATGGGAACCAATCAGAATGTCGCTAATATAAAAATCAAAACAAATTTTTACGTCTCTTACGCTAGATGTGACTACCTTCAAGTTTAGTACAAGATCGTTGAAATTTTATTTCGACCGAATACTGCAGGAATTTGAGCATACCGTTCAGTACAACGTTAGTTAGTAATGTTTAACTTCTAGAATTATTTTGATGATAGCTCCACCTCATTCCCCCAAAAAGGCGTAAACTGAACGATTTATCTAGAAAATAGTTAATATAATTAAAAGTCACTTTGCAGACCGATATTTTGAAACGAGTCTCCCTATAGAGTCTACATATTAATCATAAAAAAAATTGTGTGGTACCGAAAATACCGGTACTGGCATTCGGTATTACGGTACCAACAATGGGTCGGTATTCCCTGGATTTAGGGTACCGGAATTACCGGTACCACAACCCTAGGTACAATAAATTAACAATAAACAACAAAAACAAGCGAAAAATGCAAAATTTCCATCCTTTGGTTCACTTCAATCCAATTTCGGGTCAATTAATTTTTCTTGGATCGGCTTCAAATTTTATTAGACTAAAAGGAAACTTTTCAGCCCGGCGCTCTTCGAGATCGAGTGATGTTGCAAAAATGGCTAATACACACATATGGTCGGTGTTAAGTCAGACCGGACTAAGTGACAAAATATTGATTTCGAGAAAAACGGGTTTAAAGTTTGAATCGCAGCATCCTCTACGTTATAATTGGAAATTATTTTTTGCAATAATTTTTGTTTTTGGTTACATATTTCAAATCTGGCAAAAGTAGAATGTAGCTTAAGAAATTCTTTATCCGGTGTTATCGTGATCTCATTTTTTGATGTTTTGCGACTTAGTCCGGTCTGACTTAACACCGACCATATATGCACTTAGACACTTTGCAATCTCGACGAACTGAATCGTGTAATAGGCTAGGCCCTGCGGGCCTCTGTTATAAGTTCAAAATTCCGATCGATTACATAATTTTTTTATATGAGAAAGGCAAAAAGGTGAGAAATCAGCAGTCCCAAAAAGACTATTTTACTCAAAAAAAATTATTTCGGGATAACATACAATCTCGACGTTTCATTTTAAGGACATTTGTCAACAAAAATACGAATTCGATTTCTGAGCAGTTTTGATCACATTTTGGAAAACTTTTCAACTTTTAGGAAAAAAAATTATCATTTTTCATCGCCGTATGCGTTGAAATCGAGATTTTCTGCGTGTTCGTACTCATCACACTGTAATTCTGGAACCGGCAATCGGATCAATTAGATATTCAATGGAAGTCAATGGGAAAGCTGTACCTTTCATTTGAGACCAAGTTTGTAAAAATCAGTAAAGAATTTGCTGAGAAATAGGCAGACTTCCCAAATGAACATCGAACACCATGTCCGCTCTAGTTCTGTGCTCATCTTAAATCCACATTCCGTATGCAAACTCGAACGCGCTAATGCGTACCAAAACACGTACACATGTTCGTCTGCACAACCGAACCCACGTACGAGGCGCAGTGTTCGTACGCACAGGTTCTTTATATCACTCATCATTACTAGTGTTGACTCATTCTGCTTTGAGTGTGCCTTTCTTGTGTACGCACACGGTGTACGTACACGGTGTTTAAATCTAAGTTTGCACATCGTTCGCTTGGGTTCGGTGTTCGAGGTGAACCTGTACACAAAGGCAAAGAAACTTTGAGGTTGAACGCGAGCACGAAATTTTGTACACATGTGCAAACTTATCGATGTTCATGGGAGGCTGAAAATAGGTATGATATTATCTTAGGGACTTGGTAAGTTCCACAGGAGTACCAAGCACCGTTATAGGTGCCCAATATGGTCTAGATAAAAGTACCAATTTACATATTTGGGAATTTGATTTGTGATCGCACTCTTCAACCCGTAACTCCGGAACTGGAAGCCAGATCAATAAAAAAATCAATAGCGACCGATGGGAAGTTTGTACCTTTCATTTGATCATGTGTCAAAAAATCGGTGAGATTTTTTGACACATACATACATCCATACATACACACATTTTCCGACGGGGGGCAGCAGGGACAGGAAGGACAAGAGTCTAGGGGCCTAACGAAACGGGTTTGTATTGAGCTCTTCCATACCTCTAAAAAAGCCATAACTCCTAAAGCAGCTCCGACGAAACGAGTCTGTGCCGTTTCTGCTAAGATCCTATGATTCCAATAATCTAAGATCGTAGCCAATAAAGCACTCTAGCCCAACCGGAGTGCCAACCGGCACATCAGGATCGACGCTAGTAACATCCTGATTATGACATACTGGCCATGACGAACGACAACGGACAGGACACGGATCACGAACTTTGGGCTGACAGACGAGCTGTTCTACTCCCTGAGTAAGGAAGGATGACACCGACTTGAAATGGCGAGTGGGCTAACAGCTAACTGCATCCGTCCCAATAAAACCCTAACAGGTCTAGGTTCGGTTGGAGCATTCCTGATTTACGTCGATACGGCTCTGAACATTACTCCCCATGAAGGATAGTGTCAACCCTTGCATGACCTCCCTGCTGCTAAGATTTTTGTAGTATAGATAATCATCACAAGAGCCGACTATGTGCAGCGAGTGGAGATAGAAGCCCGAAGTTGGGACCCAATAAAATGGAGAAAAAACAAGAAACTAACATATACCGAGCAGGAATAGCGAATCCGTTCGCCAGAGGTGGGTTGGTGAGGTCACCACCACCAGCAGCAGCTGAATTCGTTCAGTAAGAGCAGGAGGTGGAGAAGCACTTGGTGCAGGAACTCCACAAGTTTGTGGATGCGAGAAACAGTGTCCATAAGGACATTAAAGAGATGGTCATCAGAATCCGAAAGGCGCTGCTGTCTGCCGTGAATGAGTATGACACGGCAACGCGGAGGGCTGATGTAGCTGAGCGAGCAGGGCTACTATCTTCCTAGCCCCTCCGAAGCAGGGTAAGGAGAAGCAGATTGGTGTGGAGAACACGCCAGTTTCCGTGACTCCAAAGAGGACAAGATCCTCGCCAGGAGACGGAATACCAGGCGGACACAAAAAGCAGACGCTCGAGGATGCGGTGGCTGTTGCCGAAGAAAAAGACGACACCCAACTGGGAGAAAGCTGGAGCACCGTTGTAGGTCGGAAGGAGAAACGCGGGAAACAGCAGAAGAAGAAAGATGAGCAAAAAAGGGAGCACCTTCGGCTCGTCAGAAGGCGCCAAAAGGAGATGCACTGATCGTCGAAGCGAACGATACGACGTCCTACGCCGCTCTTCTCAAGAAAGTGAGAGAGGACCCAGAGCTAAAGGGGTTGGGAGAGAACGTTGTTAAAACGAGGCGCACTCAGAAGGGCGAGATGATCTTCGAGCTGAAGAAGGTGGTGGATAACACACACGAAGGCTTCGTGATTGAAGAAAGGATCAACAGCGTATTTTTGTAGCTGCTATGCTCCCCCGAGATGGACACCAGAGCAGTACAATCGGGTGCTGGACGCACTAACCGACTCGTTAGTCGGACGAACGCCGGTTGTTATAGGAGGAGACTTTAACGCTTGAGCCGTGGAGAGGGGTAGCAGGTTGACCAACAAGGTCCCGCTACCACATTCTGTAAAGACACTCGAGAATCCATCATCGACATAACATTCTGCAGCTCTTCGCTGATGGATAAAATGAATTGGCGAGTTAGTGAGCAGTACACACATAGTGACCACCAAGCGATCCACTACATCATTGGTCGGCAAAATTGTACAGTAACGCAGCGAGTGAGGACTGGCGAGCGGAAGTGGAAAATAATGGAGCTCGACAAGAACCTTTTTGTGGAAGCACTTCGTGCTGACAGCGTCACTCCAATACCGATTGCCGATGAGTTGTCGCAAACAGTAGCGAGGGCATGTGATGTAACAATGGCGAGGAAAATGGAGCCGAGGAACTACCGGCGTCCGGCGTACTAGTGGAGCGATAGGTTCAGCATCCTCCGGGCTGCCTGCCTAAAAGCCAGAATACGCGTTCAGAGAGCAAGGTCTGAAGCAGTCAGAGAAGAGTATAAGGTAACATTCCGGGCGGCCAGGGCCGCTTTTAACCTCGAGATAGTGTTAAGCAAGTCCATCTGCTACAAGGAGCTGTGCAGAGAGGTAGACGCCAACTCCTGGGCCAATGCTTACCGTGTCGTTATGGCCAGGATCAAGGGTCCAGTGACGCCAGTCGAAATGTGCGCCGACAAACTGAAAATTATTGGGGGGGGGGGTGTGTTTTCCCGAAGCACGATCCAACCGCATGACCGCCTACACCGTACGTTGATGCAGAGGGTGGAAATGCTGGTGACAATCGAGTTTCCAACGACGAGGATGATGTCTCTAACGTGGCGCTGAAGACTGCGATCCTGGCGTTTCCGGAAATGTTCAAGATAGTCCTACAGAAATGCCTGGACGATCGCTATTTCCCGGATAGATGGAAGATCCAGAAGCTGGTGTTGCTGCCAAAACCAGGGAAACCACCAGGAGATCCAGCATCGTATCGGCCTATATGCCTGCTGGATACTCTTGGTAAGCTCCTGGAAAGGGTCATCCTCAACAGTCTGACGGCCTACGCTGAAAGTGAGAACGGACTATCGCAGAGGCAGTTCGGGTTCCGGAAAGGGATATCGACGGTAGACACCATCTGCACCGTCATCGCGAGCGCGGAGAAAGCATTGTAGCAAAAGAGAAGAGGTAATCGCTACTGCGCCGTGGTAACGATAGACGTGAAGAACGCGTTCAACAGTGCTAGCTGGGGAGCCATCGCCGTAGCGCTGCATAGAATGCGGGTTCCGGACTATCTGTGCAAGGTTCTGAAAAGTTACTTTCAGAACCGAGTACTGGTCTACGAAACGAACACGGGGCAGAGGTCGATTAGGGTAACGGCGGGAGTACCTCAGGGCTAACGTTAAGTTGCAGCTGCCTCACCGTAAGACCGAGGTAGTGCTGGTCAGCAACCGTAAAAAGATCCAGCGTGTCGAGATCAGCATCGCGGGACAATCCATCCAATCGATGCGTGTGCTGAAGCACCTGGGTGTGATGGTCGACGATCGGTTAAATTACAACAGCCATGTCGGCTATGTATGTGAGAAGGCTGCGAAGACAACTAACGCATTGGCAAGGATCATGCCGAATCACGGAGCAGCAAGAGGCAGCAAGAGACGTCTCCTGGCGGGTGTCTCATCCTCAATACTGAGATATGGCGTACCGGCCTGGGCTGCTGTACTGAACTCAAAGCGGAACCGGACGAAGTTAACAAGCACGTTTCGCTTAATGGCTGTTCGTGTAGCGAGTGCGTACAGATGATATCGTCGGAGGCGGTATGCGTAATTGCCGGGATGATTCCCATCTGCATCACTCTGGCTGTGGATGTGGAATGCTACCACCGGAGAAATGCACGCAATGCAAGGAGACTGGTCCGAGCGGACTCGTTGGCTAAGTGGCAGCAAGAGTGGGAAAACGCCGAGAAAGGAAGGTAGACCCACCGACTCATCCCAAATGAATCTGCTTGGGTACATAGGAATCATGGAGAAGTGAACTTCCATTTGACGCAGTTTTTTTCCGGGCACGGATGTTTCCGGAATTACCTGGATCGGTTTGGACATACTTCGTCACCCCTTTGCCCGGAGTGTGTGGACGTGCAAGAGACACCGGAACACGTGGTATTAGAATGCCCTAGGTTCGAAGAAGTTCGTAGGAGTGTGCCTGGCGTGACAGTGGACAATATCATCGAAGAGATGTGCCACGTCGAGCATATCTGGGACGCTGTCAACATGGTGGTTACGAGTATACTCTCCGAGCTGCAAAGGAAGTGGCGAAGGGACCAACAAAGTAGCGCCATTGCCTAGAACGCCGCCGGCAAACCACTAATCGGGTTTCGAGAGAAATTCCGCCGCCGGGAAACTCTCCGACGGTGTAGATCGGAATCGACGGATCGACCTCCACCCTACCGGGTAACTCGTGAGTAGGCTAGGTCCACCGCCGGGTATTAGACCGAGTAGACCGTTTCGAATAGCTAACAGTGGGTCGTTGGGGCGCCAGTGAACCGGAAGCTATGCTCCAATCGGAGACGCTGGACGGACCTCAGCAGGTTAGAGTAGGCTAGGTCCACCGCCAGGAACTAGACCGAGTAGTCGGAGCTGGGTGCTCAATGGCTCACAGAAAAGTACATCGGTACTCGAGCGCAATCTACCGCCTGGGAATTCACAGTAGGGTAGATTCGCCGCCGTGGACTACCCGACAGAATCAGGACGAAAAGGGGAGCTAATTGGCTCACGCAACAAACACCGGTATCAAGAGAAATCCCGTTGTCGGAGAACTCTCAGTCGGAGTAGGATAATATCCGAGTTGATCTCGACAAAGCTGGGAGCTAAATAGCTCAAGGAAGCGGGTATCCGAGTCGGGGGAAATTCCTCCGTCGAGGAACTATCGGTCGGACACTCCATGTAGATCGTGATAAGGCCGGGAGCTAAATGAGTCACGGAAACTCGAGCGAAATGGCGTAAAAAATAGGGATTGTTTTTATTGGTTAGGCACGAACGTGAGTCGTGAGTCCCACACAAAGCCAATACACTACAAGCCAGGCTTTTGAAGCTTTTTAAACCTTACTATAAAAAAAAAACTTTTTTCCTATATCGACGAACTGAATCGAATTGTATAAGAGATTTGGAAATATTATTTGATTTAAAGATTTTTAGAAACTTGGTAGCGTCGCCCAGAATTTCATTGTTGGCAGATTTTTCATAAACAATTATAACCTAACGAAAGCGTTTTATTATCATTATCAATTATTTTCTCAAAAAGCATATATTGCATCTAAAAATTATTTATTGGATTTTCATTAAACTTTTAATGTACGGAAAGAATTTTGGTAATCTCGTGTGTTCGTCTGGGAGTCATCAAATCCCTCTGGTAGTCGCGCCAACAGTTCTCGAAATTATGCTGAACCTTAAAGCAGATTTCACTATAGATTCTGAAGCTGTTCTAAATACAATGGCGCAAATGCTGAAAGGTCAATGTCATCCACCTTGTCGTACACGTCCATGCTCTCACGGTTAATGCTGCCTTCATGTTCTTCTTTGATACTTGCACTTACAGGTCATGGCACAAATCCCCGACTATGTACGGGGAACGTGCCATTTGAGCCAATATATTCTGATTCCTGATTCCTGACAGGTCATGAGTGTGAAACCCTAATCTTTCGCACTTGCTGATGGTGCTGGCTGTTGATTTTTGAGGTACTGGGCGCAGCTTTTTCAGTTTTCATATGGCCTGAACAGTAGCCACAAATTTGGAAAGCGTTTGGAGTTTAGTTGATGAAACTGTAGACTGCATTTTGGATTTGATTTCCGTGGATGAGTTTTCCCCCCTCTTTCTAAGCATGGTTTTCCATATTGTGCCAATCACAACACTGGCACGAATTTTTTATTTCGTGTGTAAATGTGTGTTACGTTTTCTATTACAGGCCAGATTGATCCAACCGCAAAAAAAATGAGTTTCATGCATTTAAGAGTTAAAAAACTAACCAAGAATGTTCTTTTGATTCGTCTACGCCGAAGTTGAAAGAATCACCTCAGTCGAGGTCGAACTAAGTTTCTGCGCTAGTGCGTTTTATTATCATTTGAAATTCTTCGGATAAATAAATTACAAATTTCGTACCCCCGTTCTAGCGGGGGCTTTTATCATAATTATAAACAATTAGCACTTCCATTTACTGCATCCACATCCTTCGCAATACTTTCAGTGTGCGGTAAACCGAGATCCACCCGTTCACTTGCTGTGCTCAGCAGCAGTCTCCAGACCTGGGGCGTCCTTCTTAGCGATACCGGACAGTAGTTTCTTGATCTCGGCAATCGCCTTACCCGGGTTCAATCCCTTCGGACAGGTCTTGGTACAGTTCATGATCGTGTGGCATCGGTACACACTGAACGGATCCTTCAATTTGTTCAACCGAGCAGCGGTCGATTCGTCACGCGAATCAATGATCCAGCGATAGGCCTGCATCAACACCGCCGGGCCAAGATATTTATCCCCGTTCCACCAATACGATGGACAGGAAGTCGAACAGCAAGCGCACAAGATGCACTCGTACAGACCGTCCAACTTGGCGCGGTCATTCACCGACTGAAGATACTGGGCATCACCCTTCTTCTCCGTTGCTTCATTGCTGTGTTGGAAAAAGTAAAAATGAATTATCAGTGGGTGACCATGGCATGTTGCGAGCAGTATCGAATTAGCAAGGTCTTATCTAAATTGCTCATGTTATCGGCTGATAAATTCTTGAAAATTTTAAAAATATTCAAAGCTTTTGCGATGCACTCTGCTAAATGAAACAAAACAAAAACACTCACTTGCGCTGTAACCACGGCTGAATAGACCGATACTGGTTGTAGAAATTGGTCATATCCGGCACCAAATCCTTAACCACGTACATATGTGGCAATGGATAAATCTTAGTCGGCTTCTCCGGATGATCGGCATCAATCTTACTGATACACGCCAATGTGTTAATTCCTCCGATATTCATGGCACACGAACCACAAATTCCTTCACGGCAAGAGCGCCGGAACGTCAGGGTCGGATCAATTTCGCTCTTGATCTTAATCAGGGCATCCAGCACCATCGGTCCGCATTTACTCAGGTCAACCTCGTACGTCTGAAGAAAAAAGTAGATTCAGTCTTTGTTCCCCTTAAACAAAATAAATATACTTACTTGATTGTAAGGCTTCTCTTCGGGCTTATCCGGGTTCCAGCGGTAAATTTGAAACTTCTTAAGCTTACTAGCAGCTGCATTGTTGGCGACAGCCAGATGAATGTTCCTGATCTAAAAGCAATTAAATGTTTGAGTCTGTCCAATGACGTCGAACAGGTCCGTTGATTTCATGAACGATTAAATGTTTGAAAACAAACGCTGGCATAGTGCCAACTGCGAACCTGGGCCTCAGCTAGATCAACATTAAGGAACTAGCTAGATAAACATTATATAATAAGAAATTTTCAGCCTCTATAATTTGAAAGTAACCAAGGTAGCAAAATTGCACTCACATAATTGCAGAACTGGATTGACTACTCACCTGACCGAATACTCCGCGACAAGCAAGCAACATTTTGAGGTCGCAGTTATTTCGCTACAAATCAATCCTAGCACTGGTGGAGGTATTTCGTTCCGGTCGAACCGAAAAAGCAGCAGCACATACAAAAATCTGACAGTAGGCGATTCACGCGAAACGAAGTGAACGGCACACAACGTCACGCGAGAGAAAATATGCTTTTTTGGGAGAAAGAACGGTGCTCGCTCTTTGATGTAGTGACTGCAGTCACTGCATCGAGCATAGAAAAATATGCTTGCGATTATGCTACACGATGGCAGGTTTGATTGTTTCGAGGGGATGAATACCCGAGTAGGAATATACCAATATACCAATTATACCGTTCAACCAACGTTGGTCTAACCCCAATATTTTTTTAATTCGACCGAACGTTTTATTGATTCTAATAATGGTCACATTTCCATATCAACATTAGAATAGGGCTAATAAGATTTGTAAACAAACTTTTGTTTTGCTGATTTCTCTTAATTTGTTATATTTTCAACACAGAAGACATTTGAAATTGATTCTACCAAGGGTAAAGATGTTGATTCATGTATATCTTTCATGAAATTCAACTCGACAGCATTAGCCCTTTTGAAGAATTGTTATTGATTTGATTATTGAAACAACCAACTTCTTTGTTTGCATTGATCGTATCAACAATATTTATGTATAACAATTACACCAATTTTAAGCAATTAAACAAAATCGCAAATGATGTGTGTTTCAAATTTTATCATCACTGTTATAACATTAAAAAATTCTTTCGATCCAACAAAACAGAATTTGTTAACTAATCCTTTTCTTAAAATATAACAGAATCTTGTTTTAATTGGATAATGTGGAATTTTAAGCAAAAGTCGCCGAATGCGGATATTAGAAAACTTAAGTTGGAAATACCAACATTCGAACAATGTTTCCTATTTAAGATTTGCAGATTGCGAAGTTTGTAGACAAAACTTATTTTAGTTTTAAATCCTCAAAGTCTGAAACTCAGGATAATTTGAAGAACTTCGAATATTTTGTAATTTCATTTAGGCGTCTTACGCACTATAGAAGTTTCGTGAATCCAGTACAGCAAAATTGGTAGGTCGTAGAAATCTAATGTCGTTTTTGCTTGAAGCGGAACGCAATTAGTTTCTAACCCCAACTGCTGTCAAAATATATGAACTGACAGC
The DNA here is from genome assembly GCF_030247195.1 of Topomyia yanbarensis. Taxonomy (NCBI): domain Eukaryota; kingdom Metazoa; phylum Arthropoda; class Insecta; order Diptera; family Culicidae; genus Topomyia; species Topomyia yanbarensis. The sequence goes on along the minus strand of NC_080672.1, from coordinate 400,702,122 downwards.
GGTTGGGGTTAGAACCTGACTCAGTTTCGGGGTAATTGGAAAACGCCATAGGTGATCCAATATAATTTCAAATTACAAACTTCTAGATGTAAAAATAATAAAATTGTTATTAGAAGAAAACTCGACGAAATAGGGTGATAAGTCACCAATCGTGTAGAGGTGTGCGCGGCGAACACCTCTACATTCGTGAAGCTAGCTAGAGCATTTAAAATTTTAAGCCGTCACATGTTTTCGATATGTATATCAGGGCCTTGTGGAGCGTGCAGCTTACAATGAATTTTGTTATTTGAATGGCTGGCGTCCAAAAGGAGCAACCCACATTTTGAATTTTTTACAGGAAATGAAAAAAACTTCCAAATTACCATTGTTGTTGTTGTAAAAATATATTATTTACCCATGTTGCCTAGAAAAAATAAGATCATTACATGTATTACTTTTAAATTCACGAGCATTTTCGTAATTCGGGGGCCTAACCCATGGTCAACTTTGACTGCAAAAATCTAAAAAATATTTTCAAAATTGCGGATTGAGCCATCGCCGTAACATTGTAAGACGAGGATTTTTGATCATGTTAAACTACTGGTTTTTGGAACTGGGTAAACTAAAGTGACCATATGTTTTTGGAATGAATGCGGGACACTCTTAACAAAACCATGTGATATAAAACAAGATCAATTTTTTTCGGTGTGAATGCGGGACAACGAAAATATGGAGTTGAAGTAAAAGTGGTTTTTAGCAAGTTTGTAATAATATATTTAAATTGAAAGAAGAAATTGACCATTTTTTATAATTAATCATATTTCTCAGATGAGTGTATTTTCTTCAGTAACTCTTCGTTTGCAGAAAGCTTCGTATAAAATTTTTCGCATGATTCAGAGAAATTTTGCTTGACTTGTAAAATTACTTTTAATGTGTGAATACTTAATTGGGTTTTTTTCAGAAGTCCAAATTTTGTTAACTAATGAAAAAACACATTCTGTAACTGCATTAGTCCCGGGTAGGCACAGGGCGAAATCGACAATTCGCTTAATTCTACTGAAAGGGATATTATTTGTATGCAAATGTTTGAAAATTTCTAACCATTTATCTGCTGTGTTCACATTCATTTCTTTCCAATGCTTGATCTTACTTTCATCTGCATACCTTTTAACATACGATACCTCGCCGAAAAGATTTCCTTCGTCTGCATCCGCTTCAAGTAAATTATTATTGTTCACGAACTTTGAAATTAGCTCATAACTAGCTTGCACATCCTACCATTCTATGTTAATGTTTAGACAAACCCACTTGAAGCAATCAACGCTGTCGAAATGCATTGTACGAGTTTCCAAATAATTTATACATTTCTGGTAAAAATCATTTACATTTGACTTAAAGTTTGCTGTTCTGGACCATCCATTTTCTTGAAGATTTCTTTTTTGAGCGCGTACAGTTAATGGAAGATATTCCATTTTCAATCTTTCTTCGAGCTTAAATTTAAGGTCTTTGATTTCCGATACAACTTCTGTCATTGTCGAATTATCACCTTTATGGAATATTGCAGCTTGATTGTGTATGAAATAGAGCCACATTTCTGAGCTTTCGTCTTCGAAGAAATTCTGTAATATTCTTGGGCAGTTATCAATGGAAAGAAAATACGACTTCAGTGGCGCAAACAGCTTCAAAACGCGTTCTATCGCTGGTGTTAACGCCAACCACCTAGTTTTGCTATACCCCAACAACTTCATGTATTCGACATCAACTGCTTCGCAAAATTCCTTTAGCAGTTCTACTCTGACCGTAAATATGTGAAAATGACCATAAATTTTAACAATCACCCCTTCAATATCGACTGGAAGTAAATCTGCTGCAGACTGAAGAGTATTGTTCATTATGTGTGCAACGCATCCGACACCAATGATCGGCCTCTTTAGTAAATATTTTAGTTTGCTATATGCGTTGTTCGTCCCTTTCCTTTCTAAACCTCCAAAATTTGTATTCGCATGATCTGCGCAAAGTGCAATGATTTTACCCTGTATATTATGTTTTTAGCTATTTCATATTCTATATATATCTCCGAAATTTCTCCTGGAAGACAGACAAAATCCAACAACTTTACCTGGACGCCTACCTTATAATCGAAGTAACGAATCAGTGAAGGAAATAACTTAAGAAGGACTTTGTGGCTGGAAGCATCGGTGAATATTGTCAAGAAATCAACGCTTTCTAATGTTTTCAGAACTTCACGAACACTTAATGGCGCTAATACATTTTTCACGATTGCTTCAGTTTTGGTGCGAGCACAGGAAAATTTCGGTTCAAATAGCATCCGGATCAATTTCGAAGTACAATCCATCGACTGAAATGTGTGGTTGTGAACTGTGGTGTGATATGCATACACTGCCTCGGCAAGTGCAAGTTCCTTCTCCTTGGATCCGAAATCATACTTCGTAGATTGCAAACTGATGACTCTCATTTCCAACCAGACTACTTGAGGAGCATTGTTTGGGAATAACAATTGATCCAGTCCAAGCGAGAGTTTCGCCTGAGAGCCACCATTGCGGGCCACGCCCATCTTTACCGTAACTTGGGATGAGAAAGGAAGTGTTGATGTGGTACTTACTTAACGGAAGGCCCCGACTCAGTGACACTCCCATAAGTACCACGGATTGGGTAGTGGGTGGGTTGTTAGTCAGGATTCGCTTCAAGCAAGCGATGCGACTGAGACTATATTTTCGTGCATGTTTGAATAGTTTATTGACTGTAGAATACGTAAATCTTCTAGGCGTTTAAACTCTGGCTAATCGTTTATTGAGATTGTTTCGTTGAAAACAACTTGAACGCCAGACGGCCGGCTGTCGGGAGTGTTGTCGACAATGTAAAATGGACCGTAAACAATGAGTTTAAAAGTGGTATGGTGGAACATTCAAAAATTATGTCACGCAAAGATTACCCAACACTAACTAACTCTCTGTCATATTACCACGTTATTTTTCCCCTTGGTCTAATACGAATCAAATTCTTTTAGTATTTCCTTCATTTTGTAGTAGCACTTTAGGCCGCTACTCGCAAAAGTGTTCATGTTCTATGGAATTTCCTACATACATGGCGCAATCGTGCGTAAAACGGCCGATTGCGTCAAAGCACATGACGTGCTCCCCTCCCATTTATGTCACAATTAGTCATATCTCTTCCTCCTAATAGCGTGACAGAATTTATAAATGGTCCTTATTGGTATAATCACAACCATATTAAGATCCCGTAACTTGAAATTTTCCACCACGCTCGAGTTAAACGTTCCGATATTACAATGAGGACGCGAAACCGAAAAAATATAAATGCTGCGTTCCTCAACGATATTAACATCATGCACGAATCAAACACCCCCGTTTTCAAATAGTACGTACTTATTCTTAGATCAATATAATTGACTGATGGGTTAATGGACTAAAAGTAAAGCATTAAATATGACCATAAAACATTTGTTCCTCGTGTCGCAAATTAATGCCGTGATTGCCGCAAATTAATAATTGGATTTGAATTGATCTTGCGAATTCCACCCTTATACATAATTCAAAAGTCATTCACTCAGACAATGCGTATTTCCCACCCGCTTTAAAGACCCAGTGTATTCGTTTCCTAGTTGGTCAAATAAACACTAAACAAAAAAATAAATTAGTTCAGTCTAAAGAAATGTCAGCTCGATTGGCATCAACCGGCGGATACGTGTTCCCTTACAATGCCATCAAATGAAAGTACATTTAAAATTATATACGACAAAATATGTGCAATTCAGAATATACATTTAAAATTACATACGACAAAATATGTGCAATTCAGAATATAACAAAATGAACATCGAAAACAAACGAAATTCGTAAAGCTTAAACTATTGATTGGCGGATATACCACTGTACTAGCGATATGACCGTTTATACCATTTGTCGTGGATTTTAGACTACCATATTTACTGTTAAAATCACCAACCCATGCTCTAAAATAGATAGTAGTTCATCTATGAATGGATTTAGAAATTCAGTAGCCCTTTTGGATTTGCTGGTTCCATAATATATTCCTATGGCCATAGGGAGAATTATAGGAAACTTGTGTACCTTGAAGAGAATTGGCCAAAAGTTTTTAGTACTACTTTTGTGAATTGGTGAACTGTCAATGTTAATAGTCGACGATATTGACAAAGGTCGGTCAAGCTGTTTCAATGCTTTATTTAAGTAGTTTTCAAATACCTGGTGCCAATATTGTCCATTTCCCGACATTTCTACTATGCGTATGTTTCTAGGGGTCCTCATAATGATACGAGTATTACTCGGCAGATTTCAATTCTAGTAGGAGTAGGGGATACCTACAATAGATTTCACTGCGGTTTAAGTAATGTGGAACTCCGTAGACTAGTACCGAATGTCAGCAGCAAGATTCGTCCTGTCAGCTGCAAATGTTTGCCTTGTAAATAATCATGCAATATTGAATATAAATAAGTATTATGGCTGCTATTTTGAATAACAACCCGATGTTCATTAACAATCAGGCTTTCCATAATGTTCGGGGTTTTCAATTGTTACATTATTCACAAGTTTCCATTTTTCCTATATCGCTGCAGTAATCGGCTGTATGTCCCACATTTTCGAGCTTTTATAAATCGTTTATTATTGAAATAATCACACATTATTTTATATGTTTCACTTTATGCTCCAAATGTGAAAACTTTAGGAATGGTTGAATTTATTTACGCATTGCTACAATGATGCAACATATAATCCGACTTCAAGCGATTATTTTTATTGTTATAAACTATCAGTTTGTACGACGCATTACCTACACAATACAATGTGATAAAGGAAACTGTTGGAACTCACGTATATTGATCAGTTTGAGGAATTCTGACGAGTTGCAGCATACATAACATGAATTCATCTGCATGGTTATGCGATTCTGTGATATTAATCGCAATAAGTTCATGTAATATCATTATATGCGAAAAAATATATACATGACCCATACAGATATACGATAATGATTTTAAACAGTCCTTTGCACGATGTAATCCATGCAACCTTATGCGATTTCTAGTTGTTTGGGAAACCCACATTTTGAATTTTTTACAGGAAATGGAAAAAATAACTTCCGCATTTCCAAATTAACATTGTTTTTATTATAAAAATACATTATTTTATTAGTTACCCATGTTACCTAGAAAAAATAAGATCATTACATGTACTACTTTTTAATTCACGAGCATTTTCGTAATTCGGGGGCCTAACCCAGGGGGTACCTAGTACTGGTGTTACCTCCATGGCCAACTTTGACTACAAAAAATCTAAAAAAATATTTTCAAAATAGCGGTGAGCTATCGCCGTAACATTGTAAGACGAGGATTTTTGATCATGTTAAACTACTGGTTTTTGGAACAGGGTAAACATATATGTATATTACAGAGACCACCAGAGCAATATTAATCTCTGGCAAAAAAGTACTATGTTATATACAATTCTTCATTATAGGATACACGGAAGATAATGGAAACGGTAATTAAAATGAGTATGGTAGTTTAATAGTTGAATTATAATGATGGAATATATCAATAGTATTCCCTTTATATGTATAACTTTGAAAATGGTTCCGAAGCTTTCTGGAATGATATTTATTTATACGGGGATAAGTCCCTGTCTATTCGGGTATACTTCGAAATGATGATTTTAGCAACCCGCAATCTAGCATAAACATCAAACCGTTGAATGTCGACAGTCTCTCTCGCATTCATACTCTCGCAGCATAAACCCGACAACATGAAAGAATGACAGTGATGCCGAAAGTACAGATTTATTTTCAATGGTTTAGATTTTTAAAGTAATTTTGATCGAGTTTTTGGTACAGATTTTGTAAACTACGGATCACAGAATTTTGTTATGAAGTACAGACTGGTTCTTCTAATTTTGCATAACAGCAGCGTAGAAACCGGTAAAAAATTGTCCATATAGAAAAATAAAACAGATTGACATATTGATGTTCAACTTCCGATACAGATTCAATTGTGGCAACACTGTAGATGACGTCATCCGTTTGTCGACTTCGCTTCAGAGAAAGAGAGAGCGCAGAGATGCCAGATTTGCAGACAAGTCTGCAAATTCGCAGACTTTTAATTTAAGATGCAGATTTTTTCGATGACGCAGATATTTGCAGATTTTCTAGCTTGGTTGCAGATATTTGCAGATTTTTAAGTTTTGTTGCAGATATTTGCAGATTTTTGAATATTTTGGTTTGGTTACACTAGCTTTCCTGACATTTTTTGTTCTTCCCAGACTTTTAAAATTATTATTGCAGACATTTGAAAAAAGTACCTGGCATCTCTGAGAGAGCGTCCCCAACTCGACGGCGTTGTTCGTCGATTCTCATCATTTGCAGTGCTCGCGTTCGGAACCGTAGGTTGTATTCTTCTGCGTCTTCCGTGAAAATTCCCGTGAAAAGCGGCGGAAAACCGCCGGAACTGTAGTTAATAGTGCCCCACCAGTGAACCGAGTGCTAGTGGAAGGTAATTGTGATATTCTACCCGGCAGAAATGCTTGTTTTGTGCGTTAAAATTGACCTCGAATGTTGCTGCTTCCCAGCGACTGCCTGCGCCCCACACAGTATATAGGATGACGAAGCTTGGGGAAGAAAAAGAAGTAACTGAACTGTTTTGTCTGTACCAGGCAGAGCCGCATTTCGAGGGGGACGGACGGGCTACTGATGGGAAAGGGTTTTAAATCGGAACACATTCGAAAGGTGGCTGGCTTTCTATCGAAGTTGGATTGTGATTTATCTGTAGATAGAAAATAGGACCGGTCAAGCTTCGCTTCAATCGGCAACCGCTCACTTCTATTACCAAGCCATTGATTGTTTTGCTTTCGGGTCCCCTCGAGCATCAAATTTCCGATTCTCGTACGCTGGTGTATTGACATGTTTGAACTTCCCGCGAGTTACCAACGACGGTGATTTATTTTTAAACTACGTATGGTGCGTTTGCTATCTTAAAAGCGTAACTCTTGGATTATTAAATACAAAAATGGGAGGGTAAGTAGCTGTGCTTGGGATTATGCTATTTCGTGTGTTATTGGAATTTTCCATTCAAGTCTTGTTTTCGAGTGGATATTTTATATGTTTATTGTAGACAATCATCCCAACATATCCCTCCGTATTCACCTTTCAAGTCGCTACGTTACATTTTATCGCCTGAATGAATGATAGTGTTGTCTTATCTCAAGTAAATGCACAGCACTCTCAAGTTGTGTCGTTCTGAAATATAAAAATGTTCTGAAATTTACTTAGCTGTATGCGTTTATTGACCTGTTATCGCATCTTTAAAAGTTCGTTAGAAATTATGTATCATCGCTAGCGGAGGAAGGTGTCGATGACGTATTCTTGCCGTTTTTTCTGCAATAAAAATAAAGGCCAAACGATCGCTCCACGGAGCCATCAAGCACACACTTGAGCAAAAAATTTGCATATTTTGTAGAACGTTCGGTCGGTGAACGCATGCGGAATATTCTCATGCTCTTCACTGCTGTCGCTGCCAAAGTAAACTTTGTGGGAGAGATTATCGATCAATTAATAAAACAAGATTCGCGAGGTTTGCGGGGGGCTGGTTCAGCAAACGCATGTGATCTTGATCGCCATTGAGCTGTGGTTAGTGCTATCATTTACTTGCTAGGGTGTAGGGTACGAACTCAGCAAATTATTTCAACTCAGGATAAAACATTTCGGATGTCATAAACTCGTTTGTAAACAGAATCACGTAACAATGTAAACATGGTTTCTCGCATCCACACGCTTCACGTCTTATTCGTGTGTTAGCTGACCGCGAAGGGCTTCGTCTCAAAATTTGAGGTAACGAGTTTATTTATGCTTCGCTTTATCATCTTCCACAAAATTACAGAAGCAAGGTGTTCACAGTCTATAGGTGACGCCAAGCCGAAAACTGGTTTCGTTAAATTTTGGTTCGCCTACTGCCACTGTTGTTTCACCTTAGATTGAGAATCACGTTGGGTAGAAGTGAGTTGATCTTAGATCTAATAAATGAGATCAGACTGTTGTTTGAACTACTTTGAATGTCAATTAGTAACTTTTTGCGCAACAGTTTCACACAACTTAATGAAACGAAATGTTTTTAAAATTCAGAGAAAATTTGTATTCATAATTGGATTGGTAAGACAATTGATAGGATTGAGATGAGCATAAGTCGAATATATTTGTAGCTGTTCCAACTTAGGCAATTAACAATTCTAGAAAGTGTTTTTTAACTATTTCCCTTCGCAGAACCCTACCACAAATGTGTTAGACGTGGTCAATTTATATTCATCAACATGGAATCACAGGCAAAGGAAACGAAAGAAATCCGCACCACTCGGTCACGGTCGAAAACGCCAGGGCTAGTTCTGCGGGAAAAGGCGGATAAAACCGTCAACGGCGATTCCGATTCCTCCAAGGCAGCTGACAAAAAATCGACCAAGGTCCACACCGTCACGTAAGTTTTCTGTAATATAAATAAATGATTTGTGTTTTGAATTCATCTCGTCAGTAACTAGCACCAATTGGGTGTCTAGTTGGACGTTGTATCCAAACTAGTACCCAAATTAGAACAAGTTTTTTTTTAAGTTAGGTCTTGTACGCTTAATGCACAAATTAGTTTGGAAATATTGCAAAACACGAACCCGAATCCACTTTCCATTACAGCATAATTGAGGAAGAACTTAACTCGTCGCAAAAATCCACTGCCACCGAAAGCGGCACCGGAGCACGTTCAACCCGGCAAGCGCGCACCGTCACATCGGACTACTCCTCCGATGATGTTTCTCCGGATAAGGCAGCCTTAAAACAATCGGCCAAATTAATCACCATCACTACGTCGAGTTCCACCACGACGACAGCCAGTTCCGCGTCCAAAAGCAATCAACCGTCAAAGTCTTCCCCCGACAAAAAGGAAGTCCGTCAGAACGAAATCAACCGGGTGCTGGAGAAGTCCCAGACGGCTATCCTACGGACCAGCACCCCGAAAGCATCGTCGAAAACGGCGAAAACCGTCACCCTCACCTCGGATGAGCTAAAACAACATGCTGCCTACAAAGAGTACAAAGAAGCCGGTGAGTATTGGAACAAGTTTCCAAAAACCGATTACACCTACTCGGAACTATCTCCGCACCGGCGAGAGATCCTTCCCGGGGTGGTTGCGATGCCCAACATGTCCCGTCCTGGTTTGAGCAAGCACGGCGAACGGATCAACGTTATGATTCAACGGAATCCCGCCCAGGAGACGTACATTCGCCAGCGCTATGCCTCGTCCAAGTACTCGAGTGGCGGAGTTTCCGGGGGTAGCTTTGCCCATGCTGATCCGTACGATTCCGGAGAAGAACAGCTGGATTTGTCGCATGTTTCCAAGTCCAACAGCTACCGGAATAGCTACTGGAAGTCGTCTGCTACGTCCCAGGTACAGATCGAGCACCAATCGATCGTACACCGGTTCTTCCTGGCGATTGTGAACTTTTTCTACAGCAGTGTCCACTCGGTATCCAGGGTGTTCAATCGATCCGAACACAATCTATACTACACCAGAATTGAGGATGAAAGAGGTGTGAATCGTCTATCTTATCAAATGATTAGTTATTTCATGAGTTCATTTTCGTAGGTTTCTTCGTCAAAACGTACTCGTTCTTCACGGCACTAACTACGAGTATTTTCAAAAAAGTCTACCTACTGATCTCATCGGTCCTATTTCTGGACACATGGCTGCTTCAAACAGCGGCAAGCGACGTGCAACAGGGACGTCGCAAGCGCAAGTTCCTGCTTCTGCTGTTGATCCTGCTACCGTTCCTGTTGTTTGGAGGTGAGTTTTTCCTACTACATCGTTTTAACCAACCCATTCGTAAATGTCGATTTTTTCTTATCCCCAAACACCCGAACAGGAATTTATCTCTACCTTGATCCCACTCCGCTTCGCTCTCTCCGCGAGAACCTAGCAAATCCTTTGTTGAACTATGACTTCAAACTAGATCTGCCCGATACCGATGCGGCCAAGTTGTATGCCCTCGAAAAGTGGGACAGTGTCACCCAGTTTACCGAGTATTATTTCGATAATTTGAAACTGTTCTCCGCGAATGCAATCGAAGAGATTCAGAAAATTTGGCAGGAGAATGTCAACAACCTGTTCTAATCTGTTCCATGTTTTTTACTCATTTCAAGCTTAGATTTAAATATATTGTTTCGAGTTGTGTTTTAAATAGCTTCCCTTGCCAGTAATTGTTCGATTTTGAGTCCTCCGATCCCCAAGTGCCATCTTGAAACATCCTCTTCCTTCCACGTCGTCCTGAAAAATATACCTACCTACCTAGCCTAGAGAGCATCAAAGCGTCAAGCGACGGTACTTATCACATACACCAGCAACGGAACAACGCAACTTTACTCTCTACTGAACATACATTGAACATGAACAATTATACATACACGATTATTATTTGCCATTCACCGAGAAGGATAGAGAAAACCATCACAGTTTCAAGATTAGGATTTAGGATTAAATTTGTCACCTAAAAAGTGAATTGTATTTGTTCAGCTTCCGTTTGTTTTACTTTCTCGAGTAAAACAATTGTCGATTAACTCATATCGCAAGTATGCAACTTGTCCAATCAGAGCAATAAATTAAAAGATAAAGTAAAATAATCGTTTGTGTTTTTATTCTGTCAGACGAATTCAGTTCGGAAGCAAGCAAGAATTGCCCAAAGGTAAGCATCCTAGTCGATAAGTTACTGCAATGTTGCTCTCTATCCTTCTCTGAGTGATGAGTGTGTATTGGCAAATTGGCGAGTTGCGCTGTTTTTAGTTGTGGTTTTTTGACTCACCGACCATTGAGAAGGATAGGCAGCAACGATTGTGAACATTGTTACGAAGAATGGATTTTAAAGGACACCTTTCTCGATAGTCAGCTTTGCACGAATAACGTCCCGGCTCACATTCGAGTCCTTAAACCAAGCATTCAGCGATAATTTCGAAATAATGGAATTTAATAACCGTCCCAATTACTACTGCATAAAGTTTGCCCACATCCGAGTATTCTCTTATACGAAAGGCCGGAAAAATTGTTAGAGCAAATTGGTCTTTCGTAAAAAATTGTCGCCTTCTGACGTGTCCAGAGAAAATGTTTTCTCATTGCCCGGGATATAGCTGTTTAAAGGGACCCAAGCTATGGCAATCTTGCAAAATTTTTCGGGTAAAAACCAAGACATTTCGGTATTTTTCCCAGCCGCGAAACGATGAAGTAATGGTCTATGAACAAAGTGGCGATGACCCAACGGATGTACACTGAATAGCAGCTATTGAGGTGAGGGAAGCTAAAATTGGTTTGGAGCGAAAAATCACTGACCATGAGACAATCGGCGTTATTTTTTGTGTCTAGTAAGTTGTATTTGTCAGTCCTCGGCGGTGAACTAACCCTACTCCGACTGAGAGTTCCTCGACGGAAGAATTTCTCCCGATCCCGATATCCGCTTTCTTGAGCCATTTAGCTCCCTGCTTTATCGAAATCTACTCGGACATTATCCGGCAATGAAACTACCCTACTCAGACCGAGATTTCCTCGGTGGCAGAATTTCTCTCGGTACCGATGTCTGTTTCGTGAGTCAATTAGCTCCCAGCCAATTGGAATCTCTGCTGTGAATTGCTCGGCGGTGAATTTATTCCGATACCGATGCTTGTTTTCGTGAGCCACTCAGCTGCCTGCTTTATCGCGATCTAGTCCCCGGTGGTGAATCTAGCCTATTCAACGGGCCAGCCAGTAGGTACCATGGTTTGTCATGCGATTCCGGGTGGAGCGTAGCTTCCGGTTCATTAGCGCACTCCCGACCCGCTGTTAACTGTTCGACGCGATCTACTCGAACTAGTCCCCGGCGGTAGATCTAGCCTACTCACGTGTTACCCGGTAGAGTGTCGAGGTCAATCCAGCGATTTCGGTGAAGCCTGGCGTCCGATTCGCTGGTGCCCCGATGGTCCGAACCAAGTGCTACGTCGCGTACTACTCAGCTGGTCCCCAGCGGCGTCGTTGTTTTGTTGGTCCTTTCGCCACTTCCTCTACAGCTCGGAGAGCATACTCGTCACTACTGTGTTAACCGCATCCCAGATATGCTTATCGTGGCACATCTCTTCGATGATATTATCGGCTGTCACGCCGGGCATACCCCTTCGAACCTATGGCATACGAAGACTACTTGTTCTGACGTCATAAATTCTGGGCAAAGAGGTGACGAAGCATGTCCAAACCAATGCCGTCACTTCCGGAAGCATCCGTGTCCGAACAAAAACTGCGTCAAGAGGAATGTCACATCTCCATGCTTCCTATGCACCCACAACGAAACATTTGGGATGAGTCGGTAGGTCCACCTAACTTTCTCCGCGATGTCCTGCTCTTGCTGCCACTTAGATAGCGAGCTTTCTCTGACTAGTCTCCTTGCATTTCGTGTATTCCGCGTCCTCTTCCAGAGAGATGCAGTTGGGGATCATCCCGACAATGACGCATACCGCCTCCGGCGATATCGTTCTGTACGCGTTCTCGACACGAACAGCCGTTGGGCGCAACTTGCCTGTCAACTTCGTTCGGTTCCGTTTTGAGTTCAGTGCAGCAGCCCAGGCCGGAACGCCATACCTCAGTAATGAGGATGAGACACCCACCAGGAGACAGTTGTCTTTGCAGCCTTCTCACGTACACAGTTGACATGTCTGTTGTAATTTAATCAATCGTCGACCTTCACACCCAGGTGCCTCAGCGCACGCATCGATGGAATTTAGTTTCCGCCAACACTATCTCCGTCTTGTGGTGAGCCAGCTGCAACTTGACATCAGCCATTCAGGTTTCCATAATGTCTATTGTCTTTGCTGTAAACATCTCTACTTCCTCGTGGGTCTCGCCGGTTATCGTCAGGACAACGTAATCTGCAAAGCTGACGATCTTGACTCCCCTGAGCAGTTATCCATTCACCTCTGCCTTATGTTCGTCTCGTAGACCAGTACACGGTTCTGAAAGTAACTGCATTCTGTGCAGCGCTACGGCGATAGCTACTCAGCTGTCGCTGTTGAACACACTCTTCACGTCGATCGTTACCTCGTGTCCTTTGTTTCGAAGCTTTCTCTGCGCTCGCGGTGACTGTGCGATTGACGTCCACCGTCGAGATCCCTTTCCGGAATCCGAACTGCCTCTACGATAGTCGGTTCTTACTTTCAGCATATTTTTTCAGCCTGTTGAGGCTGATCCTTTCCAGAAGCTTATAAAGAGTATCCAGCATGCATATAGCATGGTTGTAGCAGCAACACCAGCTTCTGGATCTTCCATCTGTCCGGAAGGTAGCCTTCGTCCAGGCATTTTTGTAGTACTATCTTAACCCTCAAAAAGGCACGCGGGTCTTCCAGGCCCGGCGGCTATCGATTTCTTAGTTACAAAGCGTTATGCATGCAGTAAGAGCTTGAACATGGAAATTCCCTTAACTGATGCTAAAATTCATCGAAAAAGTAAGATATTACGGAAATATCACATATGGTGTGCTTCATAGATTCGTATAAACTTTTTACAGGCACAAAAAGGCAAGGGGGCCTAGCAGGCTCGCTAGGTATTTCGACATCATCTGTGCATACTGGTGATGCAAATAATATTCCTGGCACGTATGTTTGCATCCAAAAATCATTTTTTTTTATGGATTCATTTCAGTTTTTACAAGTATTTCCTAAGCTTTGACGAACTTATCTTTGATCAAGTTAAAACACATTTACCATTTATTAGTATCATGTAATTTTTCTCACGTAAACGCTTTTCAATGCACCCAGAACTGTGCATGCATACTAGACCGGCAATTTTTTTTTAACTTTTTTGGGACACTGCTAAATCAAGTGATTAGCTCTACAAACCATATGTCACTTATGAGCTTTTTCCTATACATCTAATTCACTCACAAGAGTTTAGAAGTTTTTATAGTGTCATATATGGAAAATCGAAAACAAGAAATCAAAATTCAAAACAAATTCTCACAGTTACTCTGCATGCCTCAAAACTTCAGGTGGTGTAGCTTTTTCATGTGCGAGAACGAGAGGTAGCATTTAACATTATATTACAAAAACAAATTACCACAAAGTTGCAGCCTTCTGCAATGTTAATCCTTTTATCTTCAGTTGTGTACCTGAGGATTTTAGGCCAAACAAGATGGTATTGACATTTTTTACTGAATTTATGGTTTCCATATTCATATATGTTTGCATAGAAACTTAAAAGTTCTTGTGAGTAAACCAAAAGCATCCGAACAAGTTTGTATTTGGAATGAGGCCACAATTTTGAATTTTTTCCTGCCAGAAAATGAAGTGAATGAATGTTTTCCAAGGACAAAGTTCTCCATTTTTAGCCTGTGGTAAAACAAGATATTGCTCGACAAATTCGAAAAGTGGTAATTATTTATTTACATAATTTAGCTTTTGGCTTCACCCAATGCTTACTCTAGTTAATCCCAGGAGTGAGTATTTATCGGGGATTCGTATTTTTATGAGAATTTGACTTTATTAGTATCTAGTATAGCTAATAACTACAGGCGTGAGCTTTAATTTTGAATCCTTTAAAATATTCTGAAACAACCTATCAGTTCTTCATTTTTCGCTTATATGTTGTTTTTTCACAGTCTATTCTTCATTGTCAAATAAATTCAAATAGAGAAATCATTCAAACACTTGAAAAGTTTGTATTACTGCATAAAATAGATCTATATGCTTTGGATTTTTCATGCTTTTACTGTACGAGGGTATAAAATTTTATCGGGCCTTAGAGGCCTTTTAGTGTTAGGATTTTAGCTTGCCTTCACAAGGGTTCAAAATGTCCGAAAACGCCAGGATCGCGGTCGTCAGTGATACTTAGTATACCGTCTGGACCGGGAGCTTTTTTCGTTTTTAGCCCTTTTGCCACTATAATGAGCTCGTCGTTGGAGACTCGATTGTCACCAGCATTTCCAACGTCTGTATCAACATACGGTATGGGCAGCCATGTGGCCATAAAAATTTCCGCTTTGTCAGCGCACATTTCTGTTGGCGTCGTTGGACTCTTGATCTTGGCTATCACAACACTACAAACGCTGCCCCAGGGGTTAGCGTCTACTTCTCTGCACAACTCCTAGTAGCAGGTGGACTTGTTTAGGGGAGCACGTCGTTTGGCTTAAGTTCGTTTGGCATAAGTTCATTTGGCATAACAG
This sequence comes from Topomyia yanbarensis, assembly GCF_030247195.1. Classification (NCBI taxonomy): domain Eukaryota; kingdom Metazoa; phylum Arthropoda; class Insecta; order Diptera; family Culicidae; genus Topomyia; species Topomyia yanbarensis. Next base: position 400,686,889 of record NC_080672.1, on the reverse strand, counting down.
CAGGTGACACATGAATTCGTTTGGCATAATGTTCATTTGTCATAATGGTCATTTGGCATAATGGTCGTTTGGCATAATTTGAAAAATATATTGAAATTTCTGTTATATTTAATGTTGACGCCTAATGTTGCTACGCCACATCGCTTTAAGTATGGTACTTAAACTAGTTGATAGCCCCTATGTTTGAGTAACCCGGGCAAACGAGTGGGTCGTAGGTTTGCTGGTGAGCGGTCGCCGCTTCTGACGGTGGGTCGATGAGCACCTCGCCCCCCTTGGTCTCGGTTATGCGATATTGCCAAGGGCTATTTGGTATATAGATTCGAAGAACTGCTCATGTTTGAAAGAAGGAAAAATCCCAAAGCCATTATGCTAAATGAACATTATGCCAAACGAACGTATGTGTCACCTACTGTTATGCCAAATGAACATTATGTCAAATGAACTTATGCCAAATGAACTTATGCCAAACGAACTTATGCCAAACGACGTGCTCCCCTTGTGTAGCACTATCTCGCGCGTAAAAGCGGCCCTGGCCGCGCCTAATATTACTTTACACTCTTCTCTGATTGCCTCAGATCTTGCTTTCTGAGCGCGTCTTCTGGCTTTTAGGCAGGCGACCCGGAGTATACTGAGCCTTTCGTTCCAGTAGTACGCTGGACGCCAGTAGTTCCTCGGCTCCATTTTTCTCGGCTTGGTTACATCACATGCCCTCGCTACTGTTTCCGGCAGCTCATCGGCACTCGGAATTGGAATGACGCTGTCAGCATGAAGTGCTTCCACAAAGAGATCCTTGTCGAAGTCCTTTATTTTCCACTTCCGCTCGTCACTCCTCGCTCTCGGCGTTACCATACAATTTTGACGACCAATGGTGTAGTGCAGTGGTCTTCAACCTTTTTCGTTCCATGTACCCCTTTACGAATATTGATCACCATAATGTACCCCTTTCTGAAAATTGCTCACCACGCACTGAAAAAAATATTGGTGAAAGTGAGAGTGTTGCGCTCTTAGCAAAAATCAACCAACACCTACTGTTAGGTTGAAAGTAAAACTTTTAAAATAATCAAGAATAAATTAATTAAAAATAATGTGTGTTACCCTGTCAGAAAGAAAAGATCTTCAATTGGATGTAAACCATAATTCTAGAAAAACATGTGAAAAGAGCCTAAGTGCAAATGAGAGTTTCTATTTGTTTACTTTCTCCTGCGTCAATAACTCGGCCGCTTTTATTTTTGCCCCTTAAGTCTTGTCATACTATGTTAGAAGAAATCTTAGTCTTTCGATGTGTACTGAAACAATGTTGTTTAAAACTTTACAACATTGTTGATAACGCCATAATAATCCAAAGAGAAAGTAAACACAGAAAACGTGTTCCTTAGCACTCTCATTAAGCATCTTAATTCTTGACATACTGAAACAATATGTAAAGACAAATATCCGACGGAAATGTTAGGATAACAATTTACCATTTAATAAATTGGGGTAAACCCTGTATTTATGCATAGGTGCATATAATCTAACTTAAATTAAGTAATATTTTTTGTGTTTCGGATTCTCCTCGTCAGTTAATAATCTTTCTCTTTCGCAGGGTAGCCACGGATACGTTTCACCAAATACAAATATTTGGTTTCACTTTGAACAATGGTTGACTCCGCAAGTGCCACTTTTTGTTGCGTGATAAGTTCTGCTGGTAACGATTTGTTTCGGTATCGGAGAACGTACGCCACCGCTCGCGTACGTTTCCTCGCTAGGGCCGAAGAATATATGCAGAGGTAGAATCATGACCACCTTGATCGAATATTCTGAAAAGTAGTAGCGAGAAATGCGTATCTGGTCCATGTGTGGAAACAAGGCCGTCAAACGTGTCTCTGTGTTCTCCTTCAGTTTTAACGGTAACTGCTGGTCCCATTCGGTTTCGGCTTTCCATGCCACCGGAACGTATCGCAGACGAAGAAGAAACACAATATTTAAGTCTAGCCAAACGAACTGATCACGACCTGCTACGTGGTGTTGGGTTAGCCGTCTCAATCGTCACTGTCGTGGGGAACGTGAAGACGTCTTCTTCAGGTCTCTTGTATATATCTAGCTTGCATTCCATGGGACAGTTTTTGTCCGGTTGGCGCATGTCTACGAAACTGACTCGCTCTCTCCGATCCGCTCGAGAGCCTTTTTGGAATCTGACAACCAGTTGTGCAGGTGGAACCCACCAAGGGCGTGGACGAGCCCAGCATATATCGCTATTTTCACCGCTTCCTCCACGTTGTCTGAACTGTCCAAATAATCTTCGACATAATGTTTCCAAGTTGTGGCATCAACAACCAGGAAATCTCAGGCAAGTTCTTCTCCATTCCCGTTCGTAACATGTTGCGCTGGACATGGTAAACACACAGTCCCAAAGTGCTATCCATCACATACACTGTCGGTTCCATACTTGGGGCATTCTGCTAAAGGGTCCGTTGAACACGTCTCTTTTCGTCGAATTTTAACTTGGAGGAATATCTCTTTTAAATCTGCGTAGAGAGCGATTCGTCCGTACCAATGCTCCTGCCAATCCCTGAGTCTTTCTAAATTCGTCGCTCCAAGCACTGCAACCGTCGATTTCCTTCGGATAACTATCAAGAAACTTCAAGAATTCATCTCTTCACATTAGTCTTATCTTGAACCGCTGTCCGACACGCTCCGTCGTTTTCTGTAGTTCGTATGTTTTACTTCTCCTACATCCTACAGCCTCACTAAAAAGAACTGTTTAACGAGATCTTGCAGTAATCTGGCACTTGCAGATCTGAAAGCTGCGGGCACTATTCAAATATGTGTCTTGTTTCCCGTACACAGTCCACCCGAGTCGCAATCTCGTCGAAATCAGTTGTACAGGCTGCCTTTCTCGTATTTTGTGTATGGCAGTCACTTGAGCATAGTCGCTAACGATAAGAATGCAAGGAAATGCATTCTCGTAGTCATTGATCTGAAGACCTTTATCACAGAGGCTCTCAGGCTAGATCAAGATTATCCCAAGGCATACATATTGGGCACACGTTACTCGATGCTTCGCCACATTGGCTTCAGCACAAATCTTTATCACAATACGCTGAGACTCGATCTCGATTCGTCTCACGTTAGCCGCCCTCTGCAGATACAGTGGGAGCCAATTTCCTCTAACACGCAATTCCATTACAATCTCTTCGTCGACCAATTGAATGATATTTCAACTCTTTATACAGATATTCAGCGGCCCATTTAAAATGGGTATCAATTCGTACAAGTGTGTTTCTAGTAGGATAATGCTAAATTTTCTGGGGATTGATAATTACTCTAAAAACCTTCATATAACCTGGCAGTCGCGCTAGTGCACTGAGTGCACGCTGCTCTGAAAACCTAGCGAAATCATCTTAGAGCAGCTGCGGCTGCTCGTTCAGTAAGCCATTAGCGCGACTTCCGGAGGGATAATCAAGCTCTACCCTGCTAGTAGATAATGTCCTACTCGTTCTATCCAAGCGTATCTTAAATTTCACGAACTTTTAAACATGTTCTTTCTTTCATCGCTCACAGCCTACCTCCTGGCGGATGAAGACCAAACGATCGTCCTGCCGGCATCGAAACGTGCCTCATTTGCCCTGTCCTCGCTATCCAACGTCCTACCATCAATGAGCGGTGAAGATTTTGACAGCTTCAAAGCCAATCTGTTCCAGAAGCTAGACTGGCGAGAGTCCAGTTTCTCCTGGCGATCGCTACTACGTTCCTTCAGCTTCAGCTTCTGGAGCTCTTCTGGATCGGGGCCACAGTACGAGAAACTGCGAAGTAATTTACAGAATACCCTGAGCAGGGAAGAGTATGACAGTCTTATGCAGCATATCGATGCGTACATAGAGGGACTGCTGACGGAAAAGTATTTACAAAAGGAGCAACAGGAAGCGCAGGCAAAGCAAAGACTAAATCCGGAAGTGACGCTACACATTGCCAATACGGTACAACAGAACCTGAGAGAGTACAACTACAAACTAAGTCAGGACGATGTGGACCGCGTTGCTGAGAAAGTGAGGATTGAGTTGCTCGCTAGTTACCCGAATGTGTTCAGTCGAGATACAGCAGAAGCAGATGACCGTACTAAACGAGAAGCGACAGTGGAAGTATCTAAGGAAACGCTAGTTGAGCTGCAAAGATTAATTAAACAGGAAATCAGCATTACGAATAATAATTTTGTAATCAGTGATCAACAGTTGGAGGAAGTTCTTCTGAAGACTTTATCCTCAAGCAGACTTGTGGAGTTGATAGATTCTAGAGTTCTATTACAGACGAAAGATTCTAAAAAACAACATGAAAGTCAAGCAGCTTTGATTGAGAATTTGAAAAATGAAATCACCGAAATCAAAACTCATTTCACGGAGAAACTGCTTGCTAGTAGCTTGATGGTGGAGGATAATTTGAAATCACTTAGGGAAAATCAGGACAGGATTGCCGATCAGGTTCACAGTTATCGGATCGAAAATGATGAAAAGTATGTTCGGTTGCTGGCTAGTATTGACGAGCGCTTAGCTGCTGCGCAGCAGGAGCAGTTCGCTGGATTGAATACTATTATCAAGAAGAATATTATTACTATTCTTGGGCTGAACGTGCAGGAAGATTTCACCGACGAGGATCTTAAAACCTGGATTAGCAATCTATTCGTAGCGAAGGACTATCTGGAGAGTCGTCTGAAAGAGTATCAAGAGGGGGTCAGCGCTTTGATTCAGCAGGAGATGGAAAGATCTGCTGTAACGTTGATGAAGGACATAAGTGAAAAGATACAGACGGAAGTACTTGCCTCGATCCAGTCGTTCAAGAATGAAGTAAACATTGATGCAAAAGCTGGCGGAATACCGTCCGAGAATTGTGGGGGTGGTGGCGGTATTACGGAAGACCACGTGCGAAGGATTGTCCGGGATGCTCTCCGTATCTACGATGCGGATAAAACGGGACTAGTAGACTACGCGCTTGAGTCCGCCGGTGGACAAATTCTGTCCACCAGGTGTACGGAAAGCTATCAGACGCACTCGGCGCAGATTTCGATATTTGGGATTCCACTGTGGTATCCGACCAACACACCGAGGACCGTCATTTCGCCCACCATGCAGCCTGGACAGTGTTGGGCCTTCTCCGGGTTTCCCGGGTATCTTGGTGAGTAGAGATGTGTCGATTTGCTTAGAGTAGAGTTTCATAGCGGATAGCGGCATTAGGGCAAGATATTACTGCAAACTCCTGTAAGCTGATAGAAAATTGAATTATTCGTCGATTCCGTTTAAAAGTAACTAGAAGTTTGTAAAACAGGTTAAGGTAAACAAGGTATCAAATAACACAATTGGAAATGCATACAGTATAAAAAAACGTAGTACAGATATGTAATAAATACGCCAAACCGTTCCATCGGAGTTTGCTTGATAGTTTTTCAAGTTTCTAGTCGTTGTACAATTTTCATCTATTCCATTACCATTCCTAATTACCTATTGGACCATAAATGCTAATACAAAATTGTGACGTAACGCTTATTTCTCTCTTGGTTACTTCCAGTCATCCAGCTGAATAGCGACGTTCTCGTGACTGGCTTCTCGCTGGAACATATCTCTAAACTGCTTGCACCAAATGGACAAATTGATTCCGCTCCGATGAATTTCTCCGTTTGGGTAGGTCTCACCGTGTTGTGCATGCAAATCGTAGACAGTAGACGTGTATTTTGCCTGCCGACCGTAGAAAACCCAGCTGTTATCTGTGTGCATGCCTCCACTATTCTTTCTTCAACGTTCATTACTAGTTTTTTTCGGCATCATTTAGCGACATTAGCTGCATGACAACAACCGGTTGTGTCACCGTTTAATAATTTTTCTATTTGATTTAATCTAGGGCCTCGCCAACGAAAACGATCCTCATCCGATCCTGTTGGGTAACTACGTGTACGAGGACAACGGAGCCGCGCTGCAATACTTCCCGGTTGACAACCCGAATCGGCGGGAGCTGCGAGGACGAGCATTTCGTATTGTCGAGTTGCGCATCGAGTCCAACCATGGCAATGAGAACTACACGTGTCTGTATCGGTTCCGGGTGCACGGCGAAAGGCTGTGAGTGGAAACGTACAGTTGATTTTAGGTGGGGTCTCGGGGGTCGCTGTAAATAACTGGGGAGGAAGAAGTTTTAATTTTTATTTATTTATATTTTTAGTGGATAAGTCGATTTAACCACCTTCTTTTTTGTTGGGCTTAAGTTGTTTTTTTATTAGTTTTAGGAAGTATGCAAGATGATGGTGCAATAACTACCACTTTGGAATAGTTACGTATGTTCCCGTTTGGGGGAACAAGTGAGCACTTAATCAGGAACCAAATGTTAGAAGTTTAAGTGTGTAAAATTAGAAGCTTTGTTTCATCTTATTATTCTAACTAATGTTCTTTGAAAACTTCTACTTTTGTAGATATTTTCAAAGAATTTTCATCTGTCACTCACTCTTTGCTTTCCTTTACTACTATTAAAACCTAAACCCTACGTTAGATTTTATCTAGTTTGCATGAATGGAATTTAATGCTTTGGTGTGATGTTGTTTATTGTTTAAAAAAGGCTAAACGAACGTAACTTGCGTTTATGTTGCAATTAGAACTAAAAAAGTTTTAAGATTCAACTGAGAAAGTCTCGTTTTTCCCTAACTTTTGCACAACCTCCACTGTATTCGAGTCGTTGTAAGACTACTAATAGATTTTCAGGAAAATTTTCTCGACGGTGTGCAGCAAGACTGCGTTTTTCGTTTTCAAAGATGGCAGTTTTTCGAGACTTCCTTAGTTGAACTTTATGGCAGAAATTTATCGATTCTAGTACACACTTTGGGATATACAGTTTAAAAAGAAATATGGAGTAAAGTTTGACATAGCGCAAAGTGACATCAGTAGCAGAGCAAGTGCAATGAGCCTATTGACAGTATGATTTCCTTCTAATCGAAACTGAAATACATGACTGGTTCATGCGAACAGTGTAATTTAGTCAAGGTTTATTTTGACGGACTATAAGACCACCTTGGCCAATTCATGCATCGTGTTTAAACTCAGTGTATTTTATTAATCCACTCTTTATGCAACACTGTGTCATTACCATCGTTTTGATGTATACCATGTAACCAAAATGAATAAACTCCATTTCATGATCGTCACTTGTGAAGCACGAATTGCGAGCAGCGACGCCAGTTTTGCAAAAAAAAAACTGAATCGTGTGAAAAGCGGCGTAGACTCAGGTGATTCGCATTTCTAATGCCAAAAGATCCTGACTCCTACGGTAGCAGACAAAGGGTTAAATCGCCGGTAAACTCTAAGCTTGCTCATATGACCTTTTCCACGCTTTTCTAAACTTTCTTCTTTCAACTCCTTGCTCTCCCTTGAGTACTACGGCTCTTAATATTGAAAAATACACTTCCTGTCCCTTGCTAATTAAACAACAGTTTCGCGTCGTCGCCTTCTTGCGAAAATTTTCAACCTGTCACTGCAGTGAGATGCAAATTCTCTTTCCTTTCTCCAATTCACAAAAGGCGTGTTCAACTATCGAGGTATCACGTCCTCAAGTACCTGCTCGAAATTATTTCGAGGTCATCATGAACGACGCATGCTTCGCCTGTTGTAAAAAATACTTCGACACCGAACAACATGGATTCTTCTCGAAACAATCTGTCGCAACAAATCTAGTGCTATTCACATCACTCTGTTTGTGTAACATGAATGCCGGTACTCATCTGCCATCTACTTGGATCTCAAGGCTGCTTTCGATAGAGTTGACCACTGAATTCCGCTTAAAGATCTCATCTTCAGCTATCGTTGCATGGTTCAGGTCATACTTAACGAACCACACTGTCCGCGTAAAAATTAGATCACTACCCTCGGAACATTTTTCGAATCTGTCTAGGGTTCCACAAAGCAGCAACTTGGTACCGCTTTTGTTTTCAATCTTCATTAATACTGTTGCTTTGTTACTGCCACCTAACTGCGGTTTATTTTTTGCTGATGATACAAAATTATTCAAGATCACTGGCCTTACTTCTTGGACTTCTTGGAACTTTAGCGTATCCTGGATACTTTCGTTGCGTGGTGTTTGTCGAACTTGCTGACGTTAAGCATAGACAAATGTCACATTATTTCCTACCATCTGAAGTTGAAACACAAACACCTTGAACTATCCTATCTCTGAACGCTCCCTCACACACGTACAACACATCAAGGACCTAGGTGTTATCCTGGACAGGGATAGCGTCAATACGATGACATCATTTCCCGAGCTAATCGGCAATAAGGTTTCATAAAAAAAACATCCGGCCGATTATCCTGCTCCCCTGCGTTGGGAAACCTAACACAACGGCTTATGACCTACATCGAAGAAAACTCATCTTGACCAGCACCATTTCGCTTTCCGCAAGGATGAAGGGACAGAAGCCTATCTTGGAGGGTTTGAAGTAATCCTGCGGTAGACCACGGCAGACGATCTGAATGCCGACTTAGCTATACTGGACTTCGCCAAGGTCTACAATACAGTTTACCGCGAGGGGGATATGCGGCAACTAACTTGCTGGGGAGTCTCCTGGAATTTTGTGAACTACATCAAGGATTACCTCAACAATCGTGTTTTCCGAGTGTGGAAGAAAACGGTGTACCGGTAGGGATCCGTCCTCGCTGTCACCTGAATCCTCTTTGCATCCCTGCCGTTTGTCTGCCGACGACATCACAATTGTCGTGGTGGGAAGATCCACCGCTCGATTGAGGATAAAGCTCCGAGCTGCAGTAAACGCCGACTGAAGATGGGCTGAAGCAACGTAGCCGCCGCCAAATGTTCAGTATCCCACTGTTGCAATTCCCTTTACCTAGCCACTAACAGACCGATCAAATTTGGACATGGTATCACGCTGGAACGCCCTGTACATAGACATTGGGATTCTACGGTATAGAATTAGGCAGCCATAACTTGAACGGACTTATGAGGATCTTTGTTCCCCTGTGCAACGGAACGACTCGGTTAGCTTCTAAACTTACTACTGAGCGCTCCCGCCGAAGCAGCCTGTGTCGAAGCTAGCATCCTCCTTTTTCGGTGAACGGCCGCCAACGTCATACTAAGACGCGCTCTTGGATTTCTCAAAAGGACTTCTGGTAGCACTTCTACTCTCCTCTTGAAAGTGGCTCAAAAAAAAAAATTCCTAGAACACAGCGGCACAGATCTGCCAGAAATAACACGCCTCCATAGGACCCGGGACCGGCTCTGGTACACGAGAAACCCGAACACCACCATCAACCTACCCAGGTCGCTACGAGCAGGTCCTCCCCCCGAAATCGCTCAGTTAAAATACCGAGAGCTGATGAACTTACTATTCCCGAACCACGTTCGGATCTACACTGACGCTTCCAAGCTGTAAGAAAGAGTTTGAATGGGATCTGCGGAACTGGTCTGGCCTACCGCCTCCCCACAAGCTGCTCCGTTTTCTCGGTAGAAGTTGCTGTCATTAGTCTAGTGATTGCAAGAAGACCAGAGGGAAGGCCGACCATCATTGTAGCCACCCTTACCTTAGATATAGAAAACACCTGCGATCCGTCAACCACGATATGCTGGGTGTCTACTACGGGATCAACGGGAATGAGGAAGCGGATTCAGTGGGAGACAGGTTTCGAAGATTACTGACCGAATTGGTCCCATCAACAGATATTATCTCCCACTGCAATTCAAAAAACATGGCACGCTTAATTAGCCACTGGAGGAGCCAACTCTAACCTCCAAATAATCCAGGGAGAGCCGGAACTATGGATCAACCGGGGCAACAGGCTCGAGCAGAGCCCTCTCCCGCCTGCACGTTGATCAAAACCAAGATATCTCACTCACGTACGATCACGCGAACAGACCCACGCCCGCCCCCCTTCTGCCTGGTAGGCCAAACCAGGCTCACCGTCGAACATCTGGGGCCCTATTCTCACAGTCACGTCACCTAGTGACTAGAAGGAAATTTTGTTCTAGTCACCAAGTGACGTGACTGTGAGAATAGGCCCCCTAGTCGATTGTTCAAAATTCAAATACTATCGAAACATCCACCAACTACCGTCTTCAATCCAAGACATTCTGGCCGACAATCTAACAAGTGCGGAGATAAATATCTCATCCTTGAGAAATGTCGAGCTGCTCGAGAAACTCCCACGGACTCTTGGCTACATCCGGTCCTGCGTACTTCAAAACCCAAAGCACTTCAGTATCTACCCTCGAAAATCAGGTAAAACACCGAACACCGTTGAAAATGACGGAAATCGTGTCGTTAGAGACGGATTCTACTTCTTCACATGAATCTTTTAATATAATCGTGATACGTGTTGTTTTTCGTTACGAGGCTTTTTGCCTCTGCAAAGGAGTTGAATGTTATCAGTATCACTTGTCTTGTATGATGTAGCTGTATGTGTGAAACTTCTGTTTCCTTTTCACCTTGATCAATTGTTCCACCTCGCGCACTGTTGGTCTAAGACGTGTTCTGTCTATTGGCTATTTTCGGCAAATTTGAGACTAAGAGAAAACGAAAGCAATGAAATTGAAAGACGGATAGGTATTCTAGAGCTAATCAGTTATAAACTTAGAACGGAAAACTAGGACTAGGCAGGCTCATATGGACATGATCGAAAGGAAATGTGAAGAGTGCTTTGCCTTCTGCTAAGTAGGAGTTGGTCGTTGCACCCAAGTCTATCGCATGGTCTTTGATAGAGCATAACTCATCATCATGTTTTACCGCCGACACCGGCGAAAAATTGCCACTGTGTTAGTTGTTCTCGCTGCATTCTTACATAAATAGTCGGCGTGGCTATTGAAATTTGACCGATCGTCGACCATCACGCCCAGGGGCTTTAGCGCATGCAACGATAGAATTGACGATCCACCGGCACTGGTCACGACATGTTGAATTTTTCTGTTATGGTTGCTGACCAGCAATACCTCCGTTTTGTGGTGAATCAACTACAACTATGTAGCACTACGGTGATAGCCACTCAGCTGGCGCTGTTGAACGCGTTGTTCACATCGATCTACCGTTGAAACCCCTTTTCGGAATCCAAACTGCCCTTACTTTCAGCGTAGTTCGCCAGCCTGTTCATAATGACTTTTTAGGAGTTTTTCAAGAGTATCCAGCAGTTCTGTGGGCGTATCGGTTGCTAGATCTCCTGGTGACTTCCCTGGTTTTGGCGGGTAGATGGAAGATCCAGCACCATCATCTTCTGGATCTTCCATCGACCTGCTAGGTAGCCTTTGTCCAGGCATTGCTATAGTACTGTCCTGAACATGTTCAGAAACGCCAGGATCGCGGTCTTCAGTGTCACGTTGGGGTTACTGTCCGAACCGGATGCTTTCTTCGATTTAAGTCTTTATTCCACGGTATGGAACCGGTCGCTGGAGACCCGATAGTCACCAACATTTCCACCGTCTGCATCGACGCACGACGTAATTATGGCCATACGGTTGGGTGGTGCTTCGGCAAGAGATGCTCCACGATATTCTTTAATTTGTTAGAGCACCTTTCAGCCGGCGTCGTTTGACCCTTGATCGTGGCTAACATGACACGGGAAGCGTTGTTCCAGAGGTTCGCGTCTACTTCTCTGCACAGCTCCTTATAGACGGAGAATTTGCTCAACACTATCTCACGTTTAAATGCGGTCCTGACCGTCCGGAATGCCGGATCCGGATCTTCTCTAGCTGTCTCTGATCATGCTATCCGAACGTGTCTTCTGGCTTTTAGGCAGGCAGCACGGAGGGTCATTCCACCAAAACGCCGGATGTTGGCAGTTTCCCGGCTCCAATTACCTCGGCATTGCTACGTCAAATTTTCTCGTTGGTGCTTCTGACAGCTTATCGGCGTTTGGAATTGAAGTGGTACTGTCTGCATGAAGTGCTTCTACCCTTATCAAAGTCCTCCGCCCCGATACAGTTCCACCGACCAGTGGTGGTCGTTATGTGTGTACTAGTTAGCAAGTCATGCTATCCATCAGCAACGAACTGCGTTACATCGATGATGGATCACCGATCGTCTTTACGGAATGTGCCAGCGGAGCCTTCGTTGCACAGCCTTACATCCAACTTCGCCAGAGCTTCCACCAAGCTGTAACCTCTTTCGTTGGCCAGCCTGCTACCTCACTCCAAGGCCCAAGCGTTATAGTCTTCTCCTATAACAACATGCGTTCGTCCGACTAACGAGTCGGATGGTGCGTCCAGCATCCGATTGTACTACACTGTTGTCCACCTTGAGGAACATAACAGATACATACGAATAGACCATTGATCCTGGCGATCACGAAGCCACAGGCTTTCATATCACCTATTTATTTTACTCACGAGTCTTCCACAATTAATTCGGAGTTTGCCTTGATTAATCTATTCAGCTCCCGACTTTCCTCTTGTTTTCCGCCATTCTTTCCATCTTTTATATATTATTTATATTATATTTCCTGATTGTACATCATATTATCATGATTTACTCTGTTCCACAATATTCCGCCACGTCACTCGGTCAGTTGCTGCTTGTCTCCAACCTCTCAGGTTACCCGATACTCGCCAGGTTCTATTCCACTTGGTCCAGCCACCGGGAACGCTGCGCTCCTCTCCGTCTTGTACCTGCCGGGTTGGAGGTGAAAACCAACTTGGTGGGGTTGTTGTCCGGCAACCTCACAAGATCCTCCGCCCACCGTACCCTTCCAGATTTAGTTACTTTCTGGATACTTGGCTCACCATAGTTCCGCGCTAGTTCGTGGTTCATCCTTCTCCTCCACACGCCATCCTCCTGCACACAACCGAAGATCGTTCTCAGCACCCTTCTTTCGAAGACTTCGAGTGCTTGCAGATCCTCATCGAGTATTGTCCACGTTTCGTTCCCGTAGAGAACCACCGGTCTAATCAGTGTGTTGTACATGGCGCATTTCGTGCGGTGGTGAAGCTTCCCGTATCTCAAAGTTTTGTGGAGCCCATAGTAAGCACGAATTCCAGAGATAATACGCCTTCTGATCTCCCGGCTGGTGTTATTGTCCGCAGTCACCAATGAGCCTAGATAGATGAACTTGTCAACCACCTCGAACTCGTCGCCGTCGATCGTAACGCTACTGCCCAAGCGTTCCCTATCGCGATCGGTTCCTCCAGCCAGTATGTACTTCGCCTTAGACACATTTATCTTCAGTCCTACTCGTGCTGCTTCGCGCTTCAGTCGGGTATACAGATCTGCTCCCGTCTCCTTGTTTCTACTATGTCCACGTCGTCAGCGAAGCACACGAACTGTCCGGACCTCGTGAAAATCGTGCCCCACATGTTGAACCCCGCTCTTCGCATTACACCTTCCAGCGCTATATTGAACAGCAGACAGGACAACCCATCGCCTTGTCTTAGTCCCCTGCGTGTTTCAAACGGACCCGAGAGGCCGCCCGAATTTTTGACACAACACCTTACACCATCCATCGTAGCCTTAATCAGTCTTGTCAGCTTCCCAGGGAAGCCGTTCTCGTCCATCATTTTCCATAGCTCCACACGGTCCACCGTGTCATATGCGGCTTTAAATTCGATGAACAGGTGATGTGTCGGGACCTGGTATTCACGGCATTTTTGGAGAATTCGCCGTATAGTAAGAATTTGGTCGAATCTGTGATAGCACTTTGTAAGCGTCATTTGTCACTGTGATCGCTCTGTAGTTTTCACAGTCCAATTTGTCGCCTTTCTTGTATATCGGGGTGATGACCCCTTCCTTCCACTCCTCCGGTAGCTGTTCTCTGCCCCAGATTCTTTCGATTATTCGGTGCATGCATTCCGGCAGTTTCTCCGGACCCACCTTGAAGAGTTCCGCTCCTAGACCATCCTTACCAGCTGCCTTGTTGTTCTTGAGCTGTTGAATAGCCTCGTTAACCTCACTATGAAGTGGGCGCCGGTACATCCCCATCGGCTGCGATACTGACATAATCGTCCTCCTCGAACGCCCGATTGTCCGCCTGCACACCATTCAGATGTTCATTGTAGTGCTGCCTCCACCTTTCGGCCACCTCACGTTCGTCCGTCAAGATGCCACCTTGCTTGTCTCTACACATTTCGGCTCGCGGCACAAAACCGTTGCGAGAGTCATTCAGCTTCTTGAGCAGCTCTATCTTCTCTTTCTCTCAGACTCTTCCAGGCGGCGCTATTTGTCCTGATAAAGACGAGTCTGCTGTTTTCGCTTCCGTCGATATGACTCCACGTTCTGACGAGTGGCTTGAAGCTTCTCGTCCATTATCCCTTGGCACTCGCCATCGAACCAATCGATCCATCGACTCCTCTGTACGTATCCCAGGACGCTCTCCGCAGTGCTGCTTATGGCTGCTTTAGTCCTGGTCCAGCAGTCCTCAAAGGGAGCATCGATGAGCTCCTCCTCCGGTGGCAGCGCTGCTTCAAGATGCTGCGCGTACGTTGTCGCGACGTTGGTTTCCCTCAGTCGGTCCAGGTTATACCGCGGCGGGCGCCGGTATCTTACACTATTCACTACGGATAGTTTTGGACGCAGTTTAACCATCACCAGATAGTGGTCCGAGTCGATGCTAGCGCCCCGTTAGGTCCTTACGTCGATAATGTTCGAGAAGTGCCGTCCGTCAATCAGAACATGATCACTTTGCGTCTCTGTTTATTGCGGTGATCTCCAGGTGTATTGGTGCAGGAGGCGGAGCTGGAAGAAGGTGCTCCCTATGGCCATGTTTTTAGAGGTGGCGAAATCGATTAGTCTTAGGCCGTTCTCGTTCGTCTGCTGGTGGACGCTGAACCTTCCAATTACCGGTCTGTATTGCACCTCCTGGCCAACCTGAGCATTAAGGTCGCCGATGACGATCTTGACATCATGGCTTGGGCAGCGATCGTATTCACGCTCCAGCTGCGCGTAGAATTCGTCCTTGTCGTTATCGCTACTTCCGAGGTGGGGACTACGCACCTTAATTATGCTGATGTTGAAGAACCGGCCGTTGATACTCAACCTGCACATTCTGTCGCTGACCGGCCACCATCCGATCACATGCTTTTGCATCTCCTCCACCATCGTAAAAACTGTTCCCAGCTCGTGTGTTTTGCCGCAGCTCTGGTAGATGGTGTGGTTCCCGCGAAAGACCCGCACCGTAGACTCCTTCCAACACACCTCCTGCAGCGCCACAATGTCGAACTTGTGGTCATTCACTATGTCGGCAAGTATGCGAGTTTTCCCGATAAAGTTAAGCGACCTGCAGTTCCATGTCCCAAGTTTCCAGTCTCTTGTCCGTTTCCGTTGCGTACGTCTATGCCAATTTTGTCCATCCGAAATTTCTTGTTCAACTTCCTGAACATGCTATTTTTATGGGCGGCTAGCTAGGCCTCCCCCTAACCTTGCAGCACGGCGGAAGGATCACGGGAGGAGCGAGATTTGAGCTATGCGCTTATTTAAAGGCTATCACTGTTGGTTGAGTGGTAAGCGTGATAGCCACTTTGCTTCTTTTACGTCGTTTCAATCCTCTGCGTCCAGCGGTGAATTACCGCAAACCATTTAGATCCTGATTCCATAGGCTATTTAGCTTCGATTTCCGTGAGCTATTTATATCCCAGTTTTGTCGCGATCTACTCGGATAGTCCCTGGAGGTGAACTCACGTTACTCCGACTGAGAGTTCTTCGGTGGCGGAATTTTTCCCCATACCGACACTTGTTTCCTTGAGCAGTGGTGGGATTTCTCTAGGCACCGATGTCCGTTTAGTGAGTCAATTATCCCCGACTGTGGACTGGCCAGCTGATTGTGGTAGAGATGAGAGTCATGATCAGGCAGGATGATTTTAAATTTAGTTGCTTGATTTCTGTTCACAGTTCGTTCAGTGATTGCCTCGCATAGCGCTGAGATTGAGTTCTCTTCTGTTTGTATAGAGAGACTCCGGAAGTGCGAATTTTCGTAGAGATCTGCGCATTTATCACACATCTAATATAGATTTTTCTTGTGCGAAGTACAATAATTCAACAAAGAATGAGGTACAGTTGGAGTGTCTGAGCAACCTGTCAGGTGAACGACACTGTTGGCTGAGTGGTAAGCGTGATAGCCACTAACTTCAGTGGGTCTGAGTTCAATCCCAGCCGATGTCGTTGAGATTTTCTGAGCTGAATAATTTATGGTCATGTCTTCCTTTGGAAGGGTCGTATAGCCGTTGGTTCCGGATGGGTCAATATCTAGGGTCCAGATTCTGGAGCACCTCTCTGGTGACTGGTACTCAGTGCATACAAAGGTCCACAGAAAATGAACAAAAAAATCCTGTCAGGTGGAAAACACCTCCATAGAAACCATGATAAACAACGTGATCAATTCCGATGACCGTTTCAGAGCACTTTCCGTAGATCATTGTTACATTTTCTAGTTATCTATTTGGAAATGGTTCCTAAACCAATGTCCTGATCAAGTGGTACCGCGATAGTAGTTTGTTAGATCATTTTGCTCTATTTGGCATGTGCACTAACAATCTGATGCAAAGTCCGTCGTAACGGGGTTGGTATGCTAAAAGTCATAGCTTTGCTTTGTGTTCGAAGGAAATTCCGAATCTTCGATCCAGTTCAGAACTGTTCGAATGAATATTTGGATATTGCTTGTGGCACTGAAAACTGGATTCTAACGGCGCTGCGCACTTCCCAGTCTTCGCTTGAATTCTTCTCATAGACTGATTAGTTTGACTGGTCTGTCTATGAAAATAACATCTCTATCACTTGAAATACATGTGTTTTGTCAGCTCACCGTTTTAAGATCACTCGCACTTTGAAAGTTCAGAAGTCCAGGTTAGTAGGTGGGTAGTGCGCAATAATAATATCAAAATCATTGCCTTATGCCAACGGCGCATCAGAAGAGCTGGTGAGACATTTAGTTTTCATTGAAAATAAAAAAAATCACCAATAGGTATGAAATTTGGAGTTGAATGTTTCTATAGAACCAGTCCTTAGACAAATAAAGTAGATATAAAAATCACAGTCGATCATACAAAATGAATTGCACAAATTATACCATAATTTCTAAAAGCATTTCGCACAGACACTGCACCACAGAATCACCTTAGAATTTTAATGTTCCATTTACGTTTACGTTGTTGAACTCATTCACGGAAGTGTTGCTACTTAAGCTCTTATCAGTTGACCAGTACCTACCAGTAAACAAAAATCAACTGTGTAGAAGAGTACAATCCAGATACTGAAATCGTATGGACTACTTGTTCGCTCAGATTCTTAGCTTAATTTAAGTTCGCAGGATATATTACATTAACATTGTTAGAGTCTAAGATTGATGTGAAACGAAAGTGTCTACTTACGATTGCCTTAATATCTAGGTTAAGTAGTTCTAAGTTAGCCATAATTATATTAGACTTGAGTTCTAGTTATGTAAATCGAATACTAATATCGTAGATTAATCGCAATCCCACAGTATACTCTCTCTATTTTACTCGGTTTAGTCAGTTTTCAAAATGATCCAGAATTATTCACCATAATCGACCGTTTTCAGTACATCGACAATTACCATTTTAAGTCCCAAAGTCACTAGTTATCAGTGTTAAGTTACATTAATTACCAATGAGTCAATTTCGTAATAAACCATATGTATTTCTTTAGTGTGTTTGTTTGCTCGTTCTAATTCGTATCAATTACTACTAATCGTTTTAGCATAAAACCCAGTACAAAGTAAACGGTTAATTGTGTGCTAACCCGTTCGTAAGCTAAACGTCAACGAATTCCATTTCGCAGTATCAAAATTTGTTGTTTACGAGTTATAACTTATTCGCCATTCAAAACGTTTTTTTTTATCGGGGTAGCTTTTTATGTAACAGCACCGCATTTTGTTCATTTTACATCCTATATTTCTGGCTCACTGCAGCAGTGAGTCAATTTATTAATAAAGAAACCTAATGTATGCAATTTTAGCGTCCAGCCCACTTCCTTATCTCTTAAAACCGTCCGAAAATGACCTTTCCAGCGTGTGTGATAAAATGATTTTCTTTTTCTTTCAATGACCACCTTTTACTACCACGCCGACTGACTGATTGTGTGTAGGCGGGTGTGTAGGAGCAGGTACGGTACTAACCATTTGACCTAAACTGTACAAAACGAAAGAAGCCCCTGGTTTCTGCCTGCTTGCGAGAAGCATCGAGCAACCTTTTCCAACCCTTCCCCCTTGGTTTGTTGAAAATGTGGTGTTTATTTTTAGATAACCTATTTTCACCTGTCGTCCCACTGCAGCAAATGTGACACTTCATACCGGTCGTGAGTTTTCCTTATGTCTTTCTCGCACTAAAAAATAGTCGGTAGCTAAAGTTTCTGGAAATAGCTTCCGGTATTTTATTTTTTCAATGAATCATTAATATTTCTTTTCAGTTGCTTGGTAACTTCCGTACTGTTGCAGGATTCGAAGCTATACTGTCTTCACTAAAAGGTAGGAAATTAATGTATCCTACCGGGGAAGCCAGAGCAGTGCTTGATCTTATGAGGATGGAGTGAATGGAGTACCATAATTGCAGCAATTAGTTAGTTTGGCAGAGAATGTCGACAGTCGTGAGTGGCATGCGATAATTGAAGCATTAACGAAGTTTTTATAGCTCTTATGGATAAGCAAACTAAAATACAGTCAGTCGTCACAAGTGAATTATTTGTGGTAGAACTCAGAACTGATAACATCCCAGGGAAAGCTTGAAAGAGTAACGAAATTAAACTCATGTCCACCGCGCTGAAGGTAATGTTTCAGTTGTGTGCCTCATCTTTCATTCGATCGATGCAGCGCATTCATTCAGTTATTTTTGGATCAAATTCAACTTCAGTTGTAAACTGAATTGGATTTCATTGCAGGGTCTGAGCGGAATAAAGGAATAAAAATGCACCAAACATAGACTGCGCAGTTTACTTATGCTCTAAAAGATAAATAACGCCGAATTCGGCCGTCGATTTGTTCCTAGGTTCTGCCCCAAATGGAAGAACGGCGTGTCCAAAAAAAAGAACGCGAACAGTGGCACATTTGACAAATACAAAACAGATCCAAGATAATCTGCATGAGCTGTAGGCATGATTGTGCAATACAGTTCTTGGCGGCGAACCCTCTGGAAACCTCCAAAAGCCTCAGCGGCGTAGTAGAGGGGTGTGGGGACAGCCTACCCCCCCCCCCCCACCCCCTGAAATGTTTTATTTAATTTATGAAAAATTGATGACGTTCGACAATAATGTGCCTAATATTTTAAATAGATTTCCCTAAATTTTTTCTGCAAATGTTATTTTCTGAGAATATTTGCTTGTAATGAAAATTGGTGACAGACCTCGGCACCTACCTTTTGGCTCGCTATGGAGGCTAGGTCTACCACCGAGAACTATATGGAGTCGATCGCGACGAATCGGGGAGCTAAATGGCTCACATGGTATCGAGAGAAATTCTTTCATCGGGAAACTCCTAGTCGGAGTAGGGTAGTTTCACCGCCGGGAAATATCCGAGTATATCTCGATGGCTTCTGGGAGCTAAATGCCTTCAGGAAACGGGTATCAGTTTCGGGGCGAATTCCGCTGTCGGGGTATTCTAAGTCGGATTAAGGCAAGTTTACCGCCGGGGACTATTCGAACCGTGTAGATCGCAACAAAGCTGGGGAAAACAAAGCTCTCGAAGGCGGTGCTTAATGGCTCACCGACTCGAGAGATAAATAGCTTGCGAAAACGGAAGCTGAAAGGCACGCGAAAGCAGAGCTAAATGGCTTGTAGTAACCTACCGCTAGGTAATATCCAAGTCGAGCTCGAGGCTGAACGGCTCAAGTACGCAGAGGATGTATATAGCGTAATAGATGGAGAGAATGACGGAAAGCAGAGTAATGTCGGGAACCAAATGGATGAAATAGTTGTAATTTTTATAGTTGAATTATGATGATGGAATGTACCTGTGCTACATTTGATTATTAAAGGGCGAACACGAAATTATTGCGACACATTCAACAGGGCATAACTTTGTTACCATTGGGTAAGAATCAACCAAATTTTGCACACTTTCTCATTGATGGGTATTGTTTACATGCTGTCAAACTCGAAGTCGTGTTTTTCGATTCAACGAAAATGGGAGTGAACCAACGCGAGTCGAGAGAATAATTTCCTGACCTCTCGCACCGGCAGTTGGGAAAAATGTTGAACATTTACCATTCAACCGTCTCCAGAGTGTTGAAGCGGTTCCAGGAGCGGTTGACGTTGGACCACGGCAAAGGAGCTGGAAGAAAACCGGGACCGGAGAACAAAAAGACGGAGGGAAAGGTGAAGCGGATGATTAAAGCAAATCCCAACACTTCAAGCCGTGATTTGGCTAAAAAGATCGGCATGTCGCAGAGCTACGTCCAGAATGCAAAGAAGAAAGCTGGACTACATACATAGAAGGTACAGAACTTCCCAAACCGCGATGAGCGGCAACAATCGACGGCTAAAACTCGGGCACGGAAGCTCTACGAGAAGATGCTGACAAAATATGGCTGCTGTGTGATGGACGACGAAACGTATATAAAAGCCGATTTTAAGCAAATTCCGAGGTTGAAGTTTTTCACCGGCAAGAGCAAGTTCTATGTGGACGACAAATTTAAGAAGAAGAAAATGTCGAAGTTAGCCTCCAAATATCTCATTTGGCAGGCCATCTGCTCTTGCGGACTGAAGAGTGAGCCTTTCGTGACAAAGGGCACAGTAAATGGCGACATCTACAAATCTGAGTGCCTCGAGAAGCGCCTTTTGCCGTTCTTGCAGCAGCACGACGAAGCTCCGCTATTTTGGCCAGATTTGGCATCATGTCACTATTCTAAAAGTGTCCTGGAGTGGTATGAGGCCAATTCTGTCCATTTTGTTCCAAAGGACATGAATCCGCCAAACTGTCCGGAGCTGCGCCCGGTGGAGCAGTACTGGGCAATGATGAAGCGGGAACTTCGGAAGAGCAAGAAGATAGTCAAAGACGAGAAGGACATGTTAAGAAAATGGAAAAAAAAACTGAGGAACTGGTACCGGATGACACTGTAAAGACTTTGATGGAGGGCATCAAGCGAAAATGCAATCAATTTTACACTCAAGGCTCCATCGATTAACTTTTCTTTTGATTTTTGAAGTAAATATATGTATAAAACTACCCTAAAATTTTGGTATGATTTTAAACATTATAAGATAATTGGCATGACATTTTCGGTGTCGTAATATTTTCGTGTTCGCCCTTTATGTCGGCACAAAAATACATTTAAAGTTAAACCAAAACTCAATGTATCGAAACCAAAAGCAGTGCGAAATAATAGCACCACAGACAAATGGTTGTCATCGCGAATTGAAGAGCCCCTCGCATCGACAATTCCAAAACATCGCAAGAGACAAGTGCGACGACACCTAAACACGTTCCGCCAACGTGAATCTTCCTCAAACTGTATCCG
The DNA here is from genome assembly GCF_030247195.1 of Topomyia yanbarensis. Taxonomy (NCBI): domain Eukaryota; kingdom Metazoa; phylum Arthropoda; class Insecta; order Diptera; family Culicidae; genus Topomyia; species Topomyia yanbarensis. The sequence continues at coordinate 400,665,493 of NC_080672.1, read as the reverse complement.
TCACCGAAGAACGAAACAAAAAAGGGAGACAAAGCATCTCCATTCTCGTTGACAAAAGGCATTACTTCTAGCTGGCAAAGGTGGCACAAGTACACGCTGATCAATGTAGGTCGGTTAGTCAGAGTGACAGCGAGTGCATGAGAGTAAACTGCTTTAATCGTCAAAGAAGAGTCACGCAAAGGTGGACTAAAGTGCACCCAATCAACGGCACGTAACCAGTAGTCAGTGCCATGATGTTATATTCCTCGACAGAAAGCAGCAGTGCCTAGTCATCGAACCGATCTCACCCGTGGTTGGAACGGCAAGTGGTCCACCTCGGTAGAACCTGGAAGAGGGCGAAACAACCACGTCAGGTGCACGCAATTCTCCAGGATTCAGTAAATGTCATCTGAATACGATCTTTCTGTAGGGGCGAAACACAGACAACGCCACAGTTCGACCCAAAGCATCTCCAGTAGGTCAAGACCCACGATTGCCACGTGCAACGAGCGACGTGGCGACGATCGACGATCCCCTGTTGTGATTGCGCATCGTCGATCGAGGCCACGCGCATCGATCGACGATGCGCAATCACAACAGGGGATCGACGAGTAAGTCCTGTTGATAATACTGCAGGAAGCATCTGAAATGCAAATTATATGCCACTTTACTGCATGCACTAATGCTTACAGGTTACCTGGGTAGGGCTCCTTGTTGTGCCGGACCTGAGAATCGACAAGAACAAACTGCTGGCTGGCACGCCATCTTCCGCAGAACAGTAGGGACACCCAATTGTTCGGTTGAGGCAAGTGAGAATCGGAAAGCGGATTACGGAACGAGTAAAGGAAACCCCAAGGTGGCGCGGGAATCAACAGCACGTAGGAAGTCGTCAGAATCCGCGGTGATCCGACGGGAGAAAGCGAGGACGGTGAAGATGTGCGAAAAGTGGAAGTACGGGAAGTCGTGCGAGGCGGTATAGAAAAGGCGGTGACCGCACACGGCCGAAGGCCCGCTGTGAGTACATAGAGTTAAGAATCAAGTGCACCCCACAATGGGGACATTAAGTTAGATGGACAGGAGAGCAGGATCCCCACAATAAATGTCTAAGATGCGATAATTGAGTTGTTTGATTCAATTTGATTTGGTTTTTGGAGCTAGCCCGTCCCTTTTGTTATACCTGTAGTATACGCAATATGGTGAGTAATATGTAATTTGGAAATAGTTTACAACGTTTTTGGCGGGGCATTTATTTATACGTGTAACTAATACAAGAAGATGTATCCGATAGCGAAGTAGACGTACGATTGTGCAATAAAATTTCCGTTAGCAAATTGTGGAGAGACGAGAAGGAGGCTATCATCGGGGTCACATTCTCCAATCCCTGACTGATGGCGAATATGGACTGGAGAGTGTACGAGGAGTGATTCGTTATCGCATCGACCAACGAAACCCGGCTGCAGCACGGAGAAGGATGATCGGCGAGGCGAAAGTGGAAGACGAAAGCCCTCAAGAAAGAAAGTCTTCGTTGAGGCACTTCGGTCGAACAGCAGGGCCGAGAACGTTGATGCGGTTAATATAACAAGAACGATTGTGACGGCTTGTGGTGCCACACCTGGAGCTACACAGAAGACTCAGAGCCAGAAGTCGAGCTCAGAGAGTAGGATCGGAGCAGGAGACATCAACCGCGTTTCGGGAAGCTAGGGCCACTTTAAAACAAGAGATCAAGCTTAGAAAGCCAGGTTGCCATAAGGAACTGTGCCGAGAAGTAGACGCCAATCCCTGGGGAGACGCACACCGAGTCGTGATGGCGAAAATGAAGGGCCAGTCGATGTCAGCTGAAATGTATCCTGGTGAACTAAAGAAAATCGTTGGGGATCTCTTCCCGCAGCACGATCCAGCTACCTGCCCACTGACACCGTACTGCGAAGAAGAAGAAGCAAACACGGCCGATTGGTTATTGACTAACGATGAGCTCGGGGAAGCATCGAAGAAAACCCCGGTCCGGATGGAATACCAAACGTGGTGATGAAAGCTGCGATCATGGCATACCCGGACACGTTCAGGATGATGCTCCAGAAGTGTGTAGATGAAGGTGACTTCCCCGGTACAGTTACGGCTACAGAAGCTGGTGTTGCTGACAAAGCCAGCGATCTACCGGGCGATCCGGTCTTGTATAGTCCTATATGTCTGCTGGATACACTCGGGAAATTTCTGGACTCCTTCTTAACAGGCTGACGAAATGCACGGAGAGCGAGCGCGGTATGTCCAAGATGCAGTTGGGATTCCGCAAAGGAGCATCGACAGTGGATACAATTCGGTCAGTACTCGGGAATGTGGAGAAGGCATCTAAAAGGAAGCGAAAAGGAGATCGATACAGCTCTACTGGGAAGTGATCGACGCAGCACTGCACAGAATGAAGGTCCTCGACTACCTATGCCATATCCCGAAGAGCTACTTCCAGAGCAAAGTGCTGCTGCTGTACGAGACGAACGAAGGACAGAAGTCAAAGCGAGTGTTCCTCAGGGCTCCATTCTCGGTCCAACTCTTTGGAATGTCAAGACCCCATCGTACATCCGATGGGGTTTTGACATTGCGGCTCAGGAAAGTGAAAATCGTGGGTTTCGCGTACGACGTGTCACTAACGGTGATGGGTGAGACACTTGAAGAAGTGGAGCTGTTTGTGACGGAGATCAAGAACTGGATGAACGGGGTCAAGCTGCAGATAGCTCACCTCAAGACGGAGGTGCATGCACTGAAGCAATTCAGCTTCAACAATCATGTTGACTACGTCGGCGAAGACAACGAACGCAATAGCAAGGATCATGCCAAACGTCAGCGAACCAGCAGCATGAGATATCTGCTACCTAGTGTTTCGTTATCGATACTGCGATATGGGGATCCTGCCTGGGGTGTTGCGCTAAAAACCAAACGGAATCACGAAAAACTGAACAGTACGTTCCGGCCTCATGGCTGTACGAGTCGCGAGAGAACAATATCGTCGGAGGCAGTATGCGTTATCGCCGGGATGATCCCCATCTGCATCACCCTGGCGGAGGATATCGAGTGCTACAATCGCAGAAACTCCGGAAATGTGAGGAAGATGGTGAGAACCGTTTCTATGGCGAGATGGTAGCAGGAATGGGATAATGTGGAGAAGGGAAGGTGGACCTACCGACTCATCCCAAACCTGTTGGCGTGGGTTAATAGAAAGCACGGACTGGTGAGCACGCAACGTCACTATTGTGTCCGGAGTACGAGAACGTCGAAGAGACACCGGAGCACGTGGTCTTTGTATGTTCTAGGTTCGAAGTGACGCGCAGGGAAATGCTTGAAATGGGAGGACTGGACATCAACCCGGATAATGTCGTCTACTGAATGACAAGCGACGTAAACACGTGGAACGGCGGGAGTAGGCTAGATCCACCGTCGGGGACCAGTCGAGTAGACTGCGACAGAGCGCTGGGTATGGGTCGTCGAGGTGCCAGTTAGCCGGGCACAACGCTCCACCCGAAATCGCCAGGCCGACTACGGCATCCTGTCGGGTGGCCCGATAGATATAGAGAAAACCAAGGAAGAATTGATATCGGGAGAACTTCTTTCGCCGGGGAACTCTCCGTCGGTGTATACTCGATACACCGCCGGGGTCTAGACTGAGTAGATCGCGACGAGACACCACCAGTCGCGGGTCGTCGGGGCACCAGCGAACCAGACGCCCTGCTCCACCGGAATTGCTGAACTGACCTCGGCACCCGGTTGGTGTGCTCGCTTTCGGGAGAACTTCTCTTGTCGGGGAACTCTCCGTCGGGCTAGGCTAGGTCCATCGTCATGGACTAGACCGAGAAGTCGCGAACAAGTCGGTAGCTCAACAAGAAAGTGCTGCTAAACGGTACAAATGAGCCGAAGGGATCAGTAAATTAGAAAGTCTGAAGTTTGCCGCTCAGATTATCCTCGTAGGGTAAGGGAAGAGCACAAATTCTCGACCCACGGCTAGCTGTCCTACTGGAAGAACTAACTACTAAGTAGTTGGATTAGAGTATGTACTGTACACATACAACCTCTCCCCGAAGTAATGCCGCAAGGGGAGTGTTGGGGAGGATTCAGGTTCCGTCCAAAAGTAGTTGTTTTAGTGGGTCGGGTGGCTGCCCAAATCCGTTCCCTAATTTATTGGTTTTTGTACATTTTTCCTGCTCAGGGTGGTTTTGAACATTTTTCGGCCTTTAAGGGCTGTGGCAAACAGTACCTAATGTTTGATATTTTTTTGAAGAAGTAATATGACTTAGACAAGTGCGCTATTCTGCAAAATGTTTTTTAAGGTATCATCTATAAAATAAAAATTTTCGAGTGCAAGGTGTCAAATATGGCGTCCAAAATGGTGGCTTTCTCGGAACAAGATTTTTCGAATCTGCGGGTATTCTCGTTTTTGAACCATTCAACCAATCAACTTTGTGTTTTTCCCGCCTAGAAGAAGACAACATTATCGGGCGCTGTAACCTACAAAATCGCAATATTTTGATTATAACCGATTTTTTATAGCCGGCCAAAGCGGAAAAATCATGCGAAAAAACGATATTTTATTTTCAAGTGACCGCCACTTTGTTTATGTATCTAATTTGTTCATGTTTTTTTTAAGCCGTGTGGTGTCCGGCGGGCTGAAATCTTTTTGCACTATTTCAACCAAGAATAGAACCTCTGGGAACTGCTCCCATGTCGTAAGAGGCGACTAACAACATGCTAGGAGTTCCTAGGCCGACGTTTTGCTCCGTACCGAAGACTTAATCTGGACGGACCTTAAGGTTTTCCATATTACCCTCTTTCCAGTCTGTATTTAGTGAATCACTGACATATACTCACCTTCTCTGATTCGCCTTTCTTGATTGTGTACCAACGTTTTAAGTTTCTTCTGGCGGTTGTATATTAGCCGTAAATGACGAAATCTAATTCTACACTAAGTAACAGAATATATTAATATACCGGCACTTCCACGCCAAGGTTTAACTTCCAAAGCTTTGGTTTAAAAACCGTTTTTAAAAAATGGAAACTTTCATGTAGGAAATTTATTGAATTGGCCTAAGATGGAGCTGTCGAATTTCACAAAAAGCTTTTTATGTTGCAAGTGATCTGTAGTTGTGTTAAATTAGGTATTTTTCTATTATATTTGGAACCGTCTACCGACAAATCTACATTTACGAATACCTCCAAAAGTGACTCCTTGAGGTCTCATGAAGGCCTGACACTAGCTTTATGATACTTTTGCTTTTCTAAACAGTAATAAAAATCTCAACATTCAAGAACTTCACTTTGTCAGAAAATGTAGGGCCATCGGAAGCTAAAACTTCGTAAAATCGCACTCCTGGTCCTTTTTTCAGTGCAGTACTCTACGTCACTCGTTCAAATTTGCACCGCTCTTATGGTAGTCGGTATTTGCTAGTATTACTGTTCTCCCATCCATTCTGGTAGTCAAACGGTGGGATAGCAAAATTCTTACAAGTTTCCTATCTCATGCCTCCACGCGAGTCTAAGTCTATTGATGACATTTGGTCCTTAGACCGCAGAATGAGAGGGTGCGAACAGAATGAGAGGGTGCGAACAGATCTAGTCGAGAAAACATTGCCGTAAAAATGAATAGTTGATCGGAAATTAGCCCCAATACGACTAATCTGACTAGTATCTATGAACACGGGTCAATACGTATTGAAAATTCGCCGCGTCTGTTTTTATGAACCTAATTTAAAGCTCCGTTATTGCTAACAAGCCCGTGCATCAGGTTAACAATCCTTTATATTTCCCTTCAGTGTTCGGTATTATCGCTCGTATACTTGTATTCCACAAACAATCCGATATGGAAAATAAGAAATACTTTCCTTGATTTATAACATCTCTCGCTATTTTTGCCTGTATAATGTGTTATCACTCGGTAGTTTTCAAGCCAATAAATATATCGTAGAGAAGAAGTAGCGAATTCTGTCCAAATACTGTTGCAATAAATAGTGATCCGGCCCATTACGCGGATAAGATTAGCTTTTCTAGGCAATACTCCCACGGTCGGCCGTGTGGAGTTCAAATTGCTTTTGTTTAGGGAACATAGTATACTCTCGGTAGCCGGCTGCCCAGAGTTTAAAAATAACCAAAAACTAAACAAGATCATCTCTTTTTCGAGTGATCGTGCACTCGAAGACTAACTAAACAACTACCTAATAAAACATGCTTTACAGGTCGCATCGTTTGCTTGGAGCGAATCCTAGACCTGATACCCTTCCAAACCACCAACTCCGCGACACCTATGGAAGAGTCTGATGAATCGTCGTCCTTCCGTTAAGTAGGTGGAGCATCAACACTTCCCGTCTACCTTATCCTTTATCCTTCCCCGTGAACGATGGAGATGGGGGCGGCCGGCAATGATGGCTATCATGCTGTTGAGGTTTTAATATGGGTCGGATTGGTATGAATTCCTACTTACCACTTCCTAAGCAACTCTTATTAGATAATCAGCAGTCAAACATGATGAAGTCAGTGTGCAATCCGCCAAAATCATCGTCACAACGCAACGCAACGCAACGCAACGTATCTAATTTGTTCATGTTTTTTAGGTTGGAGCGCCTCTACGGAATGTAATATTCAAGGTCGTTTTAGTTTGCTGCTTGAAGACGATGAAGTGCGAACTGCATCGTGCCAGCAGATGAGGTTAGTTTTCAAAACACCTTTTGCTGGAGCCGCCAATTTGGACGCCATTTTGAAACCTTAATAAACATTTTGCAGAATAGCGCACATGTCTAAGTCATTTTATTTCTTCATCAAAAATTATCAAACATTAGGTACTTTTTGCACAATTATAAAGGACGATCCCCTTAAAAAAAGAAAGCACTTACCCAGTCAAAAAGGGCAAGTTGCTGGCTAACGGGGGGCTATTTTTGCCAACTCGGAAGCGCTAATTGCCCTTCAATTTACCAGCAAATTGCTGGCAATTAGGGGGCTATTTCAAATGCAACATTTGGGCGATTTGCCGCCGTCATTTTTTGGCCGCTCTACTCGCCGTTAAATCACCCCCAAATCGCCCACGGAGCGCGCCATTTAATCGCCCTTAATTGCCTAATATGAAAATTACAAATAATACTAATTTTCGGATTCACTATCTACTCACATAAACTTAATAGTATACTATAGTATATAGGTTATCACCACCAAACTATAGAAAGAATCAATGGTGAAATTGGTATTGCACACCAAAACTTACCACAATCTGAGACTTTAGGTCAGAGATCTTGCTCCACTATAATTACACACGATTCCAGAGTTTCCCACACTCTTGGCTAAATGAAGTGCACTAGACAAATAAAATACAAGCGAGAACACGCCAATTGTTTGAAAAAACAATTTTAAGCTTAATCCAAACATGAACCGCCATGTTAGAAAAACCCAAAATACATCCAAGTCAATTTCAGTCGCCTGAAAATTTGACTAAGTATTGAAATCGCCTTTAAATCGCATTCGCAAATTGCATTTGTTCCTAGGGGCAATTAGGCGAGTTGAGTCAAACGTCAAACTGTTTAATTCGCCTGACCATGCTCGTCCGCATTTTTTTTGACCGGGTATGGTCGGTGTTAAGTCAGCCCGGATTAAGTCGCAAAACATCAAAAAATTAGATAATGATAACACTGGTTAAAGAATTTCTTCAGCTACATTCGACCTTTGCCAGATTTGAAATATGTAACCATAAACAAAAATTATGGCAACAAATAGTTTTCAATTATAACGTAGAGGATTCTGCGATTCAAACTTTAAACCCATTTTTCTCGAAATCAATATTGTCAGTCCGGTCTGACTTAACACCGACCATGTATATCCACAGACATTTTCCGATCTCGACGAACTGAGTCGATTGGTATAATGAGATGAATAGAGGGACTGAGATGAATTCGGGAGTGTCTACCCTACCTATAAATTTTGTAAGCCATGGACAGACTTGTTATAAACACTTCAACACACAATGAGGGCTGATATTCCTCCCTCAGGATGAGGTAGAAAAGAATGATGCAACGGGAGCATCTCTAGCGTTGTGTGTGAGGACCCGAAAAATGAGAGAGTTCCTCTCTTGCTCAACGAAATGATGTAGATAAATATTTTATTACGCATGGGATATTTGCTCCGTGGAGGAGAGTGGGCCACACCTCATGATGATTCAAGAGGAGTTTGTGATGTCCTCACACGCCTTGTGAGGAGGTAATGATTAGTTGCTATGAGGTTTTGTTATATGGGTTTGATGCGTGTGCAAAGTTTATTTCTGATGTATATTTTTGTTTTTGAAATGAATGTATAGTTAAGCGTTGCATGAAGCAATTCAACTGTTTAAATATATACATAGTTTTCAAATATGTATAGGGTCATGAGCCTCTTTTCGCCCTATTACAATTAGCTCTTAACCCATTTGAAACCATTGGTTAGAGTAGCGTTTGCCATATATTTGTACTATCTTTTGACTTAAATGGTAGTACGATATTTTGGGCACCAGATTAGAGTTTTCGTTGCACTCAAACAGAAGTATTCCATCATTCTCGGGCCATTTATTATTTTACTAGTGGTTCTTAGGAACGAAGCCAACGTGTTGGTGCCAATTTATAGAAATTTCATCGATTGTAGGCCTCGTAAGTGATAAAATAGTACAGTACCCTCCTTAAGGGGCCATAATTTAGGAAGAAGTACTCGTTTAGGAAGAAGTAGTTAGGTATCAAAAATTGCTAGGTTTTTTGACGTATGGCACCTAGGGTTCGTCGCGGTTGCGGTTATTACCGCAACCGCGCGGTGTTTACCGCACCCGCACCGCAAAAACAGCGGTGCGGTGAGACACTTTTTCTCGCGGATGCGGTGCGGGAAATGAGCTTTTACCGCGCGGTATTACCGCAAACGCACTTCAAAAAATAATTGATAAAGTCTGCAGTCTGCATTAAAAAGTGAATTAAAGCTATGACTTTTACCGTTTAAGAAGGACGCAACTAGATTGATTTTCTGAACGAATACTTAGCAATGTCATTATTAGGAACATCTCTCTCTCTCTCTCTCTCTCTCTCTCTCTCTCTCTCTCTCTCTCTCTCTCTCTCTCTCTCAGAACGTTGGAGTTTTATTTATTACCCTACAATAGAGAAACATGATAAACATTTAATTGCTCTAATTTCCATAGACTTGACAATGATTTGAAAAGAAATCTGAATATAATCTGTATTCGACCCATCGCTACTTGATTTTTCACATTTTGGTCATTCAAACTAGAGGTGTGCGCCGCCGCGCCACGCCGCCGCCGCCGATGATTTTTACACGCCGCCGATTTCAGGAAAAAATGGTCAGCGCGCCGATTGCCTTTTTTGTGCTGCGCCGCCGATCATATTTAAGCTCGCGCCGAGTCCATATTTGACCTGAATGTGATGAGTGAAAGAATTTTGGTATACTCTTTGTAAAACGATAATCTTATTGGATGTAATACTTTTGTGTGATTCTTACCATTACCAATCTTAAGGCAGGATATTGTAGTCCATATGGAAACCAAGGTGCTTTCGAACCGCACGGCAATTCAACTGTCTGCGGTTTGCTTATGAACTGTGAATTTATATAGTGTTCCGCGGTTAAACGATTGGACATGCGAATATCAGCCGAATAGGTCGGTAAGAGGTATTAAGATATTCAGAGGTTAAGCAATATACTTGTACTGATCATTTCTTGTTTTACCAATCAATCAACCGATATGATAATGGAATAGCCTGGACAGTATTTTTTCTGACTTCCTACTCGCATACTCATCCGGAACGCAGCAATCAATAGTCAGTCAGTGGAAACCATAATAGTTCCTACTGTCGAATTCTCAGTAGTTAAAGACACAGTAGAATCACCATTCTACTCAAATTTGCACGCAAGCAAGGCTCGTATAGCGATTGCTGAACATCTACTGGCGATGTTGAAAACAGGCCATGGGCACGTCACGTCATGCCTTCGATATAGTATTTCAAGCCGTACGATTTTTAACTTTGGTCTGGCAGTCCAGAGGGTAAGGCGTTGGTGTCGTATAAGCCACCCGTCGTGTGTTCGAGCTTCCGCCAGGAAGGATTCTTAGAAGTCAGTAGCCTCGTAAAACTAGCCATGCAATAGCCCTGCACATTCCTAAAACCTGGCTGCAAAGCCTGCCGAAATGAAACTTGGAACGGAAAACTAGTGCTAGACATACTTCTGTCAGCATAATGGAAGGATTTCTGTAAGTTTACAACTGGTTCTCTCTAGAAAATTCATCCGCCTTTCAATTTTCTTATCTTTTGTTTCTCTTTTCCTTTAAATTACCGAAAAGGCCTACAAAATCGATACAGTAGAACTTTGCCGTAATCGAAACTTAGTACCATATTGGCCTATTGTTCGAAAGTGATTCGATGTTTAACCTGTATTAGAAGCCGCACCATTTTGTAATTTTTTCACGCTAAGGATCTTTTTTCAACGAGATACGGGGCAAAATATTGAGTGCGGTGTGTCAAACGACAGGCACGTAGCCAGAGGGGGGGCTAGGGGGCTAAAGCCCCCCCCGAAAATTTTCAAAAATAAATTTAAGAAACAACCTGTTTTTCGGTGACTCTTAAACAAAATGTATCTTGTTTGGTTTCAACAAATTAATGCGAGAATTGTGAGGAAGATTGCTATTTCGAACCACCGAAGACAGCGGTCAGGATATCTACTCAGTATGCTGAGTGTGATAAAACAGTTCCCTTCATGTTGTGTGACTCGTCGGAAGAACAAAAGAAATTGTTACTTTAATTCTTGCTGTGGGGATCTGTCGAATGATTGAGTCGCAGAAGCAAGAAGTAGTGCTCCAGCCAAATACGGAGGCTATTGACTTCCGGTCTTTTCGCATAAGATCGATCTTATGCGAAAAGACCTGAAGTCAATAGCCTCCGTATTTGGCTGGAGCAACATTCATGATGTGAAATATTTGCTGAAGGTGAATATGGAGGTTATGCTTACGAACATCGCCTTTAACGAGTTTAACCTTGTCAGGCGTTCAGTACTGATGCCAGTTAACAAATTAGCCCAGCGAAACCAGTCATTTTGCATAACAACTTGAAACATGTGGTTGATCCTCATATATATGGACGATGAGAAAATCATTGCTCGGCTACAAGATCTGATACCACTTACTTGGACCGTGGCTATTAAAAGGCTCCTGTCACATTTGAAAAAAAAAATGGTATTTATTATAAAGGACACATCTAGGAAGTAATTCCCTATATATTAAATGGTGTTTTTGTGGTGAAAATTTAGGTGAACAGACATATTTCCTCCAACCTGACCCTGCACGTAAAAACTGAATGCGATAGTATTATTTTACACATTATATCTTTGCATATACATAGTCTCCAAAACCATTTCCTGAAAAACAAACATTTGCCAAATTTTGGCTGCTGTTCGGATAATATTGACGGCAAAAACTGCGTCTAGTATCTCAAAATCAATGGTCGGCACCATCATTGAGGAAGTCGACACTCGTGACCCGTCAGAAATTCGCGAACATGGACGTGGCAGTAACCACTATGATGATAAGGAAGTGTACGAGATAGAAATGAACAACCACCGCGACACTGTTGGTTAGGAAAAATATTTCCCAGCCTAGTAAATAGTTCTCCACACGCAATCGTTAGTTGTTCGCACGAGATCTGTAGGACAACCATTTACGTTTTATCACTTTCATTGTTCACATAATGGAAATATATTGAAGACACAAGGCTTCATTTAGCTAATGCATTGAACCGAATAAAATAAACGAAATATATAATAAAATGCAGAAGTTTTATAGAAAAGTGAGCTCAAAAACTGTCCCAAAATGAGAACTTTATCGCTAGTGGTTGTGTCTAACAAAACTCAGATATCATGTTATATATTAGCCAGAATAAAGTTAGTTAAAGCATAAGCAAATTGAATTTCTGTAATAGGTTAGTGCACTGTACACTTAGTAGAAACATCAGGCATCTCACTCAAGCGTGCTAGACAAAAACATTTCCGTTAGTTGATGACAATATAGTCGAGAAGACAGTTTTTGTTTTCGCGTCATTTTAATGCAATAGTAAAGTATTTCGGTTGACACTCAATTTCATTTTATGCGGAGAATGCGTTCCGTATTTAAACATTATTAGACCGCAAATTAGTGATATTTTAAACAATCGAACAATAAGCAAGAAAAACACCAAAAAATAAACAAGCCAAAAAGTGGTAAAACAGTGGTTTTTCTGAGGTGTTCATCAACCCACGAATTGTATACCGTCGTATATTACTAATGTTTTTGACATACAGAAACGTACATAGTAGCGGTAGGACTATCTGTTGTAATTTTATCCTTACTTTTAAACGGATGTCAATTGATGCTAAACCACATATTAGTCAATCAGTCATAATAAACTTAATGTTGTAAGCAGTAGCATTTCTGTTTCTTTCGATGGTTTCCAATTAATGTCCATGTAAGTCTAAAAACGACGTGACGATAAAGTGAAAAAACATCAGTAGCCTATCACGAAGAGCGACTAAAATGTTGTAACTAGTTGAGTCTACAGTCAATAAGTTGGGATTAATGTTTCGATTTCATGTTTTCGTTTTATTTGTGTTCGTTATGAAATAAAATGAGAGAGATGAGCAGAGATCACGAAGAAAAAGAGAGAGAAAATAATAAATAAATTGAAATCGACCCAAGAGCAGCTGTTCTATATTTTCTGGGCACTCAACTACAGAACAACAGAAATCATCAAAGAAAGTTGGCCTTACGTTACTCTTCGGCAGAGGTGAAGTAAGTGCGATGTATACCCGTCCATGTGTCGGAATAAAAAGATGCTGAAATTATTGAGCTTGTTCATATTAATAATATCTAGTTCTTTTTTCCAATCTAAAGTTTTATTTGAAACGGCTCAATGCGTTAGCACAACTGAGCCGTGGGTCAATAAGTAAAAATTAAAAAAAATCTAAGAATGTCGGTCTGCCAGATCTTGTTGACGCAGTTTGCTGCTGCGTGTTGAGATCTTTTTCCTTGGTGGTGAGGCCGCTTGGGGGTCATTCAGTCTGCCTTCTCTCGCGTTATCGTTCCCGTCCATGTCGTCATCGGTACTGCTTTCTTGCTGTTCACGATCAGAGGTTCTTATTTGTTTCTTGTTCTTATGGGTCGCTGTTGTATATCCGTCTTCATCGGTATTTGCTTCTTTATTGGCGATGCTAGTTGTTGGTTTGGGAGCGGTTGTCGTGGTCGTTGTACCTGCATTATTGGGTAATTGGATCGTTGTTTTAGGTTTATCTGAAGGTATCGGTGGCTGCTAGTTAGAGTTGGCTGTAGTAGATGAGTTTTGACTAGTTGCTTCGGCGCATGTTTTTCCGTAGTAGGCTGTATAGTTACAGAATTGGCATGTTGGGGTCTGCCCGGGATATGTGATTAGCGTTGTTTGCTTATAGGTCACGCCATCCTTCGGTGATTTGCATTCGATAGTCATGTAAGAAGGTATTGGTTTAGTCACTCGCATTCTCACAATACGAACGCCGTTGGGAATGCCGGTGAAAAAATTTTTCTAGGTATCATTCGTAATAGATTCTACTACTCCATTTGCGACATGATTCGTTTGATGAAATCTTCCTTCGTGCGCGGGGCCAAATCATGGATACGCACGTCCACCATGTCGTTTTTCATATGCACGGGGATCTTGATTCTGGTGTTATTAAATTCGACCTCGTGTTGCATGTTGTTCTTTGCAATGAAGTTTTCGGCCTGTGCTAAGCTTCTAAACGTGATCAAAACACAGTTTTTTACGTGATGTAGCTGAATCTAGGTAACTTCAGCGAGATTAAGCTCAATTTTCACTTTAACTAATTGTTCCACTTCCTGAACTGTTCGTGTTATCCCGTAGCACAGACACTTTTGCTTCATTTGGCAAACTCATTTCACTCCGCAGCCAGGAGCAACGATACAATTTGTATGTGCACTGATATAGAACAATAGCTAGCTTGATTCACTGGTGCCTATAGTCTGCTAAAGCGTAGCAATTTTTTTTGCTTCTGCTTTTTGCGACGTCAGAAGATAGACATTCTAGTTATTTTGGTAATACATTTAACAAATTTCACGTACCGTCAAGTCACCAGTTACCGTGCGTTTAGGTGGATTTGACGTGACTTCTAACTCTGTTTTTTATCAAAATGAAAACCGCTCTCATAGTCATCGTAAAAATACCTATCTAAATACGTCACAATTTAGAAATAATATAAAACTATTAGCAACAAAACGAGAATAAGTAGTTTGTTTGGCATCAGTGCACGTTATATGATCAACTTACCATGTATTTAAAATTTTGATTCAACTTTAGTTGGAATATTTCAATAAAACGAGAGGATTTGGGATCTGGATCTCTCCGATAGATTCAAGGAGCTAGTTCTTTAAATTTCGTGATTTTGAAACAGCACGGTGAACGAAATATGCACGGCGACTGGCGACTTGAAGGAAAATTAGAAGATATTAGTAATCAGTGTTTTCGTTCGATTTGTAGACAATTTTCTTTAATAAATTAAATTGTGGGCAGTTTCCTTCAGTTTATTTAATCATTTAAATTTATATTTTGATCCTATTGATCACCAAAAATCCTCTAATCTCTAATCTACCAGACCAAGGCTAGTCTTGAAAATAGTTTCATTTAAATAGAACTGGTAATACTCGCAGAACGCAAGACAAAGAAAATAGAAGTTGAACCGTCTCTGGGCATCTACAAATCGCTCGCTAAATCAGAAGATTTTGTGCGAATTTCGACATTCTCTTCGTTCGAACATTTTATGGATATTTTTCTACTCATTTCGGTTTAGCATCTTCTACGCCTTTTAAAGGTGTAGCTTGGAACACCTAGTGTTTTCCAGCACCGTCAAGCATTGTCATATTCGGTTAGCGCATAAACACTGTGAACTCTAGAATATACTTTGTTGTAACGAGAGTAAGTACTATAACCTTTCTTGTGACAATGAACATATTTTTAGGATTGTCTTAGATTTGAAATTCATTTCATTATGAGCTTTTCAAAATTTAATTTAGTTTCTAGTGACTATATCAAATTGTCAGAATTAAAAGCTTTATGCAATTTTTTTTAAGCCCCTCCCGAAACAAAATCCTGGCTACGGGCCTGTCAAACGATGAGAGTAGCCCAAAAAATGTTCCGTTAATTTCTATTTCAATATTTCAGCAAGAAACATTATTGATTATCCGTAGGATCTCGTGCACGTGACTTTCTATTGAGAGTGGAGACCTTCTTTCGTGGTGGGGATACAGTTGACTACTAGTCTTCATAGTTAAAGCTGTATTGGTGCCGACGGTCGGATGTTGTATTTTGCTTCTTGCATTTGCGCGTGAGCAACGTCGCCTTTTTATTAACGTCCTCGCCGATAGTGCTAACAGTTAGTTTTGGGGTGCTGGATGCTGTTTAGCAGTTGTCATTATGTCCTGAACAACTGTCACAGATTTGGGAACCCTTTGTAGGTATTTGTATGGAGAACACTGTTTAGATCGGTATATCGTAGATGAGTCGGTAATTCGCTGAGATGCATTCTCGTTTGTATCTGTATCTTTGTATTGCGCAAGAATTGTTCATGGTGTGGCGTCTGATGTTAATACATGCGCGTAGGAATTTGTATGTAATGGGGACATAGCGTGGTTTATTTAATAGTTCCGTGATTTTTAGTTGAATAGTCGATCCGCATTCTCAGATTATTGTAAAAAAAATTGAAAGACCCACAGCTCGAAAAAAATGAGTAGGCCTTGCATCGAGCGGTCGTGGAAAAACTTGTTGCTGTCACAATTCTCGTTTTTTTACCGAAGTTGAATTTTTAGCGAAAAATTGAGTACTCAAGTTCATCATGGAGATTGATTACTTGCTGTTCATGCTTTATGGACGAAGAAATGGATTTCACACAGCCTGGAAGAAATACTTCAAAAGACCTGGTAGAATTACTGCAGAGATTCGATTGTCCTGTTAATGGTAGAAGGAAAACAACCCCATTCGGATCGGCTAGAGGCAGCAGATTTGACTATGCTTTCGACTCGGAATGGACTACTAATATTGCTGTTCTGGATATCTCCATTGGGGTTTTCGATTGATGTGCACCGGTGTAGTGGAGTGCACTGGTTTTGCACTTTCTAGCAGAAGTGTCAATGGAACATACCCAGTTTTCAGCACTTCTACTAGAATGTGCAAAAATGGTGCAGTTTCAGTGCACTCCACTACACCGGTGTCAGTCAATCGAAAATCACACATGTAATGTGCCTTCGTCTGTCTCCATTGATTACTTTGTGTTAATCTAAATCCACGTTGTCGATCACCGCACCGCTTCACGGGGACGAAGACGGAAATATATTCATGAACAGACCGAGGCTCACATAATGCATGCTAATGTTTGTTGAACAGTTTCTTGTGGTAAAGCGGAGGTGTGAATAGGGTAAAGCGGTTTGGGGGTGGATGACTATGCCCCGACTTTGTACACAATAATCTATTCTAATTTATTGCTGTATTGGTTAGGAATATATGATTTGGGTGAAAATTTGTGTCTTCCGTCAATTTTCCCTGGATTACAAAAATATTTAAGAAAGATGTTAATCGAGATATGGTATGTAACTTGACCGTAGAAGACGGATGCTGATTAGAATGACCTGTAATGCTCACGATGGAAACTCACCTTACTAAATATATACAAAACAAAAAAACAAAGCCGGCTTCTTCTTTAAATTCTATGAAAGCGAGTAGCAGAAGCTGATTAAGTTTTTGAATAAGAGCCGCTCTAGGTTCACTCGAAACCATTAATTTTATATGCGTTTTGTAGACATTAGGGCGACTTGAATCCAAAACCGAGCGAATAAAGGCGCTATAATCTAGGCTCACTAGCCAAGGCAGGGCTAAATACCTCTGTCGCATCCCAAACCAAAGGAGTGACATTAACCCTCTTAGCAAAGTCGCTCCCAACGATTTATCAAACCCCCACTAAATTGAAACGGTTGTCCACGTTTCTTCCTTATTTAAGGTTCGAAATGCTCCGTTGATTGAATTCTCCATTAAATGAATAATTTGATTGCCGTATAATTTTGAATCATCTTTATTTTGTACGCTGCACAGTTGGCCTGGCCGAACGTCTTCAATTTTCCAGGATCCCTACATGTATTGGCTGTGTATGTGTAGACTAGACTAGACTAGACTAGAATAGTCGATCCGCATTCTCAGCATAAAGAAATTTCTCCAAGCATCAGGTGTAATAAATTCTATTTCTCCGTATTGCCACATGCCTTTTTCAATTAGCTTAGAAGGGGTATGTGGTCATGTCACCTTACCTATGTATTGTCATTTTTCATATACGCGAGAATCTTAATCCCTATGCTGTCACGAAAGGCAAAACGAATATGTCTGTTCGGTCTGACATGTTGAATGAGATCAGTATGGCACTGCACAGGTAGATGGTAAACTACCAAATTTTCACATTTAGAAAATGTTCCGCTTCACGAAAGCTCAGTCGTGTAGAACAATATTCAAAGTCAACGATCGCAGCGTAGGGTCGGATGAACGATCCTAAACCAACTTTACTCATTATGGCAGTAATAAATACGTTTCCTTTGGTCTCGAGATAACGGTAGTTGTCGTTCACTTCACTCTGTTGTAGGTCTGGCTTAGGCAGAAGTACAAATGAGACTGAAGACCAGCTATTGTTATTTTATCTCAGAGGAATATTTATTAAAATGAATGGCATAAAACTGTTCATGCTTTCTGAAACTGTGTTAGAATCGATATTCGTAACGGTTGGCATTCCAAGCATTAGAAGCGGTGATTTAAATTTATCTTTAGTAATCGCAATTTTTGGTACTGCTAAAAATATTTACTTTTATTTTATTCCATTTTCTCAAACAAAATTAATTTCCGGTTGAAAACACAATGTCATCATAGCAAGATGATTGAGCAAATTACTACTTCCTATCCAAATCAAAAAATATCCCACGCCGCCTTGCGCCGCCGCCGCCGCCGATGATTTTAGCGAACGGCGTCACGCCGACACGCCGCCGCCGCCGGCCCAAATCACACCAACGCCGCCGATAACAACATTTTTCATCGGCGCACACCTCTAATTCAAACATGATAAAGCATACTGTTACTAAGAAATAAAATCTATAAGCTGTGTCCAATATAATTTGGCACCATTATTTTAACGACATATTTTGACTATTTATTTTATACTTCAAAGAAAAAAATTACAAATAAACCTTTTCAAATACATAAAACGCAAAATCCAATCATTGAAAAACAATTGAATTTTACTGTCAAATCCAATTACAAAATGCATCCTTCTTCTTTCTTTGCACTTTGAAGGCAATACATTCGTTAAAAAATCGGTTAACATGTTATTTAAAAAATAATAATGACGTTGTAAAGCACTCCCGTAGGTACCTGGGCAATGATGTGAGAAAGAACTCTGCGAAATTTCTAAACGATTAGTATAGGAGGTTTTAAGTTAGTGTGTACACCGCATTTTTTCGAGTTTCCTCCTGAAAATTCAATGCCACTCACCCAATTTTTAATACTTTGCAATGAAAATTTACAAATGTCAATCAATCTGTTTAAAACATTATTTATCTTCTGGGGGATTATTTAGTGAAATCAGTATCAAAATAAGAAGCTTCATTCGTAACCCAACTTTGTACCGGGAAACAAGTGCTTTTTGTTCTCTCCGGTGTGGTTTAGTTTTTCGGTGGTACGAAGGTGCTTGCTGTGGCAGAGGCTGCAGTAAAGCATTACTAATAAACAGTCCCGCGAGTGATAATTGTTACCTGCGATATCAGTTAAAGTAGTGCAGTGAAGTGCGTTACTAAACATTTTTCTTGCCTGAAAGACGGCTTTGTTTAGACGAGCTATATCAGCTCTACTGTGTGAAGGTCACGCGGGTGACGGATAAAACAAACGAAGGATCAATTCACCTACCAGCTCGTCAGGAACCAACTGGTGAAGTGTTTCGTTTTTTACTTTTCTTATCGATTTTTTTCTTTTTATTGCTTTTGATTTTTTATTTTGATTTAAGTTAAACAGTGCGGTCGAGCGTGTTGCTCCCGCAACAAAATGGAACAAACAGAAGGATCACCCTCCGAAGAGGAATATTATGAAGAAGAAGAACGTATATCTGATACTGAGACAGATAATGTTATGGTCGATCCACTTCCCCCACTTTCCCCCAATGTCTCACAGCCCCCCCGAGTCAAGGTTTACCAGGATGGATCCGCTGGTCCTTGGGTGGTATACTTTCGGCCCAAAAATAAACCGTTAAACAGCATAACTGTTGCACGGGAGCTGACAAAACGTTACTCGGCCGTAACCGAGATTAAAAAGGTTCAGTCAGATAAACTGCGCGTAGTCGTTACTGACTTGAAACAGGCCAATGATATCGTTAGCAATAGCCTCTTTACGCTGGAGTATCGCGTCTACATCCCTTCTCGTGATGTGGAGATCGACGGTGTGGTAAGTGATGCGGGTCTAACTGTCGATGATCTGATGAATGATGGGGCTGGCCGCTTTAAGGACCCTAACCTTCAATCAGTTAAGATTTTGGAGTGCAAGCAATTGCACTCAAAGTCCATCGAAGATGGTAATTACTATCCATCAGACTCGTTTCGCGTAACCTTCGCCGGATCTGCACTTCCGAGCTACGTTGAAGTGGGAGGAGCTCGTCTACCTGTACGCCTGTTTGTACCGCGGGTCATGAATTGTTCCAATTGCAAGCAGCTAGGTCACACGGCCACCTACTGTAGCAACAAGCAACGGTGCGGTAAATGTGGGGAACGCCATGCGGATGATACTTGCAGTAGCCCCGCTGAGAAGTGTGTTTACTGTGGGGAGAATCCGCATGCACTTTTGACATGCCCAACGTACAAACTTCGCGCGGATAAACTGAAGCGATCCGCCAAAGATCGCTCCAGACGCTCTTATGCAGAAATGCTTAAAAGAGCTGTTCCACTTATCTCCGAAAACCCATTCGCTCTCTTGCCAACTGACGATAACGCCTCTAACGACCCTTGCGAGGGGCATTCTTTGGCTTCGCTTGGAAACTCTAGGAAAAGACCTAATCAAAACTCACCTGAACTTCCTCGTAAGGGTCCTAGGTTGTCCCAAACAAGGGTACAAAATAAAAATAATTCATCAACTGGAAGTGCTGGTACAAATCCGAAGATAATACCTCCTGGTTTTGGGAAATTGAGATACAACCAGGAGTTCCCAGCACTCCCCGGGGCACCAAAAATCCCAAGTGCTCCAATTTTACAGTCAGAAACTCAACCTAAAACGGGATTTCTTAAATTTTCTGACATTGTGGACTGGATATTCACAGCAGTGCAGTAAAATTTCATTTCATTCAATCGAAACTGAATGAACGCAGTCAATCAGTCGTCTACGGTAGCATTCATATTCATTTAACGCATCAGATGCTGTTGATCTGAAGGTCGGTTCATAGCTCTTCACTCACCGTCGCTTTCAAATGAGTCGCAATTCATAGTCAACCTCCTTCGTTTGATCCTCTCAAATGAATAGATCCGCTTTCAATTTACCCAGTGAGCACCAGTCAAATGAGATCCAGGTAAGCCTAAGACAAGAAGAGACAACTGGCTTCGTGTTTTTGGTTATCTTGCCTTTCTTGTGCCAGATGACAGATGAGTGTAAGCAGCTATCGAGGTTGGCAGTGCAGCCAATTTCTTTGTCATATTTAGATATGTTGCTATAATACACATAATAATGACCGTTTTATTAACACACATTTCGCCAACATTTATCTGGAACTAATCAATCCAACATTTTTATCACATACTTCTTGTTTCTAGCAAATTTGGCCAGCATAACAGCCTATTCATCAGAATCAAATTTGCAACAAAAATATAATAGAGATGAACGTACTACCAAATACGTTTTTCATTGCAACCAGTTCCAACAAGCTGTTATTACTAGATTCATTATATTCTGTCTGAAATCTGCGAATTTAAGAAATTTTGAAAAATAATTATGCAATATGCTATAATTATTGTACGAAGCTGTCAAAGTCATTGCTAAAATCAAATATGTAATTCAGCAATTTTCTTTGCACCTCTACCAATATTTTCCTGTTCCGATGACAAGGTGAAGGGGTAAAACACTTCCACACTGGTTCTATAGGAACACATTACGAGCACAGTCTACAGACACGAGAATAGTCGATGTTCTCTATCAGAAAAAATTCGAAAAGATTTTGCTCGACATGAATGCTATAAACAAGTCATATCGATGGTGGGTTTATTGAAGTAACCAAAAGTCGCCATATTGGATCGATTGCAAAATGTCCTCAATCATCAGTTTACGTCAACTACTGACCAGGACTACTTGTACTTGCAAAAGCGATGTAGACATATATTGATTATGGTTTCGCTTTAGTGGTTACCGAAAAACCGCCATCTTTGTTTTCATGATGGTCTAAATTCATAAATTCCGGTGTTTTATGACTATTTTAAATGATACCCATATTGATAGTTGTTTTCACTGTTTCTTGGTAACCAAAGGCCGTCATCTTGGATTTCAAATAGGCCTCACCTCTTTTTAAATGGTATCCATGTTGCCCTCATCTCTGATTTTAAAATGACTTTAACCATCGAGCTTGAACTTGAGCTTGACTTTATACGACCACCCCTGGCTGCCACCCGTTATCGATCTGGACTAGCTGAAGTTGCACAGGGAATCAGAAGGTAATTATGCTTGGGATTAGGAAAACATCTTTCAATGTGCAACTCTTGGTAATCCTAAAGTGTTTATTGATCAAAACCGGCATCGGCCAGGCCCGAAAGTAGATCGCAGAAGGAACGTTCGTCCGGCCTACAGCAAGTGCTTTTGCTAGAGGCCGTATATACTACTGCGTACTCCACAAGTATCACGGAAGGAGGACATTTGTTAGTAACTAGATATCGACCCATCAACTCATGGACCGCAAACCAACGGCCTTACATCCCTTCCGAAGGAAGAATTTTCAGAAAAATCTCTACGACCTCGGCTGGGATTGAACCCAGACCAACTGGGATGGGTGGCTGTCACGCTTACCACTCAACCAACTGCGCTTTCGTTTAAAATGACTTTAACCATCGATTTCCGTTATCTATCATCTTGGACCTTTAACGAGTTCGACCTTTTACTCTTAAGACAAGACAAGGCAACTAGTAATACGATTTCTGTATATTTCTGTATTTTGATAGTACGGCCATCTCTATATAAATTTTAGTGGCAAATTTGATTCTGATAAATAGGCTGTTATGCTGGCCAAATTTGCTAGAAACATGTAGTATGTGATAAAAATGTTGGATTGATTAGTTCCATTTTGGAAAATTAAGAGTTAATAAAACGGTCATTATTATGTGCTATAATAAGCAATATATCTAAATATGACAAAGAAATTGGCTGCACTGCCAACCTCGCTAGCTGCATACAGTCATCTGTCAACAATCATTCAGCAGGATAAAAGAAAGGTGAGAAACTAAAAATACAGAGACAACTGCTCCAAGATTAGGAGAAAGAAAGGGTCGGTACATTTGTCATTTTTGAGTGAATTTGTTTAAACTTGTAAAATTAAGCATGCCCACCGGGCCGCTGGTAGTAAACATAATCATCCGGACGAGCCTCCCGGTTCTTTGGCGAGCGGTGAAAAGAGAGAAAAGGCCGGGTTTTACATTTTTATCTCGAAACTACTGATAAAAAATAGTTATTACCAAATCAAAACAATACTCGAAAAAATGACAACCTCACTCATACAGAGAAAAAATGTTCCTACCTGTATCCGTCTTGAGTTGTCTCGTCTTATCATAGCCTTTACCCTATATGTATTTATTATCTTGGTCGGAGTTATTTTCATCTCAGTGAGTGTTCATTCATATTCATTTGTGAGTGGTTCATTGGAATGGTTCACTTCCATTAACTGAGACCATGCTAATGTGAGGTAGGTTTTCAATAGAAACTAAACAGGCAAAAACGTCAAATGACCAGAACCTGTTATTCAATTGACAGTGAACTCTGAGCGACTCAAACGAAGACGGCAGCAGAACTCAACTGATATAGCGGTGGTATGCTTACAGTGAAAGGCTCGCAGTTTCAATTGAAACGAATATTTTCGTTTGAAATTGATATTTTACCGCACTGATTCACAGCTTTCAACATTACCGATCCTATGAAAAGCTTGCTGGTTGCTATTCTACCAACAGTAAGAACATTTTTAAAACAGTTGACTGAACAATGGCCCCTCCTTACAGCGATCGTATCCTTCGATGGCTAACTTATTAGACGGAATCAGGGATCTGATCACTGTTTTACAGTGGAACTGCAGAAGTATTATCCCCAAAATTGATTCATTAAAACACTTGCTAAATTACAATCATTGTGATGCATTTTCCCTATGTGAAACATGGCTAACTTCTAATATAAACCTCAACTTCCACGATTTTAACATTATCCGCTTGGATCGAGAAGACTCATATGGGGGGGTACTTTTAGGGATCAAAAAGTGCTACTCCTTCAATCGAATCAACCTCCCTTCGACGCCAGGCATTGAAGTTGTCGCTTGTCAAACAACAATCAAAGGCAAAGATCTTTGCATTGCTTCTATTTACATTCCTCCTAGGGCCATGATGGGATATCGAAGATTCTCCAACGTGATTGAACACCTTCCCTCGCCCCGCCTGCTTCTTGGAGACTTTAACTCTCACGGTACGGGGTGGGGCTGTCTATACGACGATAATCGATCTTCGACAATTCAAGACCTTTGTGACAACTTCAATATGACAATTCTGAACACAGGGGAAATGACACGAATTCCTAGACCACCTGCGCAAGCAAGTGCACTGGACATATCTTTATGCTCGACATCACTACGGTTAGATTGCAAGTGGAAGGTAATATCTGATCCCCACGGTAGTGACCACTTACCAATTGTAATTGCAATCACCACTGGTTCAAGACCATCGACACCAATCAATGTTCCCTATGACCTCACACGAAACATTGATTGGAAGAGCTACGCTGCTGAGATATCCAAAACTATCGATTCAACACAGATACTTCCCCCGGAGGAAGAATATAAGTTTTTGTCCAACTCGATTCTCGATAGCGCGATTCAAACTCAGACGAAACGAGTACCCGACGTGAACACCCAAAAACGTTCTCCCAACCCGTGGTGGGACAAAGAGTGCTCAGACGTGTACGCGGAGAAAGCTGCCGCGTATAAAACCTTCCGGAACGACGGTTTAGTTGCTAGTTATCGAGTATACGCGATATTAGAAAAGCGAATGAAAAATTTAATGAAAGCTAAGAAACGCAGTTATTGGCGCCGGTTTGTCCACGGGTTAACAAGAGAAACATCGATGAGCACTCTTTGGGGCACGGCCCGACGTATGCGAAACCGAAACAGTACTAAAGAGAGCGTGGAATATTCAAACCGTTGGATATTCGATTTCGCCAAGAAGGTTTGTCCGGATTCCGCCCCGGCACAGAAAATCTACCGCGCCGCGTCGCCTTACAATACCGCGAACGAAACACCGTTTACGATGGTGGAGTTCTCACTTGCTCTTTTATCATGTAACAATAAAGCCCCGGGGCCAGATAGAATTAAATTCAACTTATTGAAGAATCTGCCAGACTCTGCCAAAAGACGCTTGTTGAATTTATTTAATAGGTTTCTTGAGGGTAACATTGTCCCACATGACTGGAGACAGGTGAGGGTCATCGCCATCCAAAAACCAGGAAAACCAGCCTCCGACCACAATTCGTATCGTCCGATTGCAATGCTGTCCTGTATCCGGAAGTTGTTCGAGAAAATGATCCTGTTTCGGCTCGACAATTGGATCGAAACAAATGGCTTACTGTCAGATACACAATTTGGCTTCCGCAAAGGCAAAGGGACGAACGATTGCCTTGCGTTGCTCTCAACAGAAATTCAAATGGCATATGCTAACAAAGAGCAGATGGCATCAGTATTCTTGGATATTAAGGGGGCTTTCGATTCAGTTTCGATCAACATTCTTTATGAGAAGTTGCACCAGCATGGTCTTTCGCCAATTTTAAATAACTTTTTGCTAAACCTGTTGTCTGAAAAACAAATGCATTTCTCGCATGGCGATTTATCGACATCACGATTTAGCTACATGGGCCTTCCCCAGGGCTCATGTCTAAGCCCTCTCCTCTACAATTTTTACGTGAATGACATTGACGAATGTCTTGTCAATTCCTGCACGCTAAGGCAGCTTGCAGATGACGGTGTGGTCTCTATTACAGGTCCTAAAGCCGTCGACTTGCAAGGACCACTGCAAGATACCTTGGACAATTTGTCTGCATGGGCTCTCCAACTGGGTATCGAGTTCTCCACGGAGAAAACTGAGCTAGTCGTATTTTCTAGAAAGCGTGAACCAGCGCAACTACAGCTTCAATTAATGGATCAAACTATTGCTCAGGCTTCAACATTCAAATATCTCGGGGTATGGTTCGACTCTAAAGGTACCTGGGGATGTCACATTAGGTATCTGAAACAGAAGTGCCAACAAAGGATCAACTTTTTCCGTACAATAACTGGAACATGGTGGGGTGCCCATCCAGGAGACCTAATCAGGTTGTACCAAACAACGATATTATCAGTGTTGGAGTACGGATGTTTCTGCTTTCGCTCCGCTGCGAACATACACTTCATCAAACTGGAGCGAATCCAGTATCGTTGCTTGCGTATTGCCTTGGGTTGCATGCACTCGACCCATACGATGAGTCTCGAAGTGCTGGCGGGCGTTCTTCCGCTGAAAAATCGATTCTGGGACCTCTCATATCGATTGCTCATTCGATGCGATATTCTGAACCCATTGGTGATTGCAAATTGCGAAAGGCTTGTCGAGCTTAATTCTCAGACCCGATTCATGTCCTTGTACTTCGATTACATGGCACAGAACATCAATTCATCTACATATAACGTCAACCGTGCTCATCTCTTAGATACTTCTGATCCAACTGTATTTTTCGATACATCCATGAAGGAAGAGATTTATGGAATTCCGGATCATATTCGCCCACAAGTGGTCCCAAATATTTTCTATAACAAATACCATCAAGTCGACTGCGCCAAAATGTTCTACACTGACGGATCAATTCTCGACGGGTCCACAGGCTTCGGTATCTTCAACGAAAATCTTGCTGCCTCATTCAAACTCAATGATCCTGCTTCAATTTACGTCGCAGAATTAGCTGCCATTCAGTATACTCTCGGGATCATTGACACCCTGCCCTCAGACCATTACTTCATCGTTTCGGATAGTCTCAGCTCCATTGAGGCCATCCGTGCGGCGAAGCCTGGAAAGCACTCACCGTATTTCCTGGGGAAAATACGGGAATATCTGAGTGCTTTATCTGAAAAATCTTACCAGATTACCTTGGTTTGGGTCCCGTCACATTGTTCTATTGCGGGCAATGAGAAGGCGGACTCTTTAGCCAAGGTGGGCGCATTAGAAGGCGACACTTACGAAAGACCAATTTGCTTCAATGAATTTTTCAGTATCTCTCGTCAGAGGACGCTCGATAGTTGGCAAACCTCATGGAGCAATGGGCATCTGGGACGGTGGCTACATTCCATTATCCCGAAGGTATCAACGAATGCTTGGTTTAAGGGGTTGGATGTGAACCGGGACTTTATTCGTACGATGTCAAGGATCATGTCCAACCATTACTCGTTTGATGCGCATCTCCGTCGTATAGGGCTTGCTGAAAATAATCATTGTGTTTGTGAGAACGGCTATCACGACATCGAGCATGTTGTTTGGCTGTGCGCAGAGTACTGTGTTGCCAGGTCCCAACTAATAGATTCCCTTCGGGCCCGAGGTAGATCACCCTATGTGCCAGTCCGGGACGTCCTGGCAAGCCGTGACCACCCCTATATTTTTCTTATCTATATCTTTTTGAAAACCATTGATGTCCAAGTTTAATACATTTTACCCTCTCTCATTCACAGTAGAATCTCACCAACCTATCCCTGTATCTACAATATGGCATTGCTTCACGAGTCTTCGATGCACACTCTTCTTGATAACCGTCTATCCAGAACATCATGACATACCGCACATGCAGATGATATAGAGTGCCAATAATTATCCGAAATATCGACCCTCCCCTCGCCCCTGCGATTACAGGCTGGAAACTACAACACTACAACAAAGTGTGCATATCCGCCACAATGATCAATCAGCAAACGACGATGTCAATTACACAATATGTATCCCACTTCCTACCTTTTTCCTTTACTTACATAAGAGGGGAGCAAGCCGCCCCTAAATACGGCTTTCCCTTCCCCCACTAACATGTGACATGTAATATAAAAAAAATGAATTATCGGCCTCGTTAAGCTACAGCATTTGGGCCTAAATAAACGTATTTTAAGATAAAAAAAAAAATAAGAAGCTTCGTCTTCTGCTCCGAATATAGGGAAAAAAGGTAAACCTCTTACAAACCTATAACTAAACTATTTATGGAGAAGCGTTTCGAGTTCGAAAACAAAATTTGTGAATCTGATTGAATTGGTATGAAAGCTGTAAAATGTTCGTATTTAAGCGCAACGAAAACTCGAATCGAGTGTTCCAATTATTGCCTTACCTTTTAAACCAATGCGTTGAACAAAGATGGGAAAAACTGCTCTAACCAACGGCTACAAATTAGTAGGGTGATAATAGAAACAGGCCGAAAATAGGCTCATCACCCTAGCGTTGAAAGATAATCAGAATAGCATAAAATTTTCGACTATATATAATTTTGCCTGTCGATAATTATCTCATTTTAAAAATGTATTGCCCATTGGAAATTAATCCGCACAAACTTTCTACTTTGACATTTAGTAATAAATAAACACAAACAACTATTTTTTAAAAACTTCATTACTTGGAAACTAACCGGCCAAAACAATAATAGAGATAAAAACGAAACTATTTGATAAAAACATTTTTTTTTTAAATTTTATTGAGAAAGAACGCTAGAATAGAATCGAATATTTTGCACCCATTTTACTTGGACGCGATTTCATGTTGTATTAGATTTCAAAATCAAAATATTTATCTTCTATTATGGTGTTATTGAGTTTGAAGAATAGGATTGATTTTAAATTTTCCGAGCTTAGTGTTGTCTGATCGTTAGTATTTTACCAAAGTCACTGAATCCTCGCTCAATTGAAACCTGTGTACAAGAAGTGCTCAAGGCCGTTTGCCACAGTAGAGTCAAAACTGGGTCCTCCAGCCTCTTACATTCCCACCACATGATGATATCTAGAGAAAATTTTCAATAGGACGTAAGTAACATTGAGAGCCTCTCTTTGTTTACTTTCTCTTTCGTTTATTACGACGTCATTACGACACTTGGTACTAATTTTCCAGTACATATCGAAAGCCGACGGTTTTTACTACAATATTATGCAAAGAGTAGAGTAGTAAATGTTGAAATGGCCGAGTAATGAACAGAAGAGAATGACCTCAAAGAGAATCTCTCATTGTTACTTACGTCCTATTGAAAATTTTCTCTAGATATCCATATTCCACGAAGCACTGATCTACACCACGAAAATTATACTTATATCCCCATCCTACGCAGCAGACAAAATTCCATTAAAACAAGAGAGGGAAACAATCACTCTCGCGCTCCACACTCTCAGCATTTTGGAAGAGGGATTCCAACCCATCTTCAATCAGTTTTGCGCTCTCGCCTCTCCTGTGTGATGCACATAACATCCTCTAATCATTGAACAAGTCATCACCTCTGATGATGAGTTTGCTTGTTGAGTGGGAGAAGAGTTTTTTTTCTGCTATTGGAGAGGTGTGTGAAGTCCTCCTCAGAATATTGATACCTCACCTCATTTTGGCATCATGAGTGATGCTCCAGCAAGCCTGGCCATGGATTTACGACTTCATCTCATCAGTAGCTGGCAGAACCGACTCTGCTCTCAGACTATATCGGACTGGCCAATTTTTTGCTTATGAACACAAGTTCTTCTCTATCTTTGGATATGACATCTTGTGCTAGATACTGATGCGACGACTACTGTACTAGATACTGACTGATGAGACGAAGTTGAAACGACATACACTAGCGTAGTTGGTAAACCCAAATGAAATTTGTCTAGGAATGGGAATAGCGTAGTTGGTAAAACAATTGTCTTGTACGCAGCTCATCTGGGTTCACTCTAACTCGAAAACGGGTGCAAATGACCCTATAGTTAAAACCTGTAACATCTAAACGAAGTAAAATTGTAATCGAAAAAAAGGTAAACCACCCAAAAGGGTAAAAAGTTTAATAAAATAAATTCACCGCATAAAAATTCCTTAGTCGAGCGTGACAGAAATTTGTTGTTGGATGTTAAATAGCTGTCTTAGAAAATGTTTCACCTATTATAACAAGCTGCCGCCTACTCCAAGTCAAATGATACTCCAACCACGTTATTTGTGTCGCAATCTATCTTCAGCTCTAACCCGGTAGTAAATTAAACTGGAACAACTTAAATTACATGTTCAAAGCTATGTTATTCTATTTAACAAGACCAAAAGGTGTCAAGCGTAGAAAACGGCAGTCTCTTGATTACATTCAAATTAGTCATTCAACCCAGACATGCTACATGCAGAGCTCTAGAGGCTGCATTGAAGATACATATTTGCTGGAACATCCATGGCTTCTGTGATCCAACACAACAGTTCTAAACAATTGTAGCGATAGGTATCAGAATGGTTTATTTACTGAATCATGAACCTGACTTCCGTGAGCACACATCCTGCCAGTGTTGGTTTAGAATTGATTGTTTTGCTCTAAATTCATCCCCATGCTTTCAATACTATGTAAAACTGTACCGTACCGGGGTCAGTGATGGAAAAGATTCTTAAACACACATTGTATACATAACATATCTCTTGTCATCGCCGGCGTGTTTGCCCTATGGACGGATCAAACCAGCTACATTATCCTGACCAATTAAAATTCTTCTTATTCAAATGGCTTCGTTTGACACACTGCACTGTTCGTAGGTACGGTTCTTCTGCTTATCCCAAACACCCTGAATCCTGCTAGATCCGGTTTGATGGCACAGGTTGGATCGGTAGTTTTTGGACACGAAACTAACAGCATCGATAGTCAATATGTATACTAAAAATCTTCGGAGAGAATATCTTAGAAGTATTAATAATTTGTTAGATTTGTTTTATAAGTCGATAGTTTGATTGCATCAAATCGATTTTTCACAAAATGGTTTCATATTTTTGACCTACGGTGTGCAATGCATCTCTCGTTTCTCTTGCCAAGCGGGCATTCCCATTCTGTCCGAACCATTACTGAACCGGTACAGCTTTGTGTACCCTGTTTGAATATTTTATTCGATTTTATGCATATTTTCTTAATATTTTATTCATCATTTAGCAGAGCACAAGCGATCCCTCCAGCTTTCCATCAGTAGTAGTCACACTAGTGGAAACTCATCGCGTGCTGGAAGCTGGAGGCTAGAGCCTCGCTGGAGATAAAGGACTGAAAAGTAAAAATGATTTTCTGAAGCTATCACACAACCACAGAACGACAACGGACCGAGCAGTCTGTGGCGATGTGGCGGAGAAAACGTGGTTCATCTGTTATAAAGCGGAACTTGCTAGTTTGAATGGAAGTAGAGTGTTTGGTCGTTTTGAATCATACAAAAATCCACTTTAATCATTTTAAATTAAAACTAAAAGGTAGCTTATTGGGCAATTTTAAAATAGTTTCTATTGTAAATACTATCTAAAACATTCCAAACAAGATTTGACCATCAAAACTGATTTTAATTAAATGAGATTATTACATATTACGTACAGAGCCGTAGCGTGGTCCTCTAGCGCCCTTGGCGGAGTTTCAGTTTTGCACCTCTTTGGTGTTTACTTTGGCTTTCCTTTTCAGTCCAACCTTTTAACAATAATTTGTGTATATGGAAATGGCACACCTACTCCCTACTTAATTCATTGCTGACTGTCGTTCATTTCATGCAAATTCCAGCCACAAATATTTTACTGTATATTTATGAAAACAGTTGACGCAACGGAGGAAGCATCTATTCTGAAGACTGTTCATTAGGGTGCCAATGGCATGTATGGGAAGCAGGTGGTCATCAAATTTATTAACCAGACGCACCTCGAAAAGTTTCTTTACAAAAGTTTAGCTCAATCGGATACGATTAAGAGATTGCGCAAAACGGCCAAAGTGCAAAAATTTTCATCCGTGAAAAAATACAAAAGGACCCTTGAAAAATTCAAAGATGGAATTCGAATTGTTGATGCTAAATGGCTTAGGATGTAACGAAGCGTCGAGGTCTACGACCACCCTGATTTTTTTAACATAACGTTTATGGAACTTGGAAAATTCTAGATTTGAGTTGATACTGGGGTTTGAAACGGCTGCTTTTAATTTATTTTCTATGCCAAATGTCTTGGAAATGCATGAAACAACAAATCTTGCATCTTCTCGAAGAAACATTGTTTCCTCCCTGGTATTTTTTATTTTTGTACTGAGATTTTCAAATAAAAATCAAAGAAATTGTAAAATAGGTTGCATCCATGCATATATCGTTGGAAGATTGATAACCACGTTATCAAATTCAGATTGTTCTTCAACTTATATCCGCAATGATTTCTGCCTGTTCCTTCCTTTTTTCGGTTTTCACTTAGCGTTTGGGTCTAGGTTCGTGCTTAAATAAACTCCTTTGAATCAACCCAAATGATCCTAAAATGGATGTCGAACACATTGAACTGGGTTTGATCATATCCGGTCTATTTTCGGATCAAAGATAGTCCGCAAATTCTAATTCTAATATTCCACAAGACGCAGAAATATTCAGCTGTGCCAGATATCTCGAAAGTGTACTTAGATAAGCTCAGAATTGTGATATTTTGTCTAAAGCAAACAAATGACATCACTGGCGACAAGACATTCATGAATAACTAACGCGTTTACATACCCGCTCACAAAGCTGAGATCGATGGTGTCGTTATTGATTTGAATTTGCCAAGCGTGGATCTATTGAAGGACGGGATTGACTGTTTCAATAATCCTTGCTCCAGTGAGCGAAGATTTTGAGTGACAATCGCACCGTGCGAGACTGCTTTGCATTTTCTTCGACAAGGATCGTTTGTATGATCGGTTGTTTGTACCGCGCGGGTCTTTGTACCAATAATTATTTTCTTGGGAGGCCGCCGAATATCACATCATAAGAATGCTCTGCCACAAATCCGAAGCAAACAGCACCTGGTCTTAGACAATTGAGAAGAAACAAAAAGTTTCCAGTCCTTCCAGGACCACTAAAAATCTCATGTGACATATCAACTAGAGCTTCAACCTATTCAACTTAGTGCAGGATTGGTTGGACCTAGGTTGGGAATTGGCAACTTTGTGATATTGCGGAGCTACTCCCGGTATCGAGGTGACTTAAATTTTCATGGTACGGCATGGGGTTATCTTCTCGATGATAATTGATCTAGCTTGCTCTACCATCTTTGCTGCAGCTTTAAAAAGGTGGCCAGCTTTACTGCCCATAGAGATAGAGTCTCAGTTATGGGGCTTTTTCTGGTTGCTTTGGCTTTCTTTTTCAGTTCGACTATCAAACAGTAATTTTGTGTGTATCTTGGAATGATACTCCTATCCTGACTTATTTTATGACTCAACCTCTCTTAGTTTAAAAAGCAGATCAAGATTTTAGCGCCCTCCTAAGGTTGGCGCCCTTGGTGGTGGCCACCCGCACGCTACGGCTCTGATTACGTATTGTACAATGAACATTTCAAAATCGATGTTTCGGACCCCTTCCAATTTTTTTTTTCTGGATCCGCCACTGTGTCCTTAATATAGACAGGAAGTATTTATAATGTTCAGCATATCTGTCGTATAACAAGTTATCTCCTTCTGATGGTTTTAAAAGCGCTGTATTATATTGCAGCAGAAATGGGTTTCCACTCGTTGTAGGTGAAGTTAGAACAGTGAGTCTAGTTATGTACGGTATGCAAACTAGCCCGCCATCGAGGGGCTTAAGACATGTTGTATATACATTTGGAACAATATAAGAGGTTGCTTCAAGCTGTATGAGTTGAACTATTGGACAGTTTTCACGACGCCACCTGCTTTACTGCTTGGTAAGGCCAAAGTGATGTCGAAGGAGGTCAATTGTGATTGTTTGATGTATTCTTGTTAGTCACAATATTGGGGTTTTTGATAGAACGCACCTGTCAAAAGATACTAGATCAAAGCCAAAGTTGTCAAAATAAGGATCGTTTCCATCCAACATACTTTGCTGAAGACTCTCATTCTTTAGGATACATACCCTGGGCGCTAGAGGTTTGAGCATCGAAAGTAGCATTCGGTCCCACTGTGCGCCACCGGTAGCCACAGCGAGTACTAGCCGGAATGAGGAAACCAACGTGAGATGGGTTACTGAACCGAGTGTTCACCCCGAGATCAGGTAACGACACCACCCAGAAAGGCTTACATCTTGGGAAGTCTTTCGGAGGTTAGGAAAAAGATCGACGAGCTCTATAGCGGCCCTTACACGTTCAATATTTTTGTCAATACCAGTATTGACGATATTGTTACAATATTTCAGTCCCGTTTGAAATCCACATCGTCAATACAACTTTTTTCCATTACACAATACTTTTGTCAATACTCTCTAGTATTGACAAAAATATTGAACGTGCTTATGAGTTCGTGGAGGACAAGCACAATGTGCACACCACGGTGAAGCAGCTAGTAATGAGTGTTAAATCGGCCGTAACAGCTGCTGAACACGAGCAGAAGGTGCTCTTGATGATAGCTGAATCAGCCGAAAAACCTCTGATGGAAGCCGTAGAACACCCGACGGTAGAGACTGAGATTACACCGAAGACTCATCTCAATACACACTGAGCGAGCAAGAGGACCCGAAAAAGCAGAAGAGCGTGTTGGAGGGCACAAGTGACCAGAGGAACGTTGGGAAATACCGTGACTGGTGCGTCGTGTGAAACTGGCAGGCAGAAGTAGAGAACGGGAGCAAAAGGAATAAAAAGGGGAAGGAACAAGAGAAAAAAGAGAATCGTAAGCTTTCTCCTGAGAGGTATAAGAGTGATGCAGTGATCATCGAAGCGAACGATAAGACACCGCTCTTCCCAAAAAAGTGAGAGAGGACCCAGAGCTGAAGGAGTTGGTAGAGAACGTTGCTAAAAGGCGAAATGATGTTCGAGTTGAAGAAGGATCCTTCCGTCAAGAGCTTGACCTACCGCGAGCTCGTTGCTAAATCCTTGGGCAACGAAGCGACCTCGAGAGCCCTTTCGCCGAAAGCTGTAGTCGAGTGCAAGGGTCTAGACGCGATAACGACCGTAGAAGAACTGAGTGGTGCACTGATCGAGCAGTGCAAACTAGATGTCCCGTGACTATCCGGATTAGGAAATCGTATGGAGGCACTCGAACGGCGGCGATTCGACTACTGGTGGTCGCTGGCTATGACCGGCAAGATAAAAGTCGGATGGTCGGTGTGCTCTGCGAGTTACCAACCAGATGGAGCAAAGCTTCAAGTGCTTAGACCTCGGACATCAGACGAGGAACAGCTAGGGCCCAGACAGGTCTGTACTGCGTAGAAAATGCGGAAAAGTACATGTTGCAAGAGACTGCACGAAGCACCCAAGGTGCATGATCTACTAACAGGAGGACGGAAATGACCACATGACGGGCGGCTTCAAATACCCTGCGTACAAAAAGGCAAGGGCAGGACAACAATAATGGAGATAGCCCAGTATAATATCAATCATTGCGACATTGCACAGCAACTGTTGTGGCAGTCGACAACGCAAACGAAATGTGATGTTGCAATTATTGCAGAGCCGTGGCGGCAATCCAAGTGATAGGCGGTTTTTCTATACAAGAAGAGGTGTATAGCACACACGAAGGCATTGTGATCGCCAATATCAATGGCGTATTCATAATGAACAATGATGTCTTAACACTGCAACTGCCCAGGGAACTCAAGATCATCGGCTTCGTAGATGACGTTGTCCTGACGATAACCGGCGAGACCCTCGAGGAAGTGAGCATGTTGACGGCAGAGCAATAGGCAACGTAGAACCTGAATGGCTGATGTCAAGTTGCAGCTGGCACACCACAAGACGAAGGTAGTGCTGGTCAGCAATCGAAAAAAAAAATCCAGCTTGTCGTGATCAGCGTCGGCGAACACTCAATTTCATCGAAGCGTGGACGTGCCGGACATCGGAGGAGCAAGAGGTAGCATGAAACATCTGCTGGCGGGTGTCGCACCTTCAATACTGAGGTATGGTGTACCGGCCTGGGCTGCTGCACTGAGCTCAAAGCGGAACCGAACGAAGTTGACAAATACGATGGTTGTTCATGTCGCGAGTGCGTACATAACGATATCGTTGGAAGCTGGATGATTTCCATATGCATCATTCTGGTTGAGGATTCGGAATGCTACCAGCAGAGGAATACACGAAATGTACGTAGATGGTCAGAGCAGACTTGTTGGCTAACTGACGGCAAGAAAGAAAACAACGTGGAGAACGGACGTTGAACCCGCTAAATTACCCCAAATGTGGAGGAAGCATGGAGAGGTGAACGAACTTTCATTTGACGCAGTTTTTGTCCGGTCTCGGATGCTTCCGAAAGTACCTGGACATGCTTCGTCACCTTTTTACCAGGAGTGCGTGTACGTGCAAGAGACGCAGGAAGACGTGGTCTTCGAATGCCCTAGGTTCGAAGAAGTTCGTAGGGGTATGTCTGGTGTGATATTTGACAATAGCGACGAAGAGATGTGCCATGACGAGCATATCTGAGATGCTGTCAACAGAGTGATTATGAGTATACTCTCAGAGCTGCAGAGAAAGCGACGAAAGGACCAACAAATTAGCGCCATCGGCTGGAAAGCCGCCGTAAAATCACTAATCGGGTTTCGGGAGAAATTCCGCCACCAGGGAAGGTCTCCGTCGGTGTAGACGAGGTCCACCGTCAGGGACCAGTTGAGTAGTAGGTAACGGAGCACCGGTTCGGGCTGTCAGGGTGCCAGTGATATTAGGCTTCACCGGAATCGCCGGACCGACCTCGACATCCTACCGGCTCGTGTCTATGTTAGATCCACCGTCTGGGATTAGAGCGAGTAGATTGCGTCGAATAGCTAGCAGTGGGTCGTTGGGGCGCCAGTGAACCGGAAGCTACGCTCCACCCTAAATCGCTGGAGGAACCTCAGCACCTACTGGCTGGCCCGTTGAGTAGACTAAGTCCACCGCAGGGAACTAGACCGAGTAGACGAAAACGGGTAGCTAAATGGCTTAGGGAAACGAGCATCGGTATCGGGAGCAATCTATCGCCGGGGAATTCACGGTAGGGTAGTTTTGCTGTAATGGACTACCCGACAAAATCGTGACGAAAAGTGAAGCTAATTGGTTCACAAAACAAACGCCAATACCGAAAGAAATTCCGTTACCGGGGAACTCTCAGTCGGAGTAGGACAATATCCGAGTTGATCTCGATAAAGCTGGGAGCTAGAGAATTTCCTCCGTCGGGGAACTATCGGTCGAAGTAAGGTGAGATCATCATCGGGGACAATCCAAGTAGATCGTGAGAAGGCCGGAATGACTCACGGAAACATGAACTAAATGACTCAATGAATCAGCACCTAAACGGCTCACGGGGATGAGAGCTAAACGGCGACGAAATAGATGGAGACAAGAAGCAAGAAAAGAGTCGAGACTTAAACCAAATCCACCACCGGGGTTTAGATCGCATCGAATAACTAGCAGTGGGTCGTTGTGGCGCCAGTGAACGGGAAGCTACGCTTCACCCGGAATCGCTGGACAAACCTCATAATCTACTGGCTGGCCCATTGAGTAGATCAAGTCCACCGCAAGGAACTAGATCGAGTAGATCAGGACAAAGGGGGGGATTACATGGCTCAAGGAAACGAACATCGGTGTCGAGAGAAATCTACTGTCGGGGTATTCACAGTAGGGTAGATCCACCGCCAGGGACTATCCGGGTATATAGTGACGAAAATGAGAGCTAATTGGCTTATAAAACAGACATCGCTACCGAGAGAAATACCGCTGCTAGGGAACTCTTAGTCGGAATAGGGTAATTCACCGCCCGATTAAATCCGAGTAGATCACGGGAGCTATATAGCCAAGGAAGCGGGTATCGGTGTCGGGAGAAATTCCTCCGCCGGGAAACTCTCAGTTGGAGTAGGGTGAGTTCACCGCCGGGGACTATGCGAGTGGGTCGTAATAGTGCTGTCAGCTGAATGACTTACGAAAACAGGAGCTAAATTGCTCATGGAATCAGAATCTAAACGGCTCACTGGGATGAGAGCTAAATGGCGACGTAATAGATCCACGAAGTAATACCTTGATGTAGTTCCGTGGCGAAGATCATAATTACAAGAAATACGCTTCGAAATGGCTCAAACCAAATTCTTTATTGGTACTTCAACATTTCCTGCTGAAATTGTATTAAATTTGTGTGACAGTATTGCAAGTTTTAATATCGTGCTATGTCGTAAAAATATAATAAACCGGTTTGATTTGTTTGTTTTAAGTGAAACTATCATATGATGAACGTGAATCATAGTTAAAATAAAGAAAGAGTTTTTATTCAGTTTTAGTGTGATAATATAGTCAATGTAGTTTTAAATATTTTCTTTTTTTTTATCCAAATCAATTATAATATTTTTCCTAAACATGAAAAGACAAGCCTGTGTACAGAAATATG
The DNA here is from genome assembly GCF_030247195.1 of Topomyia yanbarensis. Lineage (NCBI taxonomy): Eukaryota > Metazoa > Arthropoda > Insecta > Diptera > Culicidae > Topomyia > Topomyia yanbarensis. The sequence goes on along the minus strand of NC_080672.1, from coordinate 400,627,715 downwards.
TTAAACATAGACAAACCCTAGAAATAGAGACCATTTCTACAGCTTTTATTCAAAACAACATATCTACAATGAGTGACTCTCTTCGTTTTTTTTGTTGGAGACGAACCACTGGGACCAGTATTTAGATCTATTGTGGTAACTCTCTTTGTTTACTTTCTCTTTCGGTTTTCATGGCGTCACTATAGCACTTTTCACTTATTTTACAGTACAGATCGAAAGACTATGGTTTTGACTAGCATTTCAGGCAAAAAATTGGGGGATAAATGTTAACGCGACCGAATTATTAACAGAAGAGAAAGTAAACAAAGAGAGTCACTCATTGTAGATATGTCGTTTTGAATAAAAGCTCTAGATTTATCGTGACTCTATCTCTTTCTCATTATCGTTCTGTGTTCTACGAAACCGTTGCACAGACTGTCAGAATAGAAGGTCAACTTGCGTTGTGAGAAGTAGGTACAAAGCATTCGCTTTTTAACATTAAGAGCTTTGGTAATTGTACACCTAATAATTGCAGCGTAATGGCGCAATCTCGAAAAAATAAAAGGTAGAACAAAACGTACACGAATGTTCTGCTCATCACTAACTTACAGACATAAATTCATTTCTCTGCATACACCATCTCCAACGCACTGATATCAGCTTTTGTCAGCTTTTGTACTGCTTTATTATGCTCGTCACATAATACAAGTCATGAGAGGAATGACTTTGCATCATCCTGCAGGTAGGTATGTCGTTGACGGGAAGGATGTAACTTTTCAAGGAGTTCATTAACAAAAAAGGTAGTTCTCGCCTTTGTTATGAGTTATTCTGTCTCATGCCTTCATCTGGTCGTATGCTTTTCGTGGACAAATGATAACGCGGAAAGGAGAATGCTCGGTATAAAACCACCGGGAAAAGAGTGGATGGAGGTTGTGTAAACTGGTACCACGCAGATAGTAAGGGGGCCTCGAGTGTTGTTCGTGTCATGGGGAAGGTTGATAATACCTACTGGGTGTTTTATGAAGAACAAATGTAGACTGTGTATCATGCACAGTGTGTGTGTGCGTTGGGCTTAACAATGCATATTAGAAGTCATTATAGATTTATTTGTTTAAAAAAGGCGCCTGGCGATTAAGATTGGTGCTGGTCTCCTAAGGAATTCACCGTTTATATCAGCACCAGCAAGAAATGATTTAATTGCTAGTTTAACATAAATTAGGATACGGGTCAATAAGTAGAAACAAGGATGGTGAAGCTAGACAGAAAATTGCATCAATTGATGAAAAACAAATTATTGCAATTAAATCTAATCGAGTGGCACACATCGTATCTGGTCGATTGTCGCCACGTTATCGATTGCCTTTTATAAAAACATTTTACCCATAACATAGCCATACACTGAGCAGACAAAAAAATGATACCGAAAGTTACTCACACCATCTTTGTTGTCTAAATCGCCTTTCCCTTCACAACCAACCAACCAACCAACCAACCACCCTTCGAATTTCCCTAATATACGATTCAGACAGATGGAGCCCAGCGAGGGCCCAAAGAAATGATAATAATGTGCCGAATATAGTGGTGAAGAGATTGGTCCTTTCTATGTGATCCATCGTTCTTGGGCAACACTGCGTTCAAGTGGCGGACTGTGGAGGGCTGAAGCTTCTCAGGAACCAACCAGTCGGACACAATGAGTTCTGTCTATTTTTATTCTGCTCGCTCCATTTGGTTAAGTTTCTGTCGCATTCCACGACGCGATTCCGACGACGTCACATTTATCAGTCTCATAAAAAACATGAAGCAAATGTGAAACAAATGACGGTTGCTTAATATTCTCGGAACATGTTAGTTTGAGCTGGAAGCATTGTTTACGCTCAATTATATATTTTTTGCGTTTGTGGTGAAACTATTTTTTCCTGGCCATTTTACGATGTTGTATAATTGAAGATACAGGATGGAAAAATCGGCAAAGGACGCGGTAATGTTTAACGGAAACTGAATGGAAACTCGGTTCTAGAGAACGTCAGAACCCTGGTGGATCTAACGAAAACCACCCTGCCAACTTGCTCGAAAGCTGCAAAAAGGGATGGTGGGAAGTTCGATGGTACATTGCAGGGGAACATAAATTCCGCCCACTAAATCCAGCTACCTTGTTCAAAAAGCGCACCCGTAACTCTGGAGCCGGAAGTCGGATGGAGATGGAATTTAATATCAGTTTCCGGGGACGCAACACCTTTCATTTGAGACTTAGTTGATCAAATCGGTCTAGCCATTTTCGAGAAACCAATATAACCGTTATTCTGAATTTGGATGCTTCCGGATCCGTCGATGGTGGTCAGTGTGGCCAAAGAGACTTTGAATGACTGTTGGTGACCTAGATCTACAAATTCAACAGTTGTGTTTACATTTTGGAAAAAAAATTCACCTTTTTACATTCATCGCAGAATTCGTTAGAATCGGGATTTGCTGCGTGATCGTATCACCCTGTAATTCAGGAACCAGAACTCGGATCTACACAAAATTCAACAGCAGCTGATGGACCTTTAATTTAAAATCAAGTTTGTCAAAATCGGTTCAGAAAATTTCGAGAAACCGATGTGGACAATTCAACAAATTTTGTTTTGTAACCATACTCTTCAATTCGAAATTCGGAACAAGAAGTCGGTTGAAAATGAAATTCAAAAGCAACCTATGGGAATATTATACCTTTCATTTGAATCTTAGTTTGTAAAAATCGGTTCAGCCATCTCCGAGAAACCGATGTGAACATTTTGTTAACAAATCCGCACATACACACACATACATACATACATACATACATACATACATACATACATACATACATACACACATACATACACACATACATACATACATACATACACACATACATACACACAGATATTTTGCAATCTCCTTTCTATATGAGAAAGGCAAAAGAATAATATTTAATTAGCTTAATCAGCATGAGTTCAATGTTATCTTCATGTGATTATATTTTGAAATGTTGGTGGAATGGGTTTGAAAGTGGAGGGAATGGGGGGATAGTAGAGTGGAAGTGGAGGATGCGTCAGGAATCCTTCATCTTTTTTCGGTATACCGGGTGGATGAAGTAAATGCGCGCGTGAGGGTGGTCCAAGGGGAGGGGAGTGATGAAGGAGGGAGGTGTAAGGGCAAGGCGGGGAGGGGGGGGGGTTGTGGGTGGTTGTGCGGCGACGCAATACTCAACTGCATATTTTGCCTTCCATTTGAGACTTGGTTTGAGAAAATCGGTTCAGTCATCACCGAAGAACCGATGTGACTTTAATTTTGGAATATGCCCGGAATTCCGGACTTCCGGAATCGTCGATAGTGGACAATATATTCAAAGAATGTTTGGTTGGCAATCAGTGATCTAGATCTGCGATTAGAAGTAATTTGGTGACCATTTCAATAGTTTTTAGCCTCTGAGATATTACGATTGTACCGATTTATATGGGAAATTCCAGTGTATCCTTACTAATGCCCCTGTAACTCCGGAAGCAAGAGTTAGAACCGAATGAAATTCAGCAGCAGTCAATGGTATTACTATATCTTTCATTTGAAATCAAGTTTGTGAAAATCGGTAGAGAATTCGTTGGGGAATGGGTGTGATATTAGCTTAGGAACTTGGCGGGTTCCCCGGGGGCGTCATGATCCGTCATAGGTGGCCAATGTGGTCAAAACTGCTTTGATTGATCATTAGTGATCCAGACCCGCAAACTAGAGTAATGTTACATCAATTTTAATATGTTTTGCATCATTTGAACATTATGGTGGTACCAGTTTATATGGGAATTTGCTGTGTGACCGCACCCTTCAACCCGTAACTCCGGAACCGGAAGTCGGATCAACTAAAAATTCAATAGCAGCTTGTGGGAGCGTTATACCTTTCAGATGAAACTAAGTTTGCGAAAATCGGTTCAGCCATCTCTGAGAAAATTGTGTGAGTTTAAATGACACACACACATACACACACACATGCACACACATACATACACACACAGACATTTGCCGATCTCGACGAACTGAATCGAATGGTGTATGACACTCGGCCCTCCGGGCCTCGGTTAAAAAGTCGATTTTTACAGTGATTGCATAGCCTTTCTTTGTATGAGAAAGGCAAAAAGTTTTACTGACAATTTTAAACACGTGTTTGCCTTTCTCAATAGAAAGGTATTGCAATTGCTCTGAAAATCGACTTTTTAACGGAGGCCCGGAGGGCCGAGTGACATATACCATTCGATTCAATTCGTCGAGTTCGGCAAATGTCTGTGTGTATGTATGTGTGTATGTGCGTCTGTGTGTGTACGCGAACACAATCTCACTTACTTTTCTCAGAGATGGCAGAACCGATTTTCACAAACTTAGTCCCAAATGAAAGGTGTAACGTTCCCATAGGCTGCTATTGAATTTCTAATGGATCCGACTTCCGGTTCCGGAATTACAGGGTGATGAGTACGATCACGTAGAAACTGTCGATTTTAATAAATTCTGCAATGAATGTATAAAGGTGAAATTTTTTCCAAAATATGACCACAACTGCCTCGATTTGTAGTATTAGGTCACTAACATCCATTCAAAGTCTATTTGGCCACATTGGCCACCATCATCGGTTCCGGAAGCCCCGGCGGAAGTATCCAAATTCAGAATAACAGTCACATCGGTTTCTCAACCAAACTTAGTCTCAAATGAAAGATGTTGCGTCCCCGTAATTTTAAATTTTATCTCGAACCGACTTCCGGTTCCGGAGTTACGGGTTGTGACGTACGATCACATAGCAAATTGTGATTCAAACCGATACTCCGATGAAAGTAAAAAAGGTAAAAATTTCGATAAAATATCTCTCAAACAACTTAAATTTGCAGTTCTAGGACACCGACGGCCAAACAAACTTTCGTTGACTTCATTGACCACCATAGACGGTTCCGGAAGTGCCCGGGAAAAGCGGCCATCTTTCAAAACTAGCAAACTCGTATCAGTTTCTCGGAAATGGTTGAACCGATTTTCACAAACTTAGTCCCAAATAATCGCTATATTATCTCTACAGATGTCTGTAAAATTTCGCACGGATCGCTTATATGGTTCCGGAAATATAGACTGAACCGTCCGGTCACATATGAAATTCCCATATAAGCCGGAACTCAAAATTTTTTTCAAAGGGGGGACCCCATGAAATTTTTAGAAATCGAATTCGTATTTTTGATGCCAAACATCTTTAAAATGCATGAAACGTCGAGATTTTATGACATCACGAAAACATTTTTTTATAAAAATCGACTTTTTGGGACTTTGCCGATTTCGCACCTTTTTTCAGTTCAATATTACCGTGGCTGTTTTTTCTTTTACAAAATTTTAGAACTCGAATAATAATTTCTTTTCTTGTATATAGTTGTCATGTCATGTATAATAATAAAATGTAATATATGCATTTGAAAGCTTTTAATGAATATAAACAACGCAAACATTGTTGTGTTCATGATTGAGAAAGGCACAATTGCACCGCTAGGTGGATTAAAACAGGTTTTACTTTACTTCTGATTGACATACAAAACTATTATTTTACTATAGAATATGATTCAAACTGTAATTTTTTAAGCAAAAATCTGCCAAAATTTGATAAATTTCATGATACAGTGAAGACCCGTATTTATTGACCCCTTGGTTTATTTTATTTAGAATGGGGGCATTGACAAAATCCAGATTTTTTCTTAAATTTCTGGGCATAGTCTCATAACTTTTTTTAGTTATTTAGCATAAATTTCCCTTAATGGGGTCTACCAATACAAATTAAAAAAAAAAGGATTTTTTTTGCGTATTTGGGATCTTCGAAAAAAGAAAAATATGCTTAAAATGATTTGCCCAACATTGATTTGGTTCGTCTGCTAGAGACTATTTTTTAACATATTTTCATATGAGGTTGACAAAACGGGCCAAAAAGCTGACAAAATCGGGGAGTCTTCGTCGTATTCGGAAAATAATAAATTTGTGGAACTACGCTCTTTCTAGGTTGTACACGCTTCTCCATCAAGAACTATCAACAATCAAATGTTTATTGTTATAAACATGGACAGGATGTGCATCATGGAGAAGCCACCAATTAACAAGTATGAGTAAGCGTATCCACACGCAGAAGGTACCGTAAAACGGGATATCTTTGATCACCGGGGTAAGTTTGACTATTTTCAGTAATGTACGATAAGATGATTCTCTCTAACAAAATCATCGAAACAAAATACAAACCATATTCTAAACATGTCCAGCATCTACCGGCAACGATTATTTTGTCATTTAATATACCTTTTATGAACAAAATTCAAATTGAAAATGATACAACTTTCATGCATCGTTCCAATCTGTTCAAACAATTCCTTGTATATTAATGAAATCAACCAACTTCAACTGAACTGATCACTTTTTTAGAAACCGTAAATATTTTTGTCCAATAATTTATTTTAAAAATCCGAGATTTTTATTGCTAACTATTTTATTTCAGCTATTTCCCCGAAAAAGATCGATGAAAGTCGGCCGAATCCTTCCATGGAATTTTGTTTTCTTACGAGACGACATAATATTAGGCCATAAAATCGCCTGCCGATATGGAATTTACACAACATTTGGAGCGTTATTTCTTATTTCGATAGATCTATTTAGCTGATCAAAGTTACCCCGAAAACAACGAATCAAAATTTATAATTTTTTTTATTTTTATGCTAAAACGAAATAAGTTACCAAACGATTTGCACGTTTTCAATCTATGGGTACCAGTACTTGTTTTAAAAACGCAAACAGTTACATCTACCTGATGTGAAGAAAGTTATTCGAAAAAAATGTAGAAAAATTGATCAATGTTCCCCCGTTTTACGGTACCCACATAAGTCTTGGTTGGTTGAAATGACCAAGAACTATCATAATATCGTTTGCATTTGCCTGAGAGTCGTTTTTCTGGAGCAATATAAACAGCTCCGATGAAGTACCTTTTCATCGACGTAATAATCTTCGTCCAAAGAGCTTCAATACTTGATGAACTATCCACATCAAATTCATAGGAAGCAAGTGCGGAAGGAACATCAAACCAAGTTTCTATCAGAACGTAAATATGACAGCTGGAGCCAAATACACGTCCTCGATTTTCGTTCTAAGCCTTCTGACGTTTTGGTAGTACAACCGTAAACCGTCAACGCCAATTGTCACGTGACCGGTCCACGGTGTATTTATTTGAACAACTTTATGCAAAAAAAAATCAGCATCTCTGAAATTTCGGAATATGAAAGAATGGACTTTCTCCTTTCATTTGAAACTAAGATCAAAATGATCCGTCGGGGGGCCCAGAGCAACTTTTTTTTAAAAGTTTTTTTCGTAACAATATTGGTTATACTACTCGAGCTATTTCATATTTCTGTCCCTAGATGGTGCTTTAGACATTCGAAAAACACAAAATGTGAGAATTTGATAGAAAATTTAATTGTCTACAAGCTTGTTGACAACTAAAAATTGATCTGGAATCAGCGGAAAAGTTGTTTAAGATTTCAACGAAGTTATATCTAAGATAGTTTCACGCGAGGCCTAGTGGTTTGGAAATATATTTTCTCGCACTTATTTCACTACCAAAACAATAATTGGGTTTAGTGAAAATATTTGACGGGATTCATTACAACTTCTTCGTTGACAATTCCTATTGACCTTCTGAAAATTAGGATGTTTGACAGAGACAGAAAACTATTTGTGCTTTTGGTTCAAGTTTGTAATCTTTCCCGATAGGTTCGAATGAACTACCCACGGTGTCTTTTTTTAACAACTTTATGCAAAAAAATCAGCATCTCTGAAACTTCAGGATATGAAAGAATGGGCTTTCCCCTTTCATTTGAAACCAACATAAAAAAATAATCCGTCGGGGGGCAACTTTTTTTTTGAAGTTTTTTTCGTGAAAACATAGATTTTACAATAGAACTAGTTCATATTTCTGCTTTAGACATTCGGACAACACTAAAAGAGGGAATCTGATAGATATTTTAATTGTCTACAACTTTGTTAACAACTAAAAATCGATTTGAAATTATCCGGAAAAGTTGTTTAATATTTTAACGAAGTCTAAGTTAGACCCCAGTGGTTTGTAAGTCAATTCACACGCACTTTTTTCATTTACCTGTGTTTAGTTGAACGGTGCAAAATCAGCGTGGGTTCCTGCGGACCCCCGACGGGTTAACTTGATTTCGTGTGCCATAAATATATTCTTTTTAACCTGTTACGAAAAAAATACTGAAATTGCAATATTCATCCGAACAAGATATTCTTCGCGAACCCCCGCCAATAACCTCATGGCCCCCTAGGGGTCCGCGGACCCCAGGTTGAGAATCGCTGGACTAGCATAAGCGAAATTGCACTGAGAATCAACAGATGGGGTCTGAGACTAGCTAGCCATTCATAGTGTGCACGTTTTGATAATTTTATACTTCGAAATGCCAATAATGGCACCGACCACGTCCTTACAGTCATCGGGGAAGGAAAGGAATGTTAGTGTAACGAGCGTTGCTATGGAAACCGTGTATATCTCTGCATCTCCACGTTTGCCACGGGAAGGAGTTTTTGTTAGTAGGAAGTAGTAAAGAGTATCATAAATTCGGGTTCTCCTTGATAAGTATTTGATAAGTGATTCGATCAATGCAACTCTCAGAAGTTTTATCAAGTGTTTATTGCTCTGGGCCACCGGGTGCCGAGAATTTATGATAGATTTGTCGTTTGAATTAAGGGGGGGTAAGGGCTTCAGCGTAAAAAAATCAGTTTTTTTGTCAAATTATTTTAGAAAGATGGGCTAAGCGAATTGATCGAAACTTTTGTACATTATACCACAGACTAACACCATAACACTATGAGGGAATTCCCACAAAAAACATCGATCCTGCAATTTTCCTAGAACACTAGCTCCACCTTTCATTCACAGTCCAAAACACTTATTTGTTGATGGGTTACCCCTGAGGTTTGAGAACAATTTTTCACTAGTGGTCTATCCCGCTTATGTTTGTTCATATGCCAGTGGCGCCATAATTTCAAATGTGGCCACAGTCCCAACTACAAATATATTTAAAATGACCGTTAAAGCGGGCGAAGCTTTGTGTTCGAGTGTTATGTCTGTTAGTCTGTGATTATACTACATCATTTCAATAACATTCTGTAATTTTTTCATGCAAAAATATGAAATAGCGACTCGGTGACGAAACCTTTTGTAGAACGTCTCTGGAAAAAAACATGAATTGCGGTGTTACCTGCCATTCCAAAACTACTTAACCGATTTCTTTCAAACTTTGCATACACCTTCTACGTAAAAAATACCTAACCTCTACGTTGAGTTTTTTGGATAATTTTTTCAATAAAAGGGGCTTTTTACTCACAAAATGGCGAATTTTTTCTTGAAAAACAGCGATTCCGCCATTTTATTAGTAAAAAAACCCTCAATTGAAAAATTATCTCAAAAACTCAACATAGGGGTTAGGCATTTTTTTACATAGAATGTGTATGCAAAGTTAGAAAAAATGCGAATGGTTCTGTTATATTATTTAATGGTCAGGTCAGTTCATCCATCTTTTATGAGATATTCATTTCTAATATACTCAGAACCTTTTTGTTTAGTAGGGTTTTAACCATAAGGTCATTCACCTACACTGCAGAACTATTCCCCGCTGCTCTTTCTGTCATGCCACAACAAATTGCTTCAATACAACAGTTTAAATACTTCTAGAAACGATTGCGTTCTTATGTCTGCTCCATTGCAACTACACTTCTCAACCTCCTTTTTTTTAAAACAGTCAAACTAGCAAGCTAATAAAAATCTGCTTTGAATTAGAATCAAATCCCAAATTAAGAGTAAATTTTAGATCAAATATACAGATTGTGTAATATAGACTTAAGTAAAGCTTGGCGTAATGTAGCCCCAATTTAAGATAAAATGGATATATGATCACTAATTACCAAACAATAAAAAATACGAACAAAAAGTACGAACACAAATAATTGCATTACATTGCCAGGTTAATTTCACGTAATCTATATCCTCTTATCGAATAAATCACACTTTCCCAAGAGAATTTAAGTTACAATGCTTTTTGCGTATATTTTATGTTTCGCCTACTACGATTATTTGCAATCATTTTCTTAAACCTATTTCCATTTTTTATATTTGTATTGAACCAGCGAATAATACTATGTTTTGTTTTGTCAAAACATAACGTTAAATTTGAACTAGAAGCTCAAGTCTTATTCTTTAATTTTGGCGTAAAGTAGCCCTCGTAGCGTAAAGTAACCCCCAGTGACGGTAACACTGCTGTTGATACACTTTATAAAAATAAGTGATATGGGACGCGGACGAAAACAGCTGACCACCGCCTGTACTTGTTTTGTCTATTTTCTTCGTAGATTTACGTATTTTCCAATAGTTTACTATTAAAATACACAAAAAATTTGATAACAATTTTTTATTATCATTTGTCTGAATCGATTAGTATTTGAAATATAAAAATCCATTCACAATCAATAAAAACTAAGTGAAAACTTTGTCTGCTTTCTCACATTTTCACAGCGTTTTTACAATAATACGGATTTTTAAATAGTGTATAGTTGGAATACAAAAATAAAGATGCAATCAATTTTTAAGTTCAACTTTTCTGAATCGATTGGTGGTTCAATGACGCAAATCCATTAATAGCACTACGTATAAAATTATACTACTTTTTCATGACGCTGGTCGGATTTCAAATTTCAGTTTTACACGTAACAAAAAATGAGTAAAACCAGTTTGACGCGTAAAGGACACAATACTCATAACTCCGTAGGTTATGGCAGCGTTTCGATTTCTTCTCATCAGAATGGGGTACTGACTTAACAGCGGATTGACGAAATACGAATTGAACCCGTAAGAAAATTCCAATTTGCTGATGAGATTAACGAAATTGAAACACAGCTCGGCTTTGCAGGCCAATGCCATGTGCACTATGGCTCAATGCACAACAGCGTGCTAAAAAAAACAACAGCGTGCTAAGTCGGTGTCAGATTCTGATGAGACGAACAGTACATTGTTTTGATTACATCGAATAACAGAGATCAATCAACGTTCCTAATATCGCACACTCACCGTACCCGCCGTCGTCGTTGTGGTCGGTTCGGGTCACGGGTCAAGTCGAAACTGGTGGTACAAACAAGAGAACAAAGTTTAAACGAAAACCGGAAAACTGGTCTAGTTAGCAGAAACGGAGAGCACAATCCCAACCCGCCGTTTCCCATCGGTCGTCGGCTGGCTGCGGCCAGAGGGTCGAAAACTCGATCGATTTTTCCTCGGTCACACACCGAATCGTTTCGTTAGAGCTAGTAAACACTTGAAAAATGCTGTCGCTTTCCCTCTGCACTGCATGCTGGTGAGAAAATGAGCAGACCCTCGTGCTCATTCTCTTTCGCTGTCTGCTGTGTTGTTGAATTATTCACTGCGTGGTTTTTCCTTTTGGGGTGAGAAATTTCCCTTTTGCAGGCGCGAGAGGCCTTTGCTCTGTGCGTGTACTGGTGAGTTGGTGACAGTTTTTCCGGCCGTCCACGCTGGGCAAATGAAAACATTTCTATTCTGGTGGTTGTCTGATCGTGTTGCCGAATAGGTGTATGGGTGAAAGATTCTCTCGCTTTTAGTGAGTTTAGTGAGAAGCTGTCGGACGGGCATTTGGATCACACACTTTCGTTGGAAGGGAGAGGAAAATCGAAATTCTCGTCGGTGTTACGCACCCATGCCACTACTGCACGGAGCGAAAAGCGATGCTCGGGAAAATTTCCCATTTTCAGTTTTCCTCCAGCTTTGTCAGACTGTTCAGCTCCGTGATCAGTGTTCGTTCGCGGTGCCGTGTCGTGGTGACAGTTTTGCTACCACTTAGTAGTGGACCAAAATTTATTGACTTTTATGAGAACTGATTAAACTGCAATGTGGAAATGGTGTAAAGTTGGTGATTGATTTTCCAGACGGAATTCGTGAGATAGAACATGATGAACTGTGTCATTTTTCGCGATAGCGAAGATTGAAAATACCTCTAGGGGTTGTCGTCAGATAGAAGGATACTAGCAAGAGAGCGACACGATTTGCGATTGTGCGGGAGTGAAAAGGACGGTCGGAGTAGCCATCAAGGATTTAATTTTCTATATTCGTCCACACGTCGGTCGTGTGGTCGCAGGAAGGCAACATTGGCTTTGCACGACACGGATGGATAAAGAGACACGAAAGGCTACGTGCTGTGAAAAGAAGTTCCGAAGCACTTCTGCTGACCAGGAGTATCATCGAAATTTCGTCTACCGGTTCGCTATAATCTTGAGTAATGGTTAGAGATAAGTGTGGAAGGTGAAAAAGAGGTGATTAATGTGGCATTGATGGAAAAGTGATGTATTCAACGCAGATAAAGCAGCGATAGGAAATTGTAGCACAGCGTTGCACGTGAGTAGGGAAGTCCCTATCTGGAGCAGGAAAACGAATGAGAGAGAGGGGAAGAGAAAGAGCAAGAGAGAAAGTTAGCAAGTGGTCGCATTCACGCGTAGTATAGAATATCGAGAAATAAAAATGCCAACCCAAGTGTAAATATTGTGCAAATGGGAAGAAGAGCAAGTGTCCTATCGTTGCCGTATATTGCCGCCAGTGATTTCCTCTACCGCTTCGCGTAGTACTACTAATGCCGACATAGGCTATTAGCCCGCTCAGGTGGTTGCCCCCGAGTGGAATGTCAGCACAGTTCTCCTCTTGCCCTTGGGCTACAGAACCCGCTTTGAAAGTTGGATGTGTGTGATTAAGCGGAAAAATTGTGCCCAATGTCGGGTCCCGTCGCTGTCTCTAGTGCAGCCACAATAAAGGATACACACAGGCAGAAAAGTGTCAGCTTAGAGGGGGAGAATGTGTTAGTGCTCGCACAAGTGTTTATTTCAATGTGAAAAATTGCTTCTCATGTTCGAAATGTGCTGCGAATGAAAAGATAACAAGCATCGACGCGCAATTTCACCGATATAGAAAAATGGGGTCGCCAACAGCGGTGGGTGGGGGAGTGTAAATGAGAAGCGAGAAGAAGTGCATCTTCAAAGGATACAACCTTTGCAAATTTGAAGCAGGCAGCTGCTGGCTCGTACGTTAGGGTAAAGGTCATCATTGAAGGATACTTATCTGCGTGGAGAACAATTCGAAGAATAATAATAAAAGGAACTGTGTGGAAACGGAACGCGTGCTCAAGAGATATGTGAGCTCATACGGTAAGACAGACCAGATCCTTTTTAGCCTCCAGTTCATCCGGTTCAATGACCCGTGTATTGATTGCGATTGGGGTTTTTATTTGGTTGCAGCTTTCGTGGATTTGATACAGTAAAGACAGTTACTGTTTTTATCAGCCCCTTGGAGAATTGTAAGCTGATAAAACAGGGACATTGATAAAATTGGAACATATATTTTTCTGTCTTTTTAATAAACCAAAGCTCTTAAAATATTCTTCTTTGTTCCTTAGATATAGCCCCGCAACCTTTTTTGATTATTTACTTTAAGTTCCCCTTAAGGGGGTCTGATAGTGCAAAATTTAAAAAAAAATAATATTTTTATTTTTGCATTTTTCGGATCTCCAAGATAAGAAATATATGCCCAAGAAAGGATTTACTCGAATTGAACTTGGTTCGTCTGCTTCAGCCCATCAAACTGCCAACTGTCAATTTTCATATGAAGCTGATAAAATCGGGGGTAGAAAAAATCGGGGGCTGATAAAATCGGGTCTCCACTGTATTAACTGAACAAATCGGCAATCGTCAGACATTTGAGGCAATGTACCGTATTCGGGGGCTACTTTACAGCATAATTAGAGAACAATATCTGAGCTTATAGTTTAAACTTAATGTTGTTTTCAACAAAAGCAAAACATTCGTTGGTGAAACGTTTTACTTTCATCATAAAACAACGTAACGTTTTAACGACAAGCTCAAATGTCGTTCTCTTATTTTGGCGTGAAGTAGCTGTTTTTTTTATCAAGAAATATATTGGTAAACCATGTCCTGGAAATTGAGGCAACAAGTCCGAACAAAAGAGTTCTGTTCCAGTGAAGACACGATTATATCAGTCCCCTGTTTTGTCTACCCTGGATTTTGTTAGCTTTTTGGCCCGATTAAAGCTGAACATTAAAATCTGGTTTTGGCAGATGAATTAAGTCAAATTCGAGTAAATCTTTTCTTAAGCATATTTAAAGATACAAAATATGCAAAAACTAATAAGAACTATTTCTTTCACCCACTTTGGGAAAATTTATGTTAATAATCACAAAGGATTATCGCACTATATCTAGGGACTAAAGAAGAATTTTTAACAAATCATATGTCCCAATTTTGTCAGCATTAAACACACCAAGTGGCTGATAAAAACGGGTCTTCGCTGTGTTTGCAATTCATACAGGTTGCTGTAGTTTAAAACATCTCTAATTGATATCTAACATTGAAAAAGACCGTCAATAAATGTTAACGTTTTTAACCCCTTCCCGCATGTGGTGTTAGGTATTGGTTTCCAAAAGATTAGTTTACAAAAACAAGTAAGCTTGATAAATGATGATGTCTCCTTTCATTTGAGCATTCACAATTGTTAGTATTGTCAGTAGAACTGAAGCTATTGCAATTGAATTGATTGAATTCCGTTTAAGCAGTACTACCAAGGACAGTTTCGTTAACAGTGAAGCTTTGATATAACTTTGATGTCTGGCAATATTATTATAAACTGATAGTTTATCAATTTACAAGGTCTTCGACTACTGTCATCAGGGATTAAAAAAAAATTTAATTTTGTTACTTTACAGTCCATAACCACGATCACGCAACTTTGACTTTGATATTTCACGTATGGCGAAGGAAATCGGCAAAGTCCCAAAAAGTCGATCTTTATTAAAAAATTTTTTTCGTGATAACATAAAATCTCGACGTTTCATGCATTTTAAAGATGTTTGGCATCAAAAATACGAATTCGATTTCTAAAATTTCATGGGGCCCCCCTTGAAAAAAATTTTGAGTTCCGGCTTATATGGGAATTTCATATGTGACCGGACGGTTCAGTCTATATTTCCGGAAACATATAAGCGATCCGTGCGAAATTTTATAGACATCTGTTGGGATAATATAGCTATCATTTGGGACTAAGTTTGTGAACATCGGCCCAACCATTTCGGAGAAACTGATATGAGTTTGCTAGTTTTGAAAGATGGCCGCTTTTCCCGGGCACTTCAGGAACCGTCTATGGTGGTCAATGTAGTCAACGAACGTTTGTTTGGCCGTCGGTGTCCTAGAACTACAAATTTAAGTTGTTTGAGAGACATTTTAGCGAAATTTTTACCTTTTTTGCTTTCATCGGAGTATCGGCTTGAATCACAATTTGCTATGTGATCGCACGCCACAACCCGTAACTCCGGAACCGGAAGTCGGTTCGGGATAAAATTTAATAGCCATTTACGCAACATCTTTCATTTGAGACTAAGTTTAGTTGATTCGGTCTAGCCATCTCCGAGAAACCGATGTGACTGTTATTCTGAATTTAGATACTTCCGCCGGGGCCTCCGGAACCGATGATGGTGACCAAAAATACTTTGAATGGCTATTAGTGACCTAGTACTACAAATCGAAGCAGTTGTGGTCACATTTTGGACAAATGTTCACCATTATACATTCATTGCAGAATTTATTAAAATCGACATTTTCTACGTGTTCGTACTCATCACCCCGTAATCCGGAACCGGAAGTCGGATCCATTAGAAATTCATTAGCAGCCTATGGGAACGTTGCGCTTTTCATTTGGGACTAAGTTTGTGAAAATCGGTTCAGTCATCTCTGAGAAAAGTAAGTGACATTTTTGGTTACATATACACACAGACGCACATACACACACATACATGCATACACACATACATACACACGCACAGACATTTGCCGAACTCGACGAACTGAATCGAATGGTATATGTCACTAGGCCCTCCGGGCCTCCGTTAAAAAGTCGATTTTCAGAGCAATTGCAATACCTTTCTATTGAGAAAGGCAAAACCTTTGGAAAATCAAAAACTATTTTTTGCGAAATTTAACTGGTCGATTTATTCCCTCGGCATGATACTGTAGCTTGATGTGGTCCGTGGTCTTTTCCACAAAAGCAGTATTGGAGTGATTATATCACATCGAAACATGAAATACGATTATTTTCTTTTTAGTTAAGCTACATTGTGATCAAATTTAATACTTAACTTGGCGATCTTGATTATCCACTTTTGCCATAGTTAAATAATGTACAATGTGGGTTTAGGGCCAAGTTCTCTCTGGAGGCACCCTAGCTATATTTTAAATTAGATCCATGCTAACACTCACTAACACAAATTGCTTATTCTCTCATATACACTCACAATCTCTCATTCCAAACGTACAAATGTGGCCTTCGCGATAACACAAACCTGGTCACGAATGTGAATGCCCACGATTTCGCCAACATTCAAACACCTCGGTAATTAAGTGAACACCTACACCTAAAAATATACTAACGTGGTCCCAAGCAACAACCCACCGCTCGTGCAATCATGAATCGGTCACGTCCGAAAGTCTCTGCGCTTGATCCTAGCAGCCCAAATTCATGCCCTGGAGCAATAGAAATCAAAAATAGACAAGACGTCCACGCGCGATCATTGAAGAACACGCGAACAAGCGAATGGCCACAGGCTTATAAAAATAACGTGTCCACACGAAGTTACATACACACTAGCAAACGCGACAAAAACGGCAACATACAAACGCTCGAGTCCTTCGCGATCATTCACGCACAACCACACCGACGATCTCGCAAACAAGATAACACCCCGGTTACTAGGTGAACGGTTTAGCACTTATAAATTCACAAACGCCGTCTCAAGAGTGAACCTCCAAATGCCCGCGTTCGCGCGATCATGAATTGGTTTCGTCTGGAAACCCCTATTCTCGGCCCTAGTAGCATAAGTCCAATGCCTTCAGGTGAACCAATCAAAAAGATGATGCTTATATCCAGAAAAGTACACGTTGCATGGCGACATAAAAATCGAATTTTTACACACGAAGTCACACGCGACAAACAAAATACAAATGCTTGAGTTCTTCGCGATCATCCACCCCAAGTAACAATTTAACTTTTATAGCATACTACAAGTGCAATCTAAGTTTTAAGAAAGACTGCAAGAGTGCCGTAAAATCTCAATTGTCACTAGGGCGCAACCTACACCCGCGCTCCCGCAGATATGATAATATACCGGTGATAATATGAACGTCTTAGCACTTATAAACATTCCAAAGCGGTCTCAAGCGTGAACCTACAGTCCCCCGCACTCGTGCAATCGTGAATAGCTCATGTCCGGAAGTCTCTACCCTCGAAAGTTCTGATATCCACTGGGCAATGCGTTCCATGGCGACATGACCGGGAACACTAGTGATAAGGGGTAACTCACTCCCTGTCAGAATGTGAATTGTACACCGAAAACTGAATATCATAATGGCGGTCCGCGTGAGTATCCAAGAACGCACGCGAATATGTGAATGGCCACACGGCTACAAAATCGAATTTATACACGCGACGTCTCATGCACGCAAGCACACGTTAATATACAAACGCATTATCCCTTCGCGATCAACCACGCACATCTACGCCCGCGATCGCGCAAACTTGATAACACCCCGGTAATAAGGTGAATGTTTTACCACTTACGAAGCTTCAAACGCGATCTCAAACGTGAACCTACAAACGTTCGTGTTCGCGCGATCATGAATCGATCACGTCCGGAAATCATTACCTTCCGTCCTAGTAACTTTGGTCCATACATTCAGTTGGACCAAAATTAAGTATCAGATTCACGGTCCGCGCGCGATCATGCAAAAACACATGCGAATATGCAAATGGCACACAGTTATAAAATAGAATTTAACACGAGTAGATACGTACACGTTAACACACGCGATATACAAACGCACACGCGATCATTGACGTACAAATGCTCGAGTCCTACGTGATGATACACGCGCTCGCGAAGTCCCTACGTCTGCACACATTTGAACCGTACAATAAATATCACATTCAGAATCACGATCCGCTTTAATTGGCCTTAAACAGTGTTTTAGTGAGCGATATTCCCTGTCTCGTCTGCAATTGTAGTGAGTGATTCTGACGGGGAACCCTTCCGAGAATCTAGCTCTACAGCACCAGTAGGACAACTCTCGAAAAAAAATAATATAAAACTTATTTTTAAATGCCTTAGCCACTATAATACAATTTTCTCCTTCGTGAAGAAAAAATAGTTTTCACCTAATTTTTCTCCACTAAGGCGAAATATAGCATAGCGCACATTGCCTGGGCTTACTAAGGCAAACCAGTTTCGGTTCATTAATTTCTTATCGCCCAACTCATTAATTTCTTATCAGAACTCCTTTTTTGCGGAACATTACACAGGACTAGGGGTTTGCTCAGAAACACAAATTGTCAATCCGGCGCTAGCTTAGTCCTGTCACTAAGCTAGTGTCGGATTCTGATGAACTCGAAACGTCTTTTCAATAACTAATTATGATACTGTACCTTGACGTAGTCCAGGGGCTTTTCCACTAGGGAAGTATATTACATAGAAACTTTGTATACGATTACTTTGCCTTTTGTTAAGCTGCATTTTGATCAAATTTGTAACATAACTTGCCGACCTTTATTAGTTACTTATGCAATTGTCAGAACAACCTACAAAGTGGGTTTATGGCCAAGGAGGTGCCCTTTGCTTGGCGATGAGCCCTGGAACTCTTATAAAAATTGAAGTGTACCATGCCAGGACTCCAAATGATCTTTGGCACCCCTTCGCGATCATCCACGAATATCTACACACGCGATGTTCCCCGGTGATAAAGTGAACCGTTCAGCATTTATAACTTTACAAACGCGGTCTCAAACGTGAACCTACAAACGCTCGTGTTCGCACGCTCATGCATCGATCACGTCCATAAGTTTTCACCCTCTGCCTTAATAAAATAGATCCATGAATTCAGTTGGACCAATCATAAAATAACGCTCGTATCTACTAATAACACGTTCTATGTCAATAAAATATGAAACTCTAGTGATATGGAGGAACACAATTTCTTCTAGCTTCTGAACCTCCCACTATAATTTAAGTATCATATTCATGGTCAACGCAATCATACACGGTTTTAAAATCGAATTTATACACGCGAAATCACATACGCGCTAGTACACGCGACAAACACGTTAACATATAAACTCTTGATCCCTTCGCGATCGTCCATGTACACTAGACTGCCCAGAAAAATAATGATTTTTTGAAAACTTAATCGGCCCACCCCTGAGTCGATTCCTAGTCCCACCAGGAGTACTTGCTCCAAATTTGAAGCAAATCGGACACGTCTAACTACCGGACCATCGTGCCTGAAGTTTGTATGGGATTTTTCGACAATTTACATAGAGAAAATCGACTAGCTCGCATTTTCGTCGCCAGGTGGCACTGTATTTATCATAATATCACTGCAAGTGAAAATAAGAAAGATAATTTAATTATCTACAACTTTGTCGAAGACTGCCAGTAAATCCGGCTTTGTTGAAAGAAGTTATTAAACTTTTAACGAAATGATGTCTGAGTCAGTTTTGCATGGGGCGTAGCAGCGCTTGGTTGTTTATCAGTACGCTAATTCCACGAACTATACATTTTTATGAAATAATGGTTAAATTTAGCTGAATAGTATTTTGAGAAGAATTGTAGTACATGATACGTGTTATGTTTTGGCTAGAAAATTTTAGTTCCACCTATGGCCACATAGAGGGCGCTAACACTAACTTTTTATAGAAGAGAGATAGAATATTGAGATGTTCGGAAGAATTACTGCAACTTTGTAGAAGACACTTAATTCCTATCTCTACCCGTTGAAAAGTTAGTGTTAGCGCCCTCTATGTGGCCATAGGTGGAACTAAAATTTTCTAGCCAAAACATTACTCGTATTATTTACTATAATTCTTCTGATCATGCTATTGAGCTAAACCTAACCACTGTTTCACAAAAATGTTTAGTTCGTGGTAATCGAGTACTGATACACAACCATACACTGTTAGGCCCCATGCAAAACTGACTCAGACATCACTTCACTAAAAGGTTAATAACTTCTTTTAACAAAGTCGGATTGACTAGCAATCTTCGACAAAGTTGTAGAGAATTAAATTATCTTTCTTATTTTCACGTATAGTGATAATACGATGCATACAGTGCCACCTAGCGGCAAAAATGCGAGCTAGTGGGTTTTCTCCATATAAATTGTCGAAAAATTCCATGCAAACTTCAGGCACGCTGGTTCAGTAGCTAGACTTGTCCGATTTGCTTCAAATTTGGAGCAAGCACTACTGGTAGGACTAGGAATCGACTCAGGGGTGGGCCGATAGGGGTCATTTTTTGCTTGTCACTCTAATGTACACCTACGCCCACGATCTCGCAAATTTGATAACACCCCGGTAACAAAGTGACCATTTAAGCACTTGTGAATTTATGAACGCGATCTCAAGCGTGAACTTACCAACGCTCTTATTTGCACGATCATGAATCGGTCACGTCCAGAAGAACCTAGGTCTATTCAGTTGGCCCAGTCAAAAAATAAGGCCCATGTCCACTAGACAACACGTTTCATGGCGACATGACCGGGAACTCTAGTGTTACGGGGAAACTCCCTCTAGCAGCTGTACCGCTCATCAAAAACTAAATATCCTATTCACGTTCATCGTGATCACTCAACAACACACGAATCGCGAATATGCACATGGCCACATGGTTATAAAAGTGAAGTTGTATATACGCTAGAACATACGACGTACAAAAGCCCACGCGATCGAACACGTTAATTTACAAACGCTCGAGCCCCTCGCCATGATACACAAAGACGAACATGCAAACGTGATCATTCTCGCACAACTACGTTTAAGATTTCAACGACACAAAAACGCCCCAATGCTTCAATGAACGCTATTACACTTATAATCAGATCAACGCGATCTCAAGCGCGAATTACCAAGCGATCATAAAATCCGCACACCCTGACATCTGAACTGTACAATCAATAATCAATATAACAATCAGAATCATGCTCCTCTGCAATTGGGCGTAAGCAGTGTTTTAGTGGATGACATTGCCCGTTTGGTCTGCAATTGTAGTGATTGATTCAGACACAGAGCCCTTCCGAGAACCAAGCTCTACAGATCCAGTAGAACAACTTAAACTCTCCAAAAGAAAAAAAATCGAACGTCATTTTAAATGTCGTTTGAAGTGTGAAAGTATTAAACCATTCGCAACCAGATTACAACCAGAGTTTGCAAAAAGTTTCTTTTCGAGATGATGTTGATGCTTCATAACGTGACCTGGTCAGATAAACGCGACCCACAATCGCTTCGCCGTTAGGGTACATGATATCTGCTACCGATCATCGAAGACATGACAACAAAGGGAACAGAAACAGAAATTTCCGAAAATATGAAAAGAGAGGAAAAAGAGTTAAATTTGGATATCAACTGATTTCAAAAAAACTGGTAGATAGGTAGACATATAGGGACACCACTACATGCGTCAATATCCCGTACCCGAATGTTGAGTGGCCATCCTCGGCCCTGAAGGAAATCCATTAGCCGAGACTTAGCGGAATAATGCTTGGGGCACGCCCAGACAATATGGTCGATATCGTGAATGACATCCCTACTCACATCCGCATCACTTCGACGAAACCTTCTAAGCTATCGAATGTACTCACCTTCCTTTCTATTCTGTGGACGTTGAATATTCCACATTTTCGTTAATACTGTTTGGGTTGCGCATACGCTGGATCATGTCCTAAAAAGTGCTTTTCGATGTTTCTCTCGTTAACCCGTCGATCAACCGTTTCTTGATTTTAATCAAACTCTTCATTCGCGTTTCTGTCGAAGGAAGACCTGTTGGAGCACTCTTTGGCCCATCACGTATTGGAAGAGTGTCTTTTAGTGTTCTGCCGTGTACCCGTTTCTTCTGAGTTTGAACCGCGGTATTGAGCAGGAAGTCGGACAATAAGTGTACTCCTTCCAAGAAAAAGTTCCTGTGTCGAGTTGATAGTTTCGGATATGGCAGCAGTATACCTCTTACAATCAATGTTTCGTGTGAGGTCATCGAAATTACGCCTAATTTTGGAAATTAAACAAATTCGCAACTGATTGGTAAGATTGTTGCAATGAGGGGCCATATGGTAGTTAACTACTTTTAAGAAGATTAGTAATATTGAAAGTTTTTTTGACGAACCCAGTCCATAATTTCAGAGTATTTTAAAATCCCATCATAGCGATTATTATCGCACTGAAACAAAGGAACACTTGGGAGCTTTCTGGGAATTGTTTGTTTGATCTCTGAGACCAGAAGCTTTTTGCTTTGGTTTACAGGACTTCTAAGAGACGTCTCATTCGAAGCCTCGTCAATAGAAAACCTGCTGGCTTTTACAAAGATGTTTATGAGAGAAAATCTGCCCCCTATTCTTATAGCTTATGACTTATAACTAGGTACCCCAGTGGATGTTCCCACTTATGTGAAAGACCACTTGGAGCCGCCCTTAAAGGAACGTTTTAGTTTATCCCCATGTAGTTTGTACACCAGACATATCACCGTTTGTACACCGAAATATCATGCGGAATCTTTGTACAATAAGGACGCTGTAAGAAACATCCACATGATTCTGGTCGCACTTTCTACAGCAGGCCTACTGGGTTTCTGTGTAGCCAAATTGTAATTAAGACAGATCATGACCCGCGGTACCAACAGACGAACAGGCAGACGAACACTTTATTCAAACTTTTGTTGTTGACTACACCATTTATCTCAACTTTGTGAGCAGGTACATATACATGATATTCCTTCGGAAAATGCTCAGAAGAAGCAAGCTCATTTGCTTAGTTTGATATGTTCACCACAAATCGTAATTTGAGTCACACCACAACTCGTAATTTGAGTCACAAACGAGAAATATTTTTATAGGTTTTGGGAAAATTGCAGTAGGTTTAACGATTTATCCTGAAGAAAACCACACAAGGACCGTTCCTAGTATAAGGAATTTGCCTACTATTATTATAAAAATATATTTGGAAACGAAGTGAACATCGTAAAAGCTTCCCAAATTTGTTGTTAAAAAGCTGTTGTAAATCATTGATAAATAACAACTAAAAACTTGAGGTTAATCGATTGATAATTGTAGGCGCTAGCATTACGGCAAACATCAATAATATGCACAAGACCGAGCGCGTAAAACAGCTAGACTGTAGAGTAAGTTTTCGCAGTAAATTTAATTTTAACCGATTGTATGAATTGTTCCACCAATAGAAACCTTTAAATAATATTTAACCATTGTGGGCAATAAAAAATGGCCAAAAAATTACAAAATGGAATTACCCCATAATTTAGTTGAAGTAAAAGGAGCGGGAAAAGCATCGTTCTTTTTAAAATTAAGTACACTTAGATCATGTTAGGAATATCGATGCAGCTTCTAGCCCAAGTGCGGAACAATTCCTGCACTGAAAACATGTTGTAAAACAGAATATATTATTTATACAAGAATAACTAGCGGGGCAATTCAAAACCGGGTGCACCAGTCTTTGCTTTCGTTTATGGAGCCAGGAAGCAGAAGCTTACCGGATGATGATGACGAACAAATTGGATCTTCCCGTCATATAACTGTTGCAAAGTTGCATCCTGGTAGCTCACTTGCTGAACGCTAGGATATTTTCAGGTTCGAACATTTAAAAGGCTCGTCTCAAAATTGGTTTAATTATTTTCCGGGACTAAACCTCCAGACATCAGCTGAAATCGTATAAACGAAGCAGACGCAATGGTAGTGAAAAGGTTGTTCATCAAATTTCGTTTCTTACCGTTCGGGGTGGTGTAGAAAGATGAGCTCCTAGCATTCTTGCACGAAAATACCCGCAAGATAGGCTGTATGGAAACAGCGGTTTCGTCTGTTCGAGATTTCGGTTTTATTTTCATTTCCGTTTAACCACCAAAACACCCTGACTGTTCGGAATGCTGACTCCGTTCTCCTTTGTGGCTGGGTAAATATTAATTTATTTGCTTCCTCGGAGGGAGAAAAAGGCTTCGTAGCAACCGTAGCAACGGCATCTGAGGTAGGTGGGCATATCCTTGGTAAACTACGAAGACATACTCGAGTGATATCTGTTCATCGCCACCAGTTTGTTGTCATCGAAGAGTGAGCGATGGCAGCGCACATGTCGAACAAGTTGAACAAATTCAATAAAAATGTGAAAACATCAAACAGAGAAAACTTCAAATGTTGACATTGAAACACAAATATGTATGATATGTCAATGTCAAAGAAATATACGAATGGAAACATTTTCCCCCGTATCATCAAATATTGGTAAAGCAAATGTAGATGGTGTAATAAAATTTCATCAAAACACTCTGGCCTCAAAATTCATTTGTAAATAACCAATGCAAATATCAAGCTCGCTAACATTCCAATCTAGCCATCTCAATCCCCCGGGGCCAAGTAGGTCATAACGCTCGAAAGCTCTCCTATTTCGCGCTAGAACCCAAACCTAGTTCCGCTACCGGTACCAGTAAGCCGCAGGAAAACACATGTACCTACGTACCTAGAAGGTACGCATTTTTCCGCGTGGCTACATCGATGTTGGTACCGTGCAAGCTCAGCAAACCACAAGCTTATTTATGGAGATGCACCTACGACGATAGGGGCTTTCCGTGGTCCGCCGGTTGCCACCGGAGGCACATTTCGAACGACAAAATGTAAATAACGGAATTCACTGGCTTATGAATATTTAGTGGCAACCGCGGCGGCGAAGCCGGGTCTAGATAGGGTGACATTCTTGGAAAATTGTAGTAACATGTTCCACCACCGCACCGCCGACGATGCCGACGACGCGACGTGCCAACGCCGTGAGGCTGTGTTTGAAAAGTTTTCTCATATGCTGGATGAAATCAAGAGAGTTTCAATCACTTCATCTTCTTCCATTTCATTACCCGAAGGAGAAATAACCAGATTTTTTTATTGTTCTTTTATATCCATTTGGTTCGAGGGCCGACCGGGGTATGTTTTGCTCTTAACGATACCCACTGGTTGGCGCCTTCGAGTCGAGTGATAAGATAATATAAACCATTTTCATCATAGAAAAATAGCGAAACGTATCACGAAGAATGTTCTATTCACGGATCATCATAATGATGCCTGCCACGTATAAAAAATGACTTGGATAAATGTGTTTGATGTTCTCAAATATTATTTAAGGAAGATGTCTGGAGGCTCTTTTTCCGGTAACTGCAGAGATAAACAATAAAGTTTTAAACACTTCCTCAAATTGACATTTATAAGCAGGACATAAGCCCCTGTGTTTTTCAGACAGTAAGTTCAGCAAAAAGTTGTTTTGAGTCGGTGAAAGACCATGCTGGTGCAGCTTCTCAGAAAGAATTTTGATAGAAACTGAATCAAAAGCCCCCTTAATATCTAGGAAAACTGATGCCATCTGCTCTTTTCTAGCAAAAGCCATTTGAATTTCTGTTGAGAGCAACGCAAGACAATCGTTCGTCCCTTTGCTTTTGCTAAAGCCGAGTTGTGTATCTGATAGTAAGCCATTTGCTTCAACCCAATTGTCGAGGTGAAACAGGATCATTTTCTCGAACAACTTTCGGATACAGAACAGCATTACAATCAGTCGATACGAGTTGTGGTCGGAGGCTAGTTTTGCTGGTTTTTGGATAGCGATGACCTTCACTTGTCTCCAGTCATGAGGGACAATATTTCCCTCAAGAAACTTATTGAATAACTTCAACAAGCCTCTCTTGGTAGAGTCTGGCAGATTCTTTAGCAAGTTGAATTTGATTCTGTCTGGCCCTGGGGCTTCATTGTTACATGACAAGAGAGCAAGTGAGAACTCCACCATCGAAAACGTGTTTCGTTAGCGTTATCGTGAGGGGACGCGGCGCGGTAGATATTCTGTGCCGGGGCGGAACCCGGACAAACCTTCTTGGAAAAATCGAATATCCAACGGTTGGAATATTCCACACTCTCGTTAGTACTGTTTCGGTTTCGTAAGCGCCGGGCCGTGCCTCAAAGAGTACTCATCGATGTATCTCTCGTTAGGCCGTGGACGAGCCGGTGCCAGTAGCTACGTTTTTTTGGTTTTTATCAAACTCTTCATGCCGCGTTTCCGCCATCGCGTACTGTCGGTAGCTGGCTGGCAGTCCGTCATCCCGGAAGGTCTTATATGTGGCGACCTTCTCCGCGTACACATCTGAGCACTCTTTGTCTCACCATGGGTTGGGAGGATGCCCGCGAGAGTTCGCGTCTGGTACGTTTTTAGTCTGAGTTTGAATCACTGTGTCGAGAATAGAGCCAGTCAGGATCCCGTGCTCTTTCTTCGGAGGAAGCTCTTGTGTGGATTCGATGTTGCGGTTTATTGCTCTTCGTGTGAGGTCATAAGAAACATTGATTGTTTTTGGTGGTCCTGAACCATTAGCAATATTAATTACGATTGGCAGATGGTCGCTGCCGTGGGGATCAGAGACTACCTTCCGCATGCAATCTAACCGCAGCGATGTCGACCACAGGGACAGGTCTAAGGCGCTCGGACACGCTAGAGGGGCAGAAATCCGTGTCATATCAGCCGTATTCAAAATGGTCATCTTGACATTGTCGAAAAGCTAATAGAGTAGGGTAGATCGATTATCGTCATGAAGGCAACCCCATGCCGTGCCGCGGGAATTGAAGTCACCTGAAACTAGCCTCGGGGCGGGGAGGAGTTCCGCAATATCGCCAAACCGTCGGTGGCTAACTAAGGCTCTAGGGGGGATGTAGGTGGAAGCAATACAAAGATCTTTGTCTTTAATTCTGGTTTGGCAAGCGACAACCACAATGCCTGGTGTCGAGGGGAGGTCGATTCGATTGAAAGAACTTCACTTTATGATCCCCAAAAGTACTCCTCCGTAAGAGTGTTCTCGATCCAACCGAATAATATTAAAATCGTGGAAGAGAGGGTCTATTTCTGAAGTATACCATGTCCCGCATAGTGTAAATGCATCGCATTTCAAGTTATTTAGTAAGATTTTAAAGGAATCGATTTTCGGGATAATGCTTCTGCAATTCCACTGTAGAACAGTGAAGGATACAATCGCTGAAAGGAGGAGCCATTTTGCAGTGAATTGCATTAAGAATGTTTTTACTGCGGGGAGAAAGCTTATCAAGATGCTTTTATGGGGGTCAGAAATATTTAAAGCTGTAAGAATATGATCCACAATGTCAGAGAAATTTATTTAACCTGCGCTGGTTTCTTTCTCTGGCTGAGATATGGGACCACATGTAGTTTTTGTAGTGTTTGATGAACTCCTTTTCCTAGCTCAGGTTTCTGAGACCGGGAGCGACTTGCTTCGGTTTTGCACCAGCACTTCCTTGAGTAGTTATTTTAGGGGAGCCATGAAGAGACACCTTCTGGCCTGTACGACGAAGTTTGGGAGAGGAAATTTTCCTCCTTTTTATATTGTTTCTAGGCACAGCAGAAGATGTTGTTCCCTCCTGGGGTTCATCACAGTCGCCTTCGTCAGTAGACAAGTTGGTATAGATGTTCGTAGAGGCGAAGCTATCTTAAGCATTTCTGCAAAAGATCGCTTAAAGGAACGCTTAAGATTCTCCTCACGTTATTTGTACGGACAAGCCGGGAGATCATGTGGGTTTTCCCAACAGTAAAGACACTTTTCGACATCCCTGCCACAGGAATCATTCGCATGATTCCCATAACGGGCCTTATTGCTACAATGGAAGGCTGTGTGTCCCAATTGTTTTGCAGTTCATGACTCGCACCACAAAGAGGCGAACAGGTAGACGAACTTTGTCAAAGAGGAGGTAGTAAGGTAGAGCAAAACGGGCGAGGGTCATCCGATAAGAGTCTGAGTTGACGTATGTTTTCATCCGTCAGCTGCAACTGATGCTGAGTGCAAACGTTTGCACTTCAGTATCCAATATGTTTCAGCAGGTCCTCGCAACTCAGGCTCGAATCGGAAACAACCCCACAGACTTCAACCCTGTTAGCTGGAATATACACTCTGTACTCCTTCGTAAAAGGTAGTCAGCAATATCATTTAAACTGTTTACAAACACCCGAAGCTTATCAGCTTTTTGATATTCCGCTATTATGAGTGCGTTTATATTTATTTTCAGATTCAATCTTCGGAAGAAACCCATTAAAACTAGTCGTCAAGTTCTCTTCGTAGACGTCCCAATTCGTAGACTTGTGAATATGATATGTGACGATATCCAGCGAGACGTTTAAATGATCAAAGGCGATATACCTATGATATGAACCGTGTAAGTAGTGTAAGTTGGGGTTTGCCCACTACTCGGGTTCTTATAAATTTGCCCGCCGGACCCTTCCTTTCAGGGCGGCCTAGGTGCCTCCACAGAATTTCGGATTTTCGTAACAACAACAAAAAAGGGTAAACAAAACAAAATAAATTACTAAATTTACCGACTTTATTTTCACCAACTCTCCTTCGCTGCACACTACACTGTGTCGATTCCTTGTTGGTTACTGCTTACAGACAGGCGGGCGGGTTTCTCCGTACGGCCGGGACAACAACGGCCAGTTCGGTCTGTTGGCTGCTCCGGCAGCGGTTCTTATCTATTAGCCAGGGAGGTGAGCAGGGCTCTTTTGTTGGAACCTTCCTAGCGACGGTGGTGACGAATCACCGGATTCTTTGCTCCCCGCAAAGAATCCCGGAAGACACCGCAGTGTCCTTCCCAGGGGGAGCCGCTGTCCACCCTGCTTCGCTCTCCTTGGCTATTAGCTGGGAAGGAGAGCAAGGCTCGTTCGGCTTATCCTTCCCAGCGAGGGCGAATTGGTGCGTCTGAATCCTTTGCGGCTAGCCGGGGAAGCGAAAACTCCTTGTTGATTAGCTTCCCCCGACGGCGATCCAGCACCAGAAACACTATGAGTGCCCAAGCCACAGGCGGGCACTTTGGACGGGAATCTCTTCCGTCACACAGGCGCACTTCGCTCACAAGCTATTGTGGCGGTAAAGTTTTCCGAAATAATCGACGTCTGTCTTTAACCGTGGTTCGTCCGAAACAAGTCGACATACCGCCTTGATGCATAGCTGCCATCTCCCTTGCAGCATAACCAGCAACCAACTCAACAGCAAGAGGAGAGTCCTATGTTATTTTTACAGAAATATGAAACAAAATTTTCTACACCTGTCTAGACCAACAAAATCGTTCACAAAAGCTATAACAAACAAAATTTACAAGAAAAAGTGAACGATCATAAGGAACAGTGGTGAGCATTATGTTACATAAACAATACACTCTACGCAGAGAGTACGTACAAATAGGTATATTTCCACCCAATGCTAAATTGTTACCCTGACGGGTTAAAATCGTCGTTATCTGCACGGTTCGAGCTCGTTGGGTACATACCAGTTTGCCAACTTTTGGGTAATACCTTCGGAGCAGAGAGTTAATTTCAACACATTTTCCTTGCCACATCGCCGTTGCGTTTGAGATTCCATGTTCAAAATCACTTGACTATGATATTATTGTAACCGAAGATGAAGGCGTAGACCTTTGAAACGTAGGCGATAGACAAAATAAAATAATATTTGCTAAACCGTGATCAAACGCCATCTCCATCTGTTGAAAACAAAGTGGTCGTTCTTCCAGTTAGCCTGCCAGATCGTGTAAATGTTGGGTAAGTGCAGATTTGTATGCTGATTTCTGCTACTTAAGTTATTGATTTCAGTGCCTCTTAGGTTGATATCTAAGTTATCAATAGAGGACCATTCATAAATTATGTAACGCAGAAATTGCCTAAAATTGACTCCCCCTCCCCATGTAACAAATTGTCACAAATTTCTCCATCCCCGCCTTCTCTATTACGTAACAAATTCCTTGAATTTTTTTTTCTTCGGTGAAAACATGTTGCGTAACGATCTAGCTTACTCCCCCTCCCCCTATGCCACAACTTGTCGTACCCCCTCCCCCATAAACGCGTTACGTAATTTATGAATGGTCCCTAGTCATATCGAACGTGACAGCACAAATGTCGCGAGTTGTGAGGCCGGATGTACGACATGAGCCAATAGCACCATTCACAATTATACATGCTCGAAGCATTTCACGTTGATTTGTCATGCCATTTTTGTTGAAAGCTGCGAAGATCGGGTTAAGGCACGATCCATAAATGACGTAGTATTTTTTGAGTGATTTTAAACACCCCCCACCCCCCTCCCCCATAGTAGCATTTCGTCACAAACCTCCAAATACCCTCCTGGTAATTACGTAGCTTGACGGTAATTCTCCCCCCCCCCCTTGTCGCCGTACTTTTTTTTAAAATAAAAAACTATGTTAGTTATTCCCCTTTAAAAAAGCTACGTAGCATGACATGACCCCCTACCTCCCAATCGTCACACATCATCACAACATGCAAAAATCCCCCTTTCCCCATATAATGCTACGTCATCTATGGATGGTCCCTAACATGTCTTACGGCAAAGACAGACTTGTCCCTCATTACCAGGAGAACTGACAAAAAAGAAGTCACGTAAGATCACCACTTAAAACCTGTCGACGGTTCACAGCATCCGTGAAATGCTACTGTTCATCTCTGTTTACCTTTCGAATGCCAGTATCAGACTATTGCCATTGCTCATGCAATGGTAGCGGGTTTGCTACTGTGTATAAGGTGATGGCTAGGCTCGACT
The DNA here is from genome assembly GCF_030247195.1 of Topomyia yanbarensis. Classification (NCBI taxonomy): domain Eukaryota; kingdom Metazoa; phylum Arthropoda; class Insecta; order Diptera; family Culicidae; genus Topomyia; species Topomyia yanbarensis. The sequence continues at coordinate 400,596,936 of NC_080672.1, read as the reverse complement.
CCAGCCAGCAGAAGACAAAATATTAGTCCGTAAGATTTCAAACCTGTTCCTATTAATCCTGCCACTTCTAGTTTTTCGATCTGTATATTTCACACCTAGCTCTCACTTGAGTACTATAGCTCTAAATTTTCATAGATTTCCCTACTCATTAATCTCTAGCTAATTAAATGTCATTAAAAAGTAGTAAAACTGTTGATATCATGAACATGAGTCACATTACCCCATGTGTCAAATTCGATAATAAGCTCACGAATAAAATATAACAATAACGTGAAGTTCGGGAAAATCGCGTCTAAATTCCTAAAATCATCAAAAACTTCGGTTCTTTGAATTGATATAGTTAGTACAAATCAGTGTATCCTTATGCACAAAGATAAAAACAAAAACTAATCAAGTCCAGGGAACAACAACATTAACCCAACCAAACATTTCAAAGTAACGCCATATACATTTTTGGCGTGAACTAATTTTTTGGAAACACTAATACTTTCATGAATACAGGTTGGCAAAGCTGTGTTATCGTGCAAAATGAGGCCAGACTATGTCGCCATTCACCTCTGATACAGCACTCCTATCCCTTACTTCTCCTCGGAGCCAAACTTTATACCGTTTTTGTTTGTACCTGGAGCTGTGTTGGGTTCTGGCCCCAACCACGGTAAGTTCATACATTTTTACTGCGGTTGAGGTTCGAGCCTGATTCGGTTTGGCTCCCTCGGGCAGTAGCTGTATTAGTGATGATCTGTGGGTCGCATGCTGACAGGGAAGGGGAACAAACGACGCGCGCGTCGAGCTGTTAATAAATCCGTCATATAAAGTAAAGCTTTCGGTGCAGTTAGTTCGCATTTGGGGCCGCTCAAAATCATTTCATATTTTCTAAACAAATACAATCGGAGTTTCAGTTGTAGCTTCGGTATGTTTACTGCCCTCGAATATTTTTTTAAGATTATTTAATTTTAATTTTGTAAAAAATATTTGGAAAAAAAATCGATTAAGCACGTTTTAAGTCATTTTTTCGCTATTTAACGTGAAGACCAAGCTTAAGGGGTTACACGACTGTAGAGCACGAAAAAATAGGCATGTTTCGGGAATTTTCCTTGACTCAATAAACCAATGAATCGAGATCTTGTTAAATGGATTTTATAACATAAGTAATGAATCACAAAAAAATAATTTCTTCAAGTAATTTCATCACAAGATAACGTCAATGCAGCATTTCCCCCCGTTTTTGCCTTTCTCATATAGAAAGGTTATGCAATCACTCTGAAAAACGTCAACCTAATCCCGGCCCGGAGGGCCGAGTGTCATATCCCATTCGACTCAGTTCGTCGAGATCGGAAAAAGTCTGTATGTGTGTGTGTGTATGTGTGTATGTATGTGTGTGTGTAGGTGTGTGTATGTATGTGCGTATGTGTCAAATAATGTCACTCATTTTTCTCAGAGATGGCTGGACCGATTTACTCAAACTTAGTCTCAAATGAAAGGTGCAACCTTCCCATCGGCTATTGAATTTTGGATCGATCGGAATTCTGGTTCCGGAATTACGGGTTTGAGAGTGCGGCCACACAGAAATTTCTCATAAAAACTATAGGAAAAATTAAAAATAGAATTTTTATTTTTGATGCTAAATGTATTCAAGGTGCATAAAACGTCGAGATTTGATGCAAACACGAAAAAAAATTGACGAAGATTCACTTTTTTGGATTTTGCACTTTTTTGCCTTTCTCATATAGAAAGGTTATGCAATCACTCTGAAAAACGTCAACCTAATCCCGGCCAAATTTTTTTTTCGACTCGCATAAGGTTTCTGGATTTTAACAGGGGCGTAGTTGATGGTTTACGGAGAGGGGTTACACTCCCCCTCTACTGTTCACTCCCCTCCTTTAAAAATCTCCTTAAATCACCCCTCAGACCACCACCTCATACCCCTCCCTTTCAACGCCATCATCTTTAAACCACCACTATATTACAAAGCATACCAATTTAAGCTGGGGAGTCGTTCGTTCATGGGACTTTCGCCCTCCTCACATACCCATCCCCGCATGACAAAATGAGTTAGCAAGCAGATAACATTGATCTAATGCTGATTAGGCTAATGGAGTATGATATTTTTTTGTTTCAAGTGTTTCACCGTCGACACGTAGCTCATCAAGTTCGTGGCTGGCATGCCATTGTGTATAAGTGCAAAGTGTACTAAGAATGTAATGGACATTTCCACAATTATGTTGAACATAAAAAGCCTCTTTGCCATAGTTTATAGAAATGAGAAAGGCACAATTGCACCGCTAAGTGGATTAAAACAGGTTTTTTATTTCGATTGTAGAGGTTTTCACCTGAAGGTCATTCGCCTTTTCCGGTTAGAAAAATCTCTTATGAAAAATTTCCAACCCTATGTGCGGGGTCGGGACTTTACAAACTACGCTACGCCCACTCCTAGTTTCCCCCGTTTTTTTGACAGGAGTCCACGGTCCAGGGAAATCTATCTCCCGTAATTTCTGACCTAAAGCCAAAAACAAAAGTTTTTCTAATTCCATACGATAATAGCAAACGATGTACGGGATGTTTTCGATATTTAGATTTTCGCTAAATGGCGCACTTTTGAATGAAAACGCCGAAAAGGTCATAAAAATCGATCCAAATAGTTTAATAAAAAAATAAGCATTAGAAAAAATTCTACGTAGATCGCTTGAGAAATCCTTTTCGAATATATCGCGAAAATTTCAAAACGATCAAAAATCATTTATTCGAGTTACATTTCCGTTCATGTCAAAAAGTTGCGCGAAAAAAGTAGTTAAAGTTTTCTATATGCTCATGCTTTTTGTACATAAGAGGCGTTGCGGCAGAATTGAAAACTTGAACGTATATATAACCTGCGTTAAGCCAAACCGAACTGACCGGCATATTTTTTTTTTGGTTATTTTTTATAGTAAAATTCATTTTTCGATAACTTATCATTAACATTGAAAGATTGTGCTACATTTGATGCGATGGCGTTTTTTGAGCATGCATCTCAAAATGGCGCTTAGTCCTCTTTGACTTAAGGGGTTACATACCTTTTTGTGAGAAAATTGACAAGAAAGTTTGAATTTACGTAAAGGCATAAAGCAATGATTTCATTACATCAAACTTATAGTATTTCGCTAGTACATTTTTCAGTGAAATAAAAAAGCATAAGTTTATAAAAGTGTTTTAATGATTGGCGTAGCTATGGCTTTTCCCCCGAAACCCTTTTTTATTTAAGAGGTTTGCGGTGATAACGATTGATGTCCAATAGATCAACTAAAATCCCAAAACTCAAAATTTTTTATTAGTATGAGTATTCTTCGTACCTTAACGATTAGTTGAATAAATAATAATTTTTTCGTGCATCCGGGAACCGTTTTCATAAAAAATCGCTATTTTAAGCTCTAAAAATTGCATTAAAACATTCTCATCTCTAAAACAAAAAAATATGCATAAAAAAGGAATCGTTATGGTACGAGAAAAATTAATTACGACCGATTCAAAAAAAAATGAAGAAAATCGGTTGAGTGATTTTTCGGCTATCGTGATCACAGAAAAACCATTTTTGGAAAAACGACATTTCAAGATAATCGAGTTTAAAATTTCAAGTTACCACTGATCTTGGTAGACCAAGCGCGCTTGGCAGCGCTCTATTTTTTGGATCTCTATAAAAATTTTGGTAAATATTCTTAAGGAGTTGTTATTTCAGATAAAGTAATAAAAAAATCGATTTTTTGAAAAATAAAAATGTACGTAACCCCTTAACACAGGTCATATATTGTTTTGAAGTCTTCTATTTTTTGGGATATCATTTCTAACATCCTGAAGCACGTTATAGAACAATGGATAAAAATTTGATTGGTTAAAAATTCTAAGCTACGCTAGCACGAATAGTTTCATGAATACAAGGTTTATTATTCATGATTTCAAGAACTATGTAGAATCGATGCGCGTTGAAAAATAACTGGTAACCAACCACGATAACTTGTGACTATTTCAAATAATCTATCTAATCTATTCAGGATGAAATACCTCATTCGTTTTGTCCGAACAGAGATAATATCAACAAAACACCTAGCTTCACCTTTTCAACCCTCTCGGAATGGCAAAAGGGCAGAGAAAATTAGCTGGTGACCCGGTTCGAGCGAAAGCTGAAAAACTGATGACATAGATGTACTACTTAGAAAACGAAAAGCCACCGGTGGCGGTGGCGAGGTTGGAGATTACGACGGGGAGGGCGAGTAGAAGCTGTAATCAACTCACGGCTTGATTATTTATCTCCTAGTTGCTCGTCTCGTCGGTAGAAGCCACACATGGCCAACGAAGATTGGATCGGAATGGGAACGGGTATCGCATTTGAACAGAACCCCCATCCGGAGTAGCTCGAGCTCGAGCTACATGACCAGCGAACAAAGCAGGATGGTGGCGATGAGAAAAGTTCCGTGCGGTTCCAGTGGAAATGGGTTTGCCCCTGTTGGCTATAAATACCAACGTTTCTACTTTTTCTGTTGCCTTTTTTTCTTACGTGGTGGTGAATGGGAAGTTTAATTGTTTTTGGCTCTCACGGGTTGTATCTAACTACGGCACATAAAATATTATTCTCTGTGCACTTAGCTCACTAAGGACACTGATTAATTGCGGGGGTAGAGGGCGAGGTTAAATTATGTGGATTTTAGTTAACATCATTGATGTTTATTGTTCGGAAACAATTCTTCGCATTAGCGAAGGAAATCCCTCTGTTAGGCGTGTCCATTAGTGTAAAATTCGATGGAAGTACCTGGTTGTTCGTTGTGGGTTGAAATGAAATACTGCAGTAAAAACCACATACATATTTGTTTTATATGACTGTTCGTTGGATGAATTACATTGTATCGTTTGCGATTTGTTTAAAATCAAAATGGATTCCCTGGAAGAACAGGTAGACATTTGCCACAGTGCCGGTTTGAGTAACTGTTTGGCCACAGCATCTCTGCTGAATTATGCATTAAAGCAGATAAAGGATAATCTTGAAGTGTTTGTTTTGTTTCATAATGCTTCAAACATTTTCCCATCAACACACCGCGTGCCAGTTCCGGGAAGGATCGTTGTTTTCAAAGATAACCCGAGCGGCTCAAACAACATTCTGTGCAGCCGGTGGTGCTGACTATAGATGAGAGGATGCTCTGAGTGAAGGCCAAATATTTAATCTCTTACTTCGCTGATGAGAATCAGCCTGCTGAGAGTCTTCCTAATGGATCAAATCAATTCAATTATTTCAATGACTTTTTCAACCGATTATCGTACACTGATTTGACTTCATTATCAGTAGGATATGTCAGTTATAAGATTTTCGAATACATTTAGTAATGGCATTATTAAGAAATTACCAAACATTACCAAACATACAGACGACAGAAGTAAACACCAATGTCAAAATGTCAAAAATTCACTAAAGTAACGCATGATTAATGACTATACAATAGACTGCTTCAACTTTTGAAGATCAGCTTCAGAAGCCTCTGTTGATTTTCTTCTAAGGTCCATACGTTAGCAACTGTGACAAAATTGGTAGCGATTGGTAGTGTCTTTGAACCAGTCTATTATACATGCATGAATCCTTAGACCCTGATGTCTACTCGAGCTTCGCTTGAAAGGATAATGCGTTTTGCCACAACACTTACTATATTGCACCATACACCATACACCGTACACTTACTATTGGATGCACCATACTCCTGTGATCGATAGACCCCTCGAGCATCTACCCGACCTGTGACAACAAGCTGTAATTGCACATACAAACGGGTAGTGCATTTTGCTTTCGGCATCGCACATAAACTGCAGATAGCCGAACGCCTATCTATATATTGTGTAGGCCAAACGACATGGGAACCGAATGGCGAGAAGCAGGGGTCTACGTGTACGTATATGCTGCTTAAGTGTTGAACTGTCTTGCTGCATAAGTGAAACGGAAGTGCAGTGAGCAGATTTTTGACAAACGTTCTACATGGTCTCAGCAAAAAAAAATAATTTCAGCTGACAAGAAAGATATTTAAAGATGGCAAAGGCTGGTTTGTAACCGTACTATCAGAATATATTGGTTCGATTGGCACGTACCCCATGTTATTTGAATGAAACGACATGGCAAGGTACAAATTTCCATGTTGTTTCATCGTTTTCCTAACTAGAAGGAATAGCGAGATGAAAGAAAAAGGTAGGAAAATGGAAAGGACAACACAATACAATCACAAAACGAATCAGTAAACAGCTTGGACTCTTCACTCATGAAGGAATAACCATACTGATAAAGCCTATAGCGCTTCACCACACTGGGTAAGGAACAATAACATTCTGATTATAATGCTACAATTGCGTTTGAAAAATACGCAACAAATTGACATTTTCGGACTCAGGCACGTTCCCCATGTTAATTGAAGATTTGTGCCTTGTCATGATTTGTCTTTTCGTTATTTCCCTGACGGGCAGGATTGACGAAGTGGTAAGGTTAGGGATTAGGAAAATAACGACACAGAGAGCACATAGAAAATACGGAAGTATTCTTCACTCCCACGGGAATAAAGACACTTCTTAATGAGCGGATATATCAACACCCTCGAGGGGATATTGAGATAACAGAATGACAACACCCCCGAAGAGATACTGTCATAAAAAATTGGCTTAAACCGATTTAGGTTTATAAACTTTCGCCTTGGGATTCCACGGAATGTAAAGAAATACCTTATTCTAGTGATGGCTATATGGTTCGACAATAAAACGGAAGTCCCCTGCCTTCTCACTTATCTCCTCCAATTTCTATTTAGTCAATGAAAATGAAAAAAAACCACTTAATCTACCTGACAGTGAGACAAGATTTTTTTAGGAACATTCATTAGTTTGCAGAACTCATGCAATGTAGGCACCCAACTAGAGGTGCGATTAATACATTTTCAAGATTTGAACAAATAAAACCTCCAATAAACTGAATACATTCCAGAAAATCAATAAAACATACGAAATTACAAAATTAATGAAGCAAAAAATGAAATAAATGTTGTCCAATCCATAAAATGAGTGGCAGGATTAATATAAATCAAATTATTCTGTTATCAAAAAATAGATTTGCTCATTAAATGTAAAATAAGACAACAATACAAAAAGTTTTATATTTACTAGAATAAATCAAATTATTTCGAACTAATTTTATGAAATAGCAAGCATGAATAAAACGTATAAAGTGAGTATAATAAAAGAATGAATTAAATGAAACAAATAAACAAAGTACATTTAATAATTAAAATAAATAAAATAATTAAAGTAAATAAAACGAATAAAATAAGTAAAGTGATTAAAATAAATAAAACATAAAATTAAAAGTATGGATACAATTAATACAATTAATGAAATAAACAAAATAAATACAAATCGTAACAGAATAAAATGATTTGAGTGATTCGAATGGAATAGTAAGCGACATTAAAGGAGTTATAAATTAATAGAGTTAAATTAATAATTTGGATAAAATGAATAAAATGAATAAAATGAATGGCTAAAAAAATTAGTCAGATTAGTAAAATGAAAAAAAAACTGAATAAAATTTTTGAACTAGAACAAAATGAATATAATGCATTTAATGAAAGCGGTATATAAAATAAGTTAAATGAATGGTTTGAATGAGTAAAATGAATAAAAAGAATGCTGAACAAAAAATGATTGCAAGGAATGAACATATATTCAAAATTAGTCAAATATTTTAAATGAATGAAATAAACAAAACATATAAAATCCATGAAATGAATGGTCTGTATAATATGAGTACATGGAATGAAGTTTAAAAAAATATATAATTTGGATAAAGCAAAAAAATAAAACGAATGGTACGAATTCTACAACCATTGTTTTGAGAGTTCTGTAATGTTTGATAAAATTCCATTACTTAATAAAGCTTATTAGTATACAATGCACTTTCTAGTGTTTCCATTCTTTTACGTTTTCACCTTAATTTTTTTTCTTGACCGTTTCGTATAAAATTATCTGATATTGTAAATAGTAAACTGAGATAAGGTCACGTGTGCTTTCAAACCCCGTAAAAGAGAATGATAGTGAGAGTGCTATTCGTGAATGAAACAGGTAAATATTTCAAAGTAGTCGTTTGCATTGAAGCAAATAGATGGGAGTGTGAAGTGTCTCAGCTATGTTGGCGATTATATTGTTGACGAAAGCGCAAAGGCCGTGTATTCAATCGATTGCAATGCAGTCTCTTTCCCTTCCCTTATCCTTTTAGCTTTCGAATTGTTTCGTTCGGAATTCTCGTTCCGGAGAAATGAATTAAGGAGTCCTATACATACCAATACCGTGAATAAAAATACTAATTGTGACTGCCATTGAAACTTCAATTGAAGCGATCTCAGTATATAAAGCAGGACAACTGAAACCATATAACCAAGTCAAGTAGTATATTTTTCCGGTATTTCTTAACACGAGTGTATGTAAACGCGCAGCATAGAATTGCATTAAATTGGAGATGATGAAGTTTTCGGTTTTTTGGCCACATGCCTTTCCATAGTGCAACGTTTCGAAGGGTTGTCTCTTCATCTTCAGGTGAAAGCAGGGTTTGAACAATAATTGGTTATTGTTTTCTCATAATAAAAACATTTTAAAAATTTTCGAAAAGCTACAAATATTTTCTTTGCCAAGTAGGATGTAATATTAAATTTGTTTCCGTGAGTTACTTCGTTGTATACTAAAATTCAAAAACTATGTTTAAGAAAACAGCAGTCAAAACATAGTTTTGTCTTCTGAAACCTACACAATTACATCGCACACATAAAATTAGTTTAGGATTTCAACAAATGTTTCAGAAGATCGTACAGCTCAACTTAGAAATGGATAGGGAAATAGCAAAATAGATGAAATTCGTGACAGTTGCCACGAACACCAAGAGAAAGAGAATAACAAAGACAGAGAAGGGAGGGGTGTGTGAGGTAACTGATGGTTGGTGCCGTGAAATTATTTTATATAATATACAATATTTTGATTCCTTACATCCCTATTATAAATAATACAACTGGTAATTTTCTCGCCATGGCCAGTATATAAGTAGATTACTTTGTGATTTGTGTATTAATATGCCATCTAACATCTACCTCACGGCTGAACGTAATGCTTAATCAAAGGGGCAAATCCATCAATTCTGAAAACAAATTCAGTTCGACGTGAACTTTCACATTATTTTGTGTTTAAAGTGAACTTTCAAATTCATTTTTAAGAAACAGTTCATACATTATTGAGTAAATTAACAAAATGTATTCGGAATAAAATTCCTGGAATCTCGAAAATGTGTTTTCATACCCCGATATTCAAAATTAGTTTTATCCCTAAAACACCAGTAAAGCATTGCTCTTTTTGTAATGGTATCATTTTTAGTTGTTGAAAATTGGTAAGTGAAGAATGACAATATAAAGTGTAAAATATTTCCGCCATCCGTGAACGGATTTCGACAATCTCTAGCTTGTTGAAAAGATATTTTATAAGCTTTCTAACTAAATGCTTTCTAGAAAGAAATGCTTAGAACATGTCGTATTTTGATAAAATTACATATTTCTCAGTAAGTAAATACCATATCCAAAATCAAAAATCATAGCGTCTAATGGTCTCTTTAGGCCTTTCATTTGATACTAGGTTCGTTTAGATCGTGACATTAGTGTACATGTACATACATATACATTGTCCCAATTTGTCGAGCTGAATCGATTGGCATTTGAGACTAAGCCCTCGGAAAAAATTTAAAACTTTGACCGAGTCCTATGCATTTATTTAGTTAGAATTGTAAATCTATAACAAATCAAATGTAGATAGACATACAGAATAACTTCTATCGAAAGAGAGGAATTGAACTCGACGTAGATAAGATCAGCTATACTCTATAGCATCGCAAGCAACTGCCATATTGTCCTTATTATTGTCGTTGATGTTTATTGCGGCTTTAACTGCTTGGGGTCATTCGATGATTGTCTATGTACTTTATCACCTGGTTGAAATCTTTTTATCTCAAGTTCAGTAGTAGAAAAATACAATGTGTTTCTATACAACAACTAAAGCAAACGGAAAGAGGTGTTATACAAAGAATAAAGTTTGCAATGCTAAATTTTGATTCAAGCAGTCCGACAGATGAATGTCGTCTGCTTGTTGTACAACAAGATAATGGATAAAGTAAAGTAAAATCAAAGACAATTGACAACACAATGAATCTCTTAAGGTTTTTGAAAAAGGTCCCAACCGGACCGAAACGTCGGATGAAGACATGATAGTGTGTTTTCATATTAAAACTGCAGAACTAATCAACAAATCACAAAAGTGATTGCTACGGATTCTGCTCAAAGATTTGCTTTTCCAGCGAGTCCCAATCGCTCGAACGTATTAGGCGATAGGAATTATATGACGAGACGTCAAATTTAACAAGAACACTTCAATCCCTCCAACACTGCTCGTGTGAATTCTTAGACTCATATCCCGTCAACGCTCAATTACTTCCTTTGCCATATCATAGCATTCAACAATGCAAATAATTTCAAGAATCCAGTATTGTTTTACAACCGAGTTGCCGGTTCGGTACACCGTTCCGTCCTCTTGTAGTCGGGACAGGACAGGGCCACTTGCCGGCTAGACAGAGCCACTTCAGAAAGAATGGATAAAAAACAACCCCTCTCCAAATACTGCACGCTTTTATGTAGACAAAAATCTGCGCCTATGCTACGTAGGTGGAGAAGAATCCCTTTCAATCTTCATTATGGGATGGTGATGCGTATACGAGTTGAAACTGACAGTGTCACGTTGGGCTGTTGTCTGGCAGCTGGCTGCTGGGATAATAGGAATTACCCGGCGGAACTAACGGAATTTTCCAGCAAGGGAAGGATTTTCAGGGTAAAGCCAAAGAAAAAATGTTAAATTTCTATCGAAACGAAACCGTGGTGGCTGTTACCCAATTACAGCCTTGCTTCGGCCGGGCATACAAGTTAAATATAGCGAAACCTTGCAAACGCCCGAAATCGCCCACGAACGTTTTCGTGATTGAAGTGTTTCTATTTCAAGGCTACTGCGAAATCTCTTCGGTGTTAGTTCCCGGATACGAGGCATCCTTGCTTCGACACGCCACGTAAGAGTAACACCGTACCAATTTTGCCACACGGAATCTCAGAGCAACCATTTTTGGATCAATCCATATTTATCGAAACCGTAGCCGGTCGGTCGGTTGTCTGCCCCCTCCGGCCCGTGTATCGCGATTTGATTGACGACCTCTTGCGGAGCCAGTAAATGGCAAAGGTCAGCGGGAATTCTAAGAAACATGCCGGATGGCTGCTCTTTCCAATGAAGACCGCACTGAGCTGCTGTCTCGTTCCAGTTCCTATCGAGAGCCCACACTTTGAACGGTATGAAAGTTCAGTGATATTTATAGTCATTCCGTCAAATCGACAGCCAGCGAAAGCTATTATAAGAAGAGCACTTACGTAAATCGTGTACAACGTTTTATTGGACATGTCTAAAGACAGATATAGAGAGATCCGTTATAGAAGGCAGCGTAAGGACATCGTGGAAGCTGGTAGCTAAAATGGATGTCAACATTTTCTTCGTGTTTTTTTATTTATGTTTCTTCATCAATATCACAACATAATAGAACATAACAATCGCTTCTCACTACAATATTTTACCTCAAATTGTTCAGAAATGGTATCATAGTATGTACGCATATTTGCGCAAGCGAGCAAATAAATGATTTTTGATTGTTTCTTGAAAATTTGTAATTTTTACAATAAATAAAACACAAGATATACAAAGTAGTCAGCTGTTTACTAAACGATACGCTAGTCTGCGTGCAATCTCCTATTGGCATAGTACTTTTAAGTCGCATACAAAAACAATACCATAACACAAACACAACTAAAATTTTGCTATTATTCGCATTTAATCGGTCCAAATGTTCTTTATGTTTCAAATGATGTCATTCTAGCATTGATTAAATCTTTAGACGCTGTGTCTGCGAGATTCCACTATATGCTGTTTGTCAACAGAATTGACCCGTAACTATTTGATTCTCATAAGTACACAGCGTTGTCTGACCCAGGTCTATTAAGCAGTGCACTGCAGTGTAACGAAAGATGGAAAAAATCTCCAAGCCTCATTTTTCTCAGACTCCACTTTCCATTTGGCCCATTCTTTCAACGAGCCTCGCGCAAGACAGTTGTAGGGCTAATTCTAAGATCTTACTGCCACTAATAAGCCTTTCTGAGTGGTAATAGAATATAAGGTAACTGTCTTTCACACCATACCGCTAGACCAGAACGTCTTTTACTCAGTTATATTTACAAAAAAATTCTTGAGTCTTCTATTAGTGTACTTTCCCATTATCTAGACAAACTAGAACGAGATGTTCAAAGAAAGCATGTTACAATTGCTATTCATTTTGAAACATCCATTTTCAAATGGGACGCCATATCAAGTTTTTAACTTCGAGTATCCTAAAGAAACCTCTCAAAATCAATCTGTCAAACCATCCGTGGACGTGAGAATCTTTACGTGAATCAACTTTGCAATCAACAGTTACTTCTTATTCAGAACAAACTTTTGCATCTTTCCATTCGGAAAAATATTCCCCAGTCGATAGTGTGAAGAACTATCTCCTCCTATCGCACATCGCGCTGAAGGAAAAGTTTCACTTCACACGGGTATTGCCAGCCAATATGTTTTACCGCCGTTATAAAAAAAATATAATTTAATTTCAACGGCATCAAGGTGGAAAGCTTTCCACTGTAATAAAGTTGTTCGCCAAGAGTTTTCCTTCCTTCCCGCCGAGTCACGCTATCTTCGGCTACCGGCTCGGTTCACAGTGTGTCTGAGGAGGCAGCAAACACGGCACAACTTTTCCTCCGCTAGCGACCATCTCGACGACAACGGCACCGAATCGATTGCGGGAAGAGCAGTGGAGCGATGGAGAGTCGCATTTTCCGGCTACAGCATGTAAAAGACAGCTTCTTAACGCATGTATGGGAAAAACTTGATACATCGCAACCTCACAACCACTGCTGTCATTCGCCGTATCGGGAAAATGGGTACCCCTGCAAAATGCTAATTGAGTTACACCTCGAGCAGGCTATAGAAATTGAAATTCCTTCGCCTGCCGTGTATACGGTATTCTACTTTCTTGGTGAATGCTCAATTCCATATCAACATTTGAATAGGGCTAATAAGATTTGTAAACAAACTTTTGTTTCGCTGATTTCTCCTAATTTGTTATCATTTCAACACAGAAAACATTTGAAAATGATTCTACCAAGGGTAAAGATGTTGATTCATGTGTATTTTTCATGAAATTCAACTCAGTGGCGGAATAATGAGCGAAATAAGTTTGTTTACAAAAGTCTCATTCGCCCTTTTGAAGAATTACTATTGAATTGATAATTTGCGGAACATGCGGTGACAATTATTATTATTATTATTATTATTATTATTATTTATTCGTTCTAATTAGATTACCTGCCAGTGGGGGTTGTCGTTTTTCGCAACGTTGTTTACGGTGGAAGAAATCTGTAAGTACATACATTGTTGTGACCGAACTGCATTCGAACCGGTTGCGCTGTCAGCAGCAGTTTTGCCATTTTCAAATCATTCGGGAACGTCATTTGTCGGTTTTCACTGTTTTCCTTTCCGGAATGGTATATGCAAATGGATTCTAGTGGTAGTTTTTGGTACTGCGTTCAAAGGTTTTAAAAACTTTTGGTTTATCCCGTTTATCGTAATTCCAGTTGAAAAATAAAACTTTCGACAGATCAGTTTTGCTGATCTTATATTGATTCCCTATGGGGTGCTCTAGGAATTTTCTCGCTCAGAGAATATTCCTGCAAAGTTTCAGTGTATAGCTGATTAACATTTCAGGTCTGTAAGTGTTTAAGGTTAGAAGGTGTGTTGTGGTCCACTAGGAGGTTGATAACAGTATATTATCTTTCTTCTGACAGTATCAGCCTAGAGATCATGTGGTATCTGGCGGGTTGAAGTATCTCAACCAAGAATTAATCCACTAGATTTCTGCTCTGATGCTGTAAGAAGCGACTGAAAACAGGAGTCCTTAAACCAAGGTGTTTCTCCGTGCCGAGGACTGAATGGCTGGCAGAACTATAATATACCGATTAGATCCTTGCTATGAATCTGTACCGTATTGTGCAGGAAGGAAAAACTTCCATAGTTTTGGTTCAACAACCGTATTTCCAAAAAGAAAACTTCGCTGGAAAGCTACCTAGGGACCATCCATAAATGACGTAGCATTATATGGGGGAGGGGAAAGTTTTGTATTTTGTGATGTGTGACGACAGGGGAGTAGGGGGTCATGCCATGCTACGTAGCTTTTTTAAAGGGGAATAACTAAAATCGTTTTTTTAATTTACGGGGACAAAGGGGGAGAGTTACCATCAAGCTCCGTAATTGCCAGGGAGGTATTTAGAGATTTGTGACGAAATGCTACGATGGGGGAGGGAAGTGTTAAAAATCACTCAAAAAATGCTACGTGATTTCTGGATGGTCCCTTAAATAAAAGCGTTATGCAGGCGTTAATGGTGAAAAATTGAGCATAATTTTAAAACACGTGGAAACACTTTTTTCGTATGTGATAGCAGATTTTGTTGGTTAGTAATTTCCAAAAAAAATTCAAACATTTCTGACATGAAACTGTAATATTCAATGACAGGCTTGCGGTCGCGCGGCCTGCGCGGTTTTCGTCAATTTTGCGATATTTGTGGATTGGGTGCGTTGTATGTTCCTAATTTGACGCATCTCGCGGATCCTGTGCGAATTCAAATTTCGACAATGTTTCTAGTTTTATCAGAATCTCTTCAAACATTTATCATTTTGTTCAAGATACTATCAATTTTCACTTGGGAACTCTATTCCTTCACAGAAATGAGTTATGGTTACGAAAATTAGAAATTATTTACGAATTACGAATAAAATGATCAAGGTTCCAGTAATTGCTTTTGACATTGAAATTCATTTTAAAATTGTTGCAACATGAATGGCAATTTATTGGTACATCCAATGTTCTGCGTTGTCTTTGCATTTGGATTCAACTATAAAGTTCTGCTTATTTAGAATCAGTGCGCTGTTTTTTGATCGGTGAAATGATGCTAGTGGTTGCTTATAGAAGTGTTTTTTTTTTGGATGAACTAGTTGTCTGTTGTTGTATCATTATAGCACGTCCTTGCTGTAATGGCAGCCGGCTAAGTCTGCCCAAAACGGAACGGATCATCATGGGGCTTAATCCGTTTGTTCAAGAGCTTCCTTTTCTTTCGATTTTGTGGTTTTATCTGTCACGAAAACGTTGGGTGTCTTGCCACAGGAACAGATCCCTTGCCAAATCAGATTTTTTTCGCGAGCTGGTCTGCGAAAAAATTGAATTTATATGAAATTGACTTTTGCATAGGTTTCATCGTCAACTGAAACACATTCATCGAGTTTCATCAGCACCTGGTCGAATAGATTACAGACCTGGATTCTGGCCGCTGTTTGTTGCTTGAGACCTCGGATCCTTTACTTGCTCGATAACATTTGTAACCTTCTCGAAGATGGAAGCGCTGCAAAGTACATCGATTAGCATTTTTTTAATCCAGTTATATCCGAATGACCTTCTACCGCAATTGACGATAGACGATTCCATTCCGAGGCTTGGTTTGCACTTAATTGATACTTTCGAAAAAATACTTTTGAAAAAATCTCAAAACTTCATTAAGATCGAAGCACAACACCCGATCTACAGCTATTCACATATTTTCATTATTACATTATATTTGCACCGATCAGTTGGAAAAATGTTCACCAGTTTTGTATTGAATTTCGAAGTATGTATGACTTCTATGAATAACACAAAAACTTACGAAAATGACGTGGAAAATTCGAAATTTGATAGTGTGTTTCAGGCAGATCCGTCGATATGGTGCATCTAAGAGACCTAATTGAATATTGGAAAGTTATATAAGTCTCGCATGTATTTCTGTGCTAAGCGCTTCATTCATCGTTCTAGAAAATATATTGTCGAATATAACTATTTAATATTTTCCAAAAAATGAATTTGAAATAACCCGAATAACGATGAAATTTGAGTTCTGCCTTTAACGCCATGACACTACCTACTGCTGGAAACAACAAACCCAGTCAATAAACCATCCTCGCATCCATCACATTATACACTAATTTATTCCCTCTCAACCATATTGTGACACACGGACGTCAAAACGTAA
Organism: Topomyia yanbarensis; assembly: GCF_030247195.1. Classification (NCBI taxonomy): domain Eukaryota; kingdom Metazoa; phylum Arthropoda; class Insecta; order Diptera; family Culicidae; genus Topomyia; species Topomyia yanbarensis. The sequence continues at coordinate 400,580,680 of NC_080672.1, read as the reverse complement.
AATATTTCACCCACCAGCATCAAACTAACTACATTTCTCGATACGATTCTTCCCATTCCAGGTCATCGCCCATAGGAGGTCCGGCTTCGTGCCCCAATTGGACAACAATTGCAACTATCGTGTGCGTCAAGTGGCGGCTGCTCTGTCGGCGGTACATGCGTGAACGACCGGGACTTGTCCGCTGCAGTCAGTAGGCGATACCTAATACGGTCGTCGTCGTAATGGAATTTGCCAGCAGCTAACGAATCTTGGAATAATTGCCGACGAAACTTTGCCCTCCTCCGGGATAGATCAACGCTGGGGTGCTGGAGAGTTTGTCATCTCGGCCATTTTCCGGACATTGTCACCGGTTCTGCGTGTTGGCTGAGGGTAAACCGAGTGACGGCACGTGCCCGACGGGAGAATGAAGATTTATGATTGTTTAATGTTCTCGAGCGATGAGGAACGTCAGCTCTGTATTGGTGTGAAATTGATAAATTAGTGGCTAAGTGCGGTAACAGTTGGGGTTTTTTTTGAAGAACCGGTCCGAGTGGGGTCAGGTGAAAAATTGCGGTCGGTATTATTTTGCGATCGACCAGGAAGAAAAATTGAATTGGTGTCAAGTGCAAGTCGTGAGAATCCTGCTGGGTGCCCCTGTCACAACTGACAGCAGAGAGAAAACAACGATTATCTTCAGTACCAGCAGTTTATAAATAATCCATTTCCGTGGCTTGTCGGGGAGCGAAGGAATAACCGTACGGAAAAAAACATCTGAAATAAGCCAGCTGTGCTTTAATCGGACCCAACTTAAACCCGGACCAGTCGACTAGCAAAGGAAACAGGATGGGCTGTGGGCAGAGTAAAATTCATCTCTACCCGAGGAAAAACAAGAGCAAATCCAACGGCAAGAAAAGTGGACACAGTAAGTACATACCTATCCTTTAGTGCGACGATTTTCTCCTAACATCAGAGCGCAGGCAGTGCTACCCGTTATCCTCTTTGGGGGGGATTTCATTGTTGTTGTTGGAGGCTGATGATGATGATGCACTTGCTTTCTGCTGTATTTATTCGGATCAAAAGCATAAATTGTTCAGCAGGAAACAGGATTATCATCAATCATGGCTTTTCCTTCTGTTTTCTCTCACCGCTTGCCACCGAACGAGGAACGGTAATTTATAATATGATGGTAAAATTATTAACACAATAATCAGAGCAACGACAGATCCGAGCGAGAGGAAATGCATTCAGCAAGCAATTGAAGTTTTTCCGGTTTGTGGTTCTATTTATGTACACAGTTTTATGGCGATGCTTTTACCTGTGTTGTACAAAAAAATGGAAAATTTTCCGAGGCCCGGAGCGTTGGGTGTCATTTTTCAATCAACTCAGTTCAACGAATCGAGACAATAGCTGCGTGTGTCAGTGAAAATATTTTTTATTCAGTCTAGTTGTGATGCGTTCGCTGGCGGCCATTTAATACCTTTCTCTTATAGAAAGTTATACAAATCCTACGTTTAACCGAGGCGCATAAGTCTAGACTCAGTTCGTCGGGGTCAGAAAGTACCTGTTTGTGAGTGTGAAAGGGTCATGACTTTATAGAAATCGGTTTGGATTTTTAATGACCACATGCCTAAACTCGCATTTCCCCCGTAGTCTGTTTTCCCTACGGGACTGCATGAAACTATTACTTTGTGAGGAGCTGGTTGTGGTTTTTCTGTCGAATGTGCCGCAATTTACTCGGAGCCTCACCGGAGGCTGTAAGCTCCTCGTAATTTTATCTATTTAGCTCCCGAATTCGTGCGAGCAACATGCCATCGCGCGAGGAGACCTTTTTAAACGGTGGAGATAGTGGCCAACTGTATCTTGATGGTCGTTCATTTTTCTCTTGCTATTGTACACGTTCGTGCCATCAAAGTGGCTGCTGTTTCGATATTTGTGATCAGATGTTCTTCCTTGCTTCCTGCGCTGTCTGGAACCGTTTAACCTTGTTAGTAGCTTCCTCATTGATGGTGCCGGCTATTGATTTGTAGGTACTTGATGCAGCTGCCATTATTGACTAAACAGCAGCCACAAGTTTGGCAACCATTTGTGATCATTTAACCTTCTTAAGTTTTTACTGAGAAAGCTTCGGAAAGCGGCCATCTTGAAAAACAAATGAAAACAGTTTTATTGCACACCGTCGCCAAATCTGCAGGAAAATCAATCAAAAGAGTTCTAACCATGCCCCGACTACGTTGATTGATTTTCATGTAGATTGTGTAATAGGGCATCGCAAATTTTTTTTTGGAATTCTCAAAGGCCCCCCCTCTCATATTGTGACAAATGTCAAAGTAAGCTCAGATGCCGAATTTCACATCATTTGGACAATTCTAGACCCCGCCCACTTCGTTTGAAATTTTTGAAATTGGTGGTATGGGAAAATGTTGAGGAAAAATATATTAAATGCTATAACTTTTGAAGTAACAATCAGAAAATTACAATTTATACCTCTTTTTAAAGGAAATAACCTTAGTATTGGAATGGAGATATTCATGTTTCTTTGAAAATACAGCAAAGTGGGGTACTGGGTCATTTTGACCCCAAAATCCCCTATTTTTTGAATTTTTCTGCTCCATTGTGCAAACCATACATATTTTGCAGTTTTTCTAATGCGAAAAAATCTCAGAAATCGAACGGAACTTTTTAGATCTTTGTCCGAATACGAGAAGTTGGGGTTATAGGGCCTTTTGTCATTTATATTAAATTTTATCATTTTCTCGTGCATATATCTCTATTATTCTTCATTCAATTTTAATAAATTGTACCTTGTTGAACGTGGAAAATTCTTAGAAATACAACAAAAATAGATTCGTTTGCGTTAAAATTCAAAAACATCAAATTTTTTGAGAATAACTCTACAAACAACATTTTTTCATTAAATGTCCTAATACCTCGACTTAACCTATTTTTCCAGGCATGAAACTTTTCTCATGTGATTCCTAAGAGCATTTTTCACTACAAATAGTCAATTAAATAAGGATTTTGTTGTTAAATGGAGTTAATATGTGCGATTTTATGATAAAAATGTGAAATCGAGACTATATGTCAGATAATTTGATGTTTCTGAATTTTACCGGCAACGAATCTAGTTTTATTTTGTTCCTAAAGATTTTCCACGTTCAACAAGGTACAATTTATTAAAATTGAATGAAGAATAATAGAGATATATGCACGAGAAAATGATAAAATTTAATATAAATGACAAAAGGCCATATAACCCCAACTTCTCGTATTCGGACAAAGGTCTAAAAGGTTCCGTTCGATTTATGAGATTTTTTCACAATAGAAAAACTGCAAAATATTTATGGTTTGCACAATGGAGCAGAAAAATTCCATAAATAGGGGATTTTGGGCTCAAAATGTCCCAGTACCCCGCTTTCCCGTATTTTTATAGGAACAGGAATATCTCCATTTCAATACTAAGGTTATTTTCTTTAAAAAGAGGTATAAATTGTAATTTTCTGATTGCTACTTCAAAAGTTATAGCATTTAATATATTTTTCCTCCACATTTTCCCATACCACCAATTTCAAACGAAGTGGGCTGGGGTCTAGAATTGTCCAAATGATGTGAAATTTGGCATCTGAGCTTACTTTGACATTTGTCACAATATGAGAGGGGGGGGGGGGGGGGGCTTTGAGAATTCAAAAAAAAAATTTTTTTGCGGTGCCCTATTGTGTAAAGGGTAGCGAAAAACAAATGTTTTTTCATTTTCAAAGATGGCCACTTTTTGAGACTTTCTTAGTTGAGTCTTAAGGTCATATTGACTCAGATTTCTAACACACTTTTAAGACATATTTTTAGGCAAATCTATATGGGTCATTTCACGCGTAGTGATCAAAAAAGATGCAAACTTGAAATCGACCTTCACGGATTTAAACCAAATTTAGTGGAATTGTTCATCCAGGGCCAATATATAAAAATCCAAATTTTTGTGTCAATTGAACCACTCCTCGGGTCATGGGAACACCCGCCGTTTTGACAAATTGCCGAAACCCTTGATTTTCTTTAGATCATATCTCCGGTTCTATTGACTCTAGAATTAAGAAAATTATTTAAGGAGTCGAGAAAAAATATTAATTTTTGGCGGCAGTGCTGCCAACTATGCGATTTTTTCAGTTAAATATTAAAAATTAATTTTTCTCTCAATGCATATATTTTAATTTTGAAAATTCTAATGCCATCGTATTCCACAGACATTTTTACATAAGAAATACTTATAATCTCAATATAATTTGAGCGCATTCCGAGATACACCGTTTTGAAGGGAAAAACTCGCATTTTCTCATATAAAAATCCATTTTTATTGGCTGAAATTGAGAAACTCTTCAAACGGCCATAAAAATCGACCCTGATCTGTTAGAAGCAAACCAAAAACGTAGTTTTTCATCATTTCTCGTCTACTTCACGAAAAATCATGTTTGAACTCAGAATACTCAAGTTGGTTTTTTAGTGTTGTGCGCTTGCGATTTTATATGGGAAATTGCGATTTTTTCCCTTCAAAACGGTGTATCTCAGGATCCGCTCAAATTATATTGAGATTATAAGTGTTTCTTATGTAAAAATGTCTGAGGAATACGATGGTATTAGAATTTTCAAAATTAAAATATATGTATTGAGAGAAAATTTAATTTTTAACGTTTAACCGCCAAAAATTAATATTTTTTCTAGACTCCTTCAATCATTTTCTTCAAAAGCCATTCAAAAGCGGTTTGATTCTAGAGTAAATAGAACCAGAGATATGATCAAAAGAAAATCAAGGGTTTCGGCAATTTGTCAAAAGTGCTCCCATGACCCGAGGGGTGATTCAATTGACACAAATATTTGGGTTTTTATATATTGGCCCTAGATGAACGATTCCTCCAAATTTGGTTCAAATCCGTGAAGGTCGATTACACGTGCCTTGATCACTTCGCGTGGAATGACCATATGTAGTCCCTTCTATTTTTTTTTTTTCAAAAAGCCGTTTTTTATTTTAACGGCGCCAGTGGTTGAGTGGTAAGCGTGACCGCCACTCATTCCATTTGGTCTGAGTTCAATCCCAACCGAGGTCGTTGAGATTTTTCTGAGGTGAAAAAATCCGTGGTCACGTCTGCCTTCGGAAGGGAAGTAAAGCCGTTGGTCCTCGGTCTATGAGTTTGGTGGATCGATATCAGAGTCCAGGTAGCGGAGTCACCTCTCTGGCGTCGGTAAAGAAGATGTAAAATCCAATTTCTATACTTACTAACAAATAGCTCCTCCTCCCGTGATACTTGAGGAGTGCTCAGTAGTATATACGGCCCCTAGCAAAAGCAAGTATCGGACTAACATTCCTTCCCTTTCCTTCCGCGATCTACATTCGGGCCTGGCCGGCGCCGGTATTGATCAATAAAACACTTTAGTATTACCAGGAGTTTCACATTGAAAAATGTTTCGCTATTCCCAAGCAAATTATCTACTGATTCTCTGTGCAACTTCAGCTAGTCCAGATCGAAATCGAAGGCTGAAAGTGTCTAGAATATGTTGGAAAAATGTTTTTTTGATCCATGAATTAATTCTGTCGCTAAACGACTTTGAACGGATCTATGTCCTGAGCGTTGACGGAGTTCAGAAACAAGTTCGTCGTGCGCTCTAACTAATCTTAAAATTTTGTTCATTCTCCTCGAAGACACTTGTCTTGATTAAAATTTCATGAACTTTATTCAATATCACTTTTTGGCTGCCATATTGGATCCAACATTTCATATTTTTCAAAGCTCATCTCAAACTCGTGTTCAGCAACCCCAAATATCCTTATATTCAAAGTTTCATTGATATTAATAAATATTTCACTTATTTTGTTCGCCATATTGGATCCGCCATTTTGAGTTTGTTAAATTTGATCTCAAATTCGTGTTCAGCGACCCCAAAAACCCATATATACAAAGTTTCATTCAAATTGATGATTTTTTTACTTTTTTATTTGGCCATATTGGATCCGCCATTTTGCATTTTTTGAAATCTAACCTTAAATTCGTATTTAGTGACCTTAGAAACCTACAAATTCTATTATCCTTTGACAAATAGATCAAGTAACTTAAGTTGTACACGAAAAACAGTTTTCAAACTTTAACACGTGTTTTCTCGAAACAAAAAATTACGAATCTGCGGGCTCTCTCTCGTTTTTGAACGATTCATCCAATAAACTTCGCATTTTGGCCGCCTAAAAGAAGACAACATTCTCCGGCGCTGCACCCTACACAATCGTAATATTTTCTTTAATAACGATTTTATATAGCCGACCAAAGTGGAAAAATCATGCGAAAAAACGATACTTTATTTTCAAGTGGTTGCCATTTTGTTTCTGTAGGTCGTCAAACGGTGGGATAACAAAATTCTCACAAGTTTCCTATCTCATGCCTCCACGCGAGTCTAAGTCTATTGATGACATTTGGTCCTTAGACCGGCGACGACTGGGTGCTATCAGCCTTCTGCCGATAGTAGCAGAATGAGAGGGTGCGAACAGATCTAGTCGAGAAAACATTGCCGTAAAAATTAATAGTTGATCGGAAATTAGCCCCAATACGAATAATCTGACTAGTAGCTATGATCACGGGTCAATACGTATTGAAAATTCGCCGCGTCTGGTTTTATTAACCTAATTTCAAGCTCCGTTATTGCTAACAAGCCCGTGCATCAGGTTAACAATCCTTTATATTTCCCTTCAGTGTTCGTTATTATCGCTCGTATACTTGTATTCCACAAACAATCTGATATGGAAAATAAGAAATACTTTCCTTGATTTATAACACCTCGCGCTATTTTTGCCTGTATAATGTGTTATCACTCGGTAGTTTTCAAGCCAATAAATATATCGTAGAGAAGAAGTAGCGAATTCTGTCCAAATACTGTTGCAATGAATAGTGATCCGGCCCATTACGCAGATAAGATTAGCTTTTCTATGCAATACTCCCACGGTCGGCTGTGTGAAGTTCAAATTGCTTTTGTTTAGGGAACATAGTATACTCTCGGTAGCCGGCTGCCCAGAGTTTAAAAAGAACCAAAAACTAAACAAGATTTTCTCTTTTTCGAGGGATCGTGCACTCGAAGACTAACTAAACAACTACCTAATAAAATATGCTTTACAGGTCGCATCGCTTGCTTGGAGCGAATCCTAGACGTGATACCTTTCCAAACTACCAACTCCGCGACACCTATGGAAGAGTCTGATGAATCGTCGTCCTTCCGTTAAGTAGGTGGAGCATCAACACTTCCTGTCTACCTTATCCTTTATCCTTCCCCGTGAACGATGAAGATGGGGGCGGCCGGCAATGATGGCTATCATGCTGTTGAGGTTTTAATATGGGTCGGATTGGTATGAATTCCTACTTACCATTTCCTAAGCAACTCTTATTAGATAATCAGCAGTCAAACATGATGAAGTCAGTGTGCAATCCGCCAAAATCATCGTCACAACGCAACGCAACGCAACGCATGTGGTTGCCATTTTGTTTCTGTAACAAATTTTTTCATGTTTTTTTTTAGGTTGGGGCGCCTCTATGGAGTGTGATCTTCAAGATCGTTTTGGCTTTCTGCTACTAGACGATGAATTGTGAGCTGTATCGTGCCCGCAGATGACGTTGGTTTTCAGTACACCTTTTGCTGCGCCCATCATTTTGGGCGCTATGTTAGACACCTTACCCTCGAAATTTTGATTTAGTAGATAAAACCTTAACAAACACTGTGCAGAATAGCGCACATGTCTAAGTCATTTTATATCTTCAAAAAAATACCAATCATTAGGTTGTTTTAGCACTTTTATATAAGAGGACCTCCTTAAAATTCGTTTCGTCAAAGCAGTTTAATAATTTTTATGTATGAGTATTTTTGGAACGGGCTTGACATCATCACTATATGTATCCCTATATACAGTGTAGATCCGCTTTTATCTGCCCTTTGGGGAATTTTAAGCAAAACCAAATAAATTGACAAAATCGATAAGTATTTTTCCCTACTTTTTAACAAAACGAAGTTCTTAAAATATTATTTTTAGTCCCAGTCTCAAAATGCTTTACTGATCATTTAGTATAAATTTCCCTTAAGGAGGTCTTCCAGCGCAAAATTGAAAAATAGATTTTTGCACATTTTGATAAGAAAAAATATGTTCTAGAAAGGCTTTAATCAAATTTGGCTTGGTTCATCCACCAGAGCCTACCCACCAAATGGAATTTCATATAAAACTGACAAAATCGGGGCGAAAAGCTGTCAAAATCATAGGTAGACAAAATCAAAGGCAGACAAAACTGAGGGCTGGTTAAATTGGGTTTAACTCTACCTACTACATTACTATTCCATTCCGAAATTACCCGTATTGTTGAGGTTATAGAAAATTTATCTAAACAAAAAGTCGCCATCTTAGATTTCCAAATGGCTTCAGACATCGATTTTATCATCTACTCGTCAAATTCATTTTAAAAATACCTAATACATTGTTGAGGTTATCGCGAATTTATCTAAACCGGAAATCCAAAATGGCTAAACCATGATTTCCGCCATGTACTCGTTAACTCCCTTTCTAAAATACTCATATCACTGGAGTGATAGTGAATTTATTTAAACCGGAAGTCGCTATTTTGGATTTCGAAATAGCTTCAAACTTCGATTTTCATCGTGTACTGTTAAACCCCATTCCGAAAGTACCCATATCACAGTTTATAGTGAATTTGTCCTAACCAGAAGTCGCCATTTTGGATTTCAAAATGGTTTCAAACATCGATTTCCGTTATGCACTCGTAAATCATATTTCGAAAATACGCATATCACTAAGGTTATAGTGAATTTATCTAAACCGAAAGTTGCCATCTTGCGTTTCCAAATGGCTTCAAACTTCGATTTCAGTCATGTACTCATCAACCGCATTCCGAAAATATCCATATCACTGGGGTTATAGTGAATTTATCTAAACAGGAAGGCGCCATCTTGGATTTCCGCATGACTTCAAACATCGATATTGTTACGGTTATAGTGAATTTAACTAAACCGGAAGTTGCCACATTTCAAAATTGTACTCGTCAACCCTATTCCGGAAATACCAAACATTTATTAGTCATAGATAGCTAAGAATATGTTATGTCGTACAACTTCATACTGCACTGTACAAACATAAATTAATTTACGAACGTCGTCGCCAGAGTGTGGAATTGAAGTTGTGCTCTTTTTCGATCGTGTTTTTTCGTTTATCTACCTCAACAACACCTTAAATTATTATATTGTCAACTCTCGCGAAATATCTGACGCTTTCATTAATGACAAGCACTTTACTTTCACACGAGCACGTAACGTTTCGAACGGAACCTTGAATCGTTTGGAGGCTGAGCTGGTCAATTTATGAACCTTGTCCTAGAACTCTGAAATATTTTCAAACTGAAGACTTCCGGAACGTTAATATGTGATAAAAAATGCGTGTTCAAGATACACCTGGTTCTAAGATCATCTTATAAATTGACCAGTTCAGCGGATGTTCCGGAGAAACAGATTCCCTTTCCCTCTCATAACTACGAGTTTATGCTAATGCAATTTGGCCAAACGTTGTCGAAAAATTTTCTGAGCTCTAGGGATTCATGAATTGGCCAGTTTTACTGATCTTCTGTAAAATTTTTACGTAGCATCCAGGGCCAATATATAAGTCAAATCAATGTTGCTCTAGATAAGATTTTATGTAAACATGAATAATATTACAAAATTGGGATCAGTTTCATCGGTCTCATTCTTATTCAGTATTATGCCTCAGTACGCTATTTCGCAAGCTGTACTGTACTCGAAACCGAATTTTATAGAACATTTGGAACATACTATTTCCAAGGCCTCCAAACTGTTGGGGTATAATTTGCGTGTTACTAAGAACTTCGTCAACATTCACTGCTTTGAGGCACTATGTTGGGCTCTAGTTCGCTCCACGTTCGAGTATGCTGCTTTTGTTTGGGTACCATATTATCAAATATATCGATTCAACGCAATGAAGCTGTTTAGCGCGAATTTGTTCGCTTCGCTCTTCGTCGTATTCTTTTGAGTGACCCACTCAACCAACCGAGCTATTAGGATCGTTATAAGCCCATCGATCTAGATCTAAATGACTGGATGCTTCCACAGCAGTCTTCGTGGTAGATCTATCTCAATCACACATGGATCTCTTACAGTAAGCGGATTTTTATAGTCATCGACGCATTCCAAAACAATTTTCCATTATTTAATCGATGTTTGAATGCCTTTAATTTTTACCTATCTCGATGTGGGAATAGCGATCTGTGAAAGTCATTAGAGTATGCAGTCCCTGAGAAACAGTTTAAGGTTGTCAGCATAAATAAGTTGGCATTCAGCAGGAATAACAAAGTAAACGCCATTGAAGAACGGGGTAAACAGCAAAGGCACAAGATTTATTCCTTGCGGTGCTCCCGAAAAATTGATGAAGGTATATGACTCATTGTTTCCTAATTTTCGCCCACAGTGGAGAATAATCAACACTATCAAAAGCCACATTTAGATCAGTATATATGGAATCTACCTGCGCACCATTTTCTATGTTTTTAATGCGATGTGATAAAAACCGAGCTAAATTAGTAGTTGTTGACTTGGCATGAAAAAACCGTGTTGCTCGGTTGAGATGTATGTCTTAGTTTCGCGGAACATTTTCTTGTAAGATCTTAAACAGTTTCAATCCAGCACAAAACTTCTGTAAATTGCAACATTGTGTAATTTGAAACATTTTGCTTTTGTTTTTTTGAAACGGGAAACATGATTGATTTTTTCCAATATATAGAAACATATACATTGAAATGCTGTTTTAGGATAAGTGAAAGTCTGTCTACTGCAAAGTTTATATCAGTTGCATGATGTAGCAAGGACATCCTGTCGTGTGTCTATCTTTAGTCAATTCGTCAATCGAACCTGCAGTGGACACATCTGCGAAACTTGGAGCGAAGGAAACGGTTCATGTGCTTCCAAGACAGTACAGTTTGGTAAAGCTTCCTCGGTAACAATCAGACGATTCAGTGTTCGGTTACGATGGTTAGTAACCTTTGACATTTGTTGCATGTTCAACAGGGCAATCCTATACTTCGTTAGGTCGATTCAGAAGGATCGACGTAAGCGGTTCATGGTCACGCAAACACGGGCGTTTCTGGGCTCACTCCTGAGACCACGTTGGTGAATTTATTAGTGCTTAAACGTTCACGTCGTCAACGTTATCTTGTTGGCGAAATCGCGGATGGCTGATCGCGAAGGACAGGAGCGTTTGTATGTTAACGTTTTTGTCGCTTGTGCAAGCGTGTATGAACCTTCGCGTGTATGACAAAATGTGACATGAGTTAGAGTGAATAGACAAGAACATGACGTAACATGTTTTTCTGATGAAAAAATAATTCGTCACGTACTAGGGGAAGCGAGAAAAAAAAATTGTGACATGGAGCATGCAGGGAGCTAATTTTTGGCAATTTTTGCGTTATTCAATTTATGAGTGGTACATTATGGCTAAAAAGGCCAGCAACGTGATGGTTCTCAATGGCAAGAACCTTCTTAACATGCCTGAGCTCCTCCTTCCAATAGAAAAATATTAGACCATCGTGAAGCTTGATGAAGACCCAAAAACTATTAGAAGGGAGAATTAGTTTAATGCAAGTTTGCGTTTTTCGTGGGTGAGGTGGCTGTATTGATATGATGGCAGCAATAAGCCGAAAAATTATTTAATTTACACACATTCTTATTTTGACCAAATTTGTATACTAACAACACCCTTTAAAATTTATGATTGCAATAATCACAAAAAACATCAAGATGTCGCTGAACTGCAAAACAAGCCCGTATTGAAATTGGTACGCTGGTGGAACGTCAGAGGCAATATCATTGAAGAACAGAGTATACAGTAGAGGTTAAAAATTGCTGCCTTGTGGCACATCCGACATGTTGATGAAACGGTACGTTTTAATATTTTCCAGTTTCACAGAAAGAGAACTATCTACGAGATATGGTTTGATCCTTGAATGCATGAATTTCATTTTTCTTGTGCGCTCATTTTTCGGGATAGATATGATATATTAGTCTTGTTGAGGCTTTTATATCGCAGAATTCGGTATGTTGCCAAATGGCAACAAAATGCATTTAAGGGTTAAGCCATTCGACAACATTATACGATGCGTCGAGCCATCCGATATTTGCATGTAAGAGATAGTGATCAACTCGGTAAAATACAACTTTGAGATCCGTGTACACTAGGCTGGCCCAAAATACTTTAAATTTCGAAATCAAAACCTTGCACCTGAAAATGATATTTTGGGTGGCTAATAATCTTCCCTGAAAATCTTAGCACATTTGGCACACGGGAAGTGGTTCCGCAAACGGCTCAAAGTTTGCATGGGAAAAATTGACAAAATGTATGGAAAAACACATCAGTTTCACATTTTCAGATCTAGGTGGTGCTGTAATCGATCAATATTTTTCGTGAGAAAAAAAAGAATTCTCTTGTCCATTCTTTTGGTCCCGAGGTTTAGGATTATCTGAGCTTCCATCGCTCCACGAAATTTGCCAATTTACGAGCGTCCTCTGAGAAGAAATAATTAAAAACTGGTTGAAGCTACGCGATCTTTCATAAATATCACCTTCTAATGTCTAAATGTCCACCTTCTCATTATCATTCTAATCCAAGGGTCCGCCTTCTCAGTACCCGGAATGGAGCACTGCGAAAGAACTCAAACTAAGGTAATCTGCTATGATTTTCCAGATAAAACTCAAAAACTCCCCTGTTTTGTGCATGAAATACAAAGAGTATTATTATTCAAACGGAGAGCCTCCTGTAACTGTAACGATGATGTGGGCATGGTCGTTGATAGGTAAATATAAAACCATCAGTTTTGTGGGAAGAATGTTGGCGGCACAGCCTCTTTTATGATTGCACTCACCGCTACTGTCATAATAATTAGCATAAAAGTGATGCATAGCTGTCATCATATGACGAACAGGATGAATCGAATACACAACGTAGGTCCTAGCGACCAGACGAAACATTGTTTCTCTGATGATCCGTCCGTTAATCTGTCGACGGACCGGTGCCAATAATCGCGTTTTTCAGCTTTCATCAAGTTTTTCATTTGCATTGGTAGCATCGCGTATATTGAGAAAAATTTGGGCGATCCGACGTTCAAAAGTCTCTTTCGCGTACAATTCTAAGCAATCTCTGAATCACCATGAAGTAGGAGACTGTACACGATTGCGTCGGGTACTCGTTTTGTCTGACCTTTAATCGCAGTGCAAATGCATTGTGTAAAACCTGTAAAAATGTAGGGATTGAAATATAGGGACACTTGGGGTGTTTGGTGTCCCATATAGAAATTCCTGCTAGTTTCTAAGATTACCCGGACCAGGAACCACTTACTTCGGTTTTGTAACAGCACCCTTCAAGGGACACTCTCAGGCCTTTACGAGGAAGCCTAGAAGAGAAAACTGATTTTTTTCTTTCGGAAATTTGTAGGCATACTAGAAGATGTTCCCACAATGGGATGTTCGGACTCTCGCTTTTTAGTGTACAAGGAAACGTAGAAATTAGTCGTTGTCGGTGGCCTAGCGGTCTTTTGCATTTCTTATCGGAGCGTACCTTAAAAGAATGTTTCATTTTGTCGCCACATAATTTATATGCGGGATATGTCAAGAGATCGTGCGGAGTCTCTCCACAGCAGGAAAATTTTTCATGATTCTCTCCGCAGTTTCCACAGCTTATTTTTACAATAAGTCGCTGTAGGCCCAATTGTTTGCAACAACGGCAGTTCATGCCTCGCGGCACAAAAAGGCGTACAGGTAGACCCGTCCAAAAGATCAAAGATTGGAAGAGCAGATTCGGCGAAAGATTCAAAATGAGGCTGATGGAAAATAAGTTGTTTTCATATACTCCTTGATTTTTCCTGAACGCAATTTCTTGCGAACCAGAATTTCCACTGGCCGAAGCGAAGGGTTTTCGAAGGAGCGAACTCCATACTGCGCTATTATGGCCCTTGTTGGTGACTACAACATAAATCTCTACTTTCCGGCCCGGTACATAGACAAGATACTTCTTCGTACACGGCCAAGTGGTATTTAGTTAAATCTCGCATATATCGATGATGTTAAATGTTATCTTTGTCCTCATTAAACTTTGTTATGAATATATACCAAACTCGTTACAGATATTTTTGCTTTTTTGTATCAGGTTACTAGCAGTTGGGAAATTGGATCCTGAGATGATTATGATTTTTATTGGTTTAGTTTTCGTTAAAAATACACTGAAAAAAATCAGTTTGGACAAGGAAAAGTTTTTTTCCAATAACTTTTTTTACTTGATGGTGCCCAACTTGAATTTTTGACGGTAGATAGGGAACATAATTACCTATTTTGGAACAAAATTTCATTCAAATCGAAGTTGTTTTTTTGTAAATCGACTTTAAATTTTTATAATCAATTTTTTTCAGTGTAGGAGTCGATGAAGAATTTTTTTAATATTTTTATTAAAAAATTTGACTAATTTTGTTAAAATCACTCCTACAATATTTTTTGTAGGATTTGCCATTTTTAGACTAGAATCATTTGAAAAAAAAAATTGGTAAAAAAAGTTTGACTCTTTTCAAAAGACAGTCTAGATCATTTTTGAAAAAAAAAACAAAGTATGCGAAGTGGCTTTTTGTGACAAAGTCTTCATGTACAGAAAGTTTTATTAAAATCTGAGAGGGTGCTACCAACTCTGAATACGATTTAGCGCGAAATTCGTCTAATATATCTTCTTAGTGGAGAAAAATTTCGGTGAAAACTATTTTCTCCACAAAGGAGAAAATTGTTTAAAAACATATTTGCGCGTTAAGGGCTTAAAATCTATAACTCAATTAGTTATGGAATTTGCGTTTCGACTTCGTCTCATTAGAATCCGACATTAACTGACAGGACGAAAATGAATTTCTTTTCTTGTGGGACATCACACAGGACTAGCGATTTGCTCAGAAACAGAAATCTTGTTTTCGTTTTGGAGCTAGAATCAATTCGGCGCTATGTTAGTGTGAGATTCTTATGAGACAACGTCGAAACGCGAAATGATTGTATTCAAGTTTGCTCGCAAAGTCCGTATACTGAAAGCTGGAAATCTGCTAGTTGATCGCCGCGCCGTTTGGCACCTTAAAAATATGAGTGTGTCTGTTATGAGTGCTAGAATGAAACAATAACATTCACCATGAACCATTTGCGGCAAAATCAAAGAATTGGCAAAATCGATTCCCTGAATATTAGAGTAGAACAAACAATAGTTGAACGATGAGGAGTTTCTAAAATTCGAAATCAAATTTTCTAAATCATGAAAACGATAGATTTTGCCACGTAGGCGTTCCACCTTTTAATCAGCTGGCTGGAGCCACCCAGACTGGGTCACATTTCTGTAAATGGAACTCAAATTTCAAATTATTTAAAAAGTAGCCGGAAGGAATAATATTAGATTGCATACAGGCAAACTGATTTTTCACCCTACCATCATTGAAGCTGCTCAAAGTGCAACCAGTTGTCAATAGGATACAACACCCAATGGAATTGAGCACAGATTCGAACGGATATTCCGGAAAGGAAGGCACTTCGAATCGATTGAAGAGTTGCACTGCAACCATAGCGTATATTTTCCTGCGACAAACACTCTCCCTAACCATTTCCTCCCCAACCTCCAGCGGAGTCATATTGCATTGCGTTTTCCTGTGGGACGGTTTGCCTTGCAGATGTGAAAAGAGTATGTATAGTATAAGCTCGCAGCAAAAGTAATAAACGTCCATGCGGGAGATGCTATCTTACGAGTTTGCATTGGAAAAGTTTCCTTTACGGATTTTCTCATTCACGCTTTCTCTTTATCATCGCTGTAATTCGTTGAAGGTCGATATTTTACACCCAGCTCCTGCGGTTTCACGGATGCTTTGCGCTAGTTGGCGCATTGAAGTTTGCTATTCCGTCCGTATGGGCCCTGTGGAAGGTACCTGTGGCGATATGAGTTTATCTTAATTTGCTGACAGTTTTATGGGAAGCAGTATAGGAAATTAGTCACCACTTGTGTCGGAAGAATATGTTTTTTATTGATTTACTACTGTGCTTTGTAGAAATTAAGTTTCGAAAACTCAAACCAATGGGCATGCGTTTAAACGCCAACCAAAAAGGGTTTCTTGAGTCAATTGTGCTAACGCTGTAATGAACTTGTATGGGTGATGTATCAGGCGTCCGAATGGAACCCTTTATAAGCTATCTATAATTTATACTGCTGTTTCCAAATATAATAAGATCTAAACGAGCCGCAGAATGTTGAAAACTTATACATTCTTACCGAAACCCATCAGCCTCATTTAAATTATTCACATTTTCATAAATTAGTCACAACCTAAATCCGCATTTCATCGCTCAGCCCGAACGACCAGCCCCCCACTCTGTCAACCAATCGAAAGTCATCCGATGGAACGCCTCGATTGAATAATTTGATGAAATTTGCAAAGTTTCCCAGCCCAACGACATGATAGCACATCGTTTACGAGCTCGGTCGTTGTGTGACCTTTCCCTGTCTTCTGGGTCGGACCCATCAAACCACCCAGGGATCGAACGTCTTGTTCCGCAGAAACGAGAAACTAGGATCCAATCATGCGGCCGCTTCCTTCACAACCACAACACGCCGCCGACCAAACGAACGTTTATGGCCATTTTCTGAAAGTTGAGAGCGAATAAAAAACAACGAAACGGCAATGTCCCTGCTATACCAACCGATCGAAGCCGAGTATGATGGAGGAAAATCAAAGCAGTAAATTTTCCACAGCATCATTACTTCAGAGTTTTCTACAATCACTAGCCGGATCCGGGGTAGCATTGCCCGGGGAAACCTGTTTCGCTGTGCCACAGCGAACAATAACACAAGCACACCCGACTTTCCGTTTCAAGGTCTTGGCCAGACCAATAACGGTGTTTGGTGGCTGTTACAGGTCCCCAGACGGTTCGAAAGGTTGTCGTAAGTACATTGGATTGACACACGCGCCACCAGGAACCGTTCATGGCCGTTGCTGATGGGAATGAAAATGATTGAAAGGTTATGGCTCTTGTTTTCACATAACGGGCTCTAGCGAATATGTGTGCGTTATGTTGCCATTTACAAAGTGGAAGGTATTAGGGATTAGCGGGTACGGGTTTCTTTATAATCTAGGTTTTCCAATTTTAAAACGACTGGCAAACGACAACTTTGTTTACAAGTTAAATTATGGCTTTTTGGAATCGGTCTTCTTAAACAAAAAATGCTTGTGCGTTATCGGGCAGCAGATATAAAATAAAATTATGATTATTTGTGTAATTAGATTTAGTTGAAAGGTTGAGTCACATGCAGAGCGTAGAGAAATTGACATCCCCGGGTGAGAATGAAAAATGAACAAAATTCAATTCATGCCCGCCTTGGTGAATGCAATAGTTCATTTGTTTCCCTCGTCGTGCATTCGTTCGGTATAGCGCATTTTTAGATATGTTCGGTCTCTGTAGCAAACAGAATTTTGTTTCTATGCTATCGAGTGAAAATTCAACAGACATAGATTACATAGTTCACTTATGATCGAAAATGTAATCGACAGCACTTTCAACCTTTAAATTTTCTACGCATATTAAATGAATTCTTTGTTTGGTGAATGAATTTGTACTTTCTCACTAAAACATTCGATTTTTCATGAAACTTCAGTCAGTTTGGAAGTGAAGGAATGAGGTAGGCATTGAGACTGAATGTTGGTTTCGATAAATTCAAAGAGAAATAAGCAACTGAATTTCCGATTTCGCAGCACTCATACATGATATAAAAGGGGTTTAGGATTCGTTTTATTAAGGGGACTTTCTTCTGGATTCGGAGGATAATCAATCAATATTTCAGAGTTTTTTGCGGAAAAATGAAAAGACATGCAAACTTCTGCTTTTGATCTTTTATTCGTTATATATCGATAACTAAAATATGTTTTTTTCCAAAATTCAAAATGGTGGGTTAAAAATGGCGGATCTCGTCGGCCTTTGCGCGCGAAGCATCGTCCTACTTCGTCAAGTGCAGGTTCTCTGGTAGGTCAGCGAAATAAGAAATTGATATAAATTATTAAAATAGATACCATTTCCTATGACTTATACCAAATTTATAGACGTTAATGAAAAAAGGTGAAATTTGTCTCATTTTTTTACTGTAATTTGGTTGAAAAATTATGAATAAATAATTTTTCATGCCAATGTTAGGTATAAGTCATACAAAAAAGTGACTAGATGCATAAAGCCCTCCCCTCCGAGTTTTTTTAAACACACACTTAACAAATTTGTATCTCGTTTGGTTTTAACAAATTGATGAGGAAATGACGAAGATGATTGCTATTTCAAACCACTAAAAACAACGGTCACTATACTCAATGTGTTTTCTGATTCTACCTGAACAAGCGTAAAGCGAACAACAAAAACAGCAACTTTTGCATTGTGTGTCTGAAGAGCAGAAGAAACTATTACATTAATTCTTGCCTTTGTGATCTGTCGAGATGAGTGAGACAAAGAATGAAGATGTGGAGCTCCGGGCAAATACGGTGGCTATTGATTTGCGGCACTTTCGCATAAGACCAAATCTTCGTGAGGTGGTACATTTGCCTTAAGGAGTTTAAACACTGCATACCGGCTTGAACCTTCGTTCGAACCGGTCACAAATCTTGATAGCTCCTGATTTACCTAGAGTTTTTCAACAGCAACAGTCTTTCTCAAGGCTACCTATATTTTCGCTCGATCAGTCTTTCTCAAGACTACCTATATTTTTTCGACAATTAGTCTTTCTCAAGACTACCTACTTTTTCTACTCAATCAGTCTTTTTCAAGACTAAAACATTTTTTAAGAACAATTCAGCCTAAATTCTTCCAACATGCCTGGGTCCTCCTAGAAAGGCCGTGTGCCAAAAATTAAAGCTAAACGGAAAAGGGGTATCTTCTCCACCCGAAAATTCAATTGTCTGCAGCAACTCATTCGATGTTTTATCCGAATGTGAAGCTGATGAAATTTCTAAATTTCCTCGCATCTTGAAAGGGCTACCACAAGGTCAAAGTTTGGACGAAATATCCAACGAATTGAAAAATTTACTTGGCTTTGCTCTTTCACAAGTTATTCTTATGAAGAGAAAGGCTAGCGGCGATAACACGCCAGTACGCTCTGGAATTATCCAGGAGCTTTATTTAATTAATTTTTACCGTAATGAGGTTAATAATTTGAAAGTATTTGAAAAAGCACGTTTTATGTTCCACGTGCGAGTAAAGTGGGAACATTATAGACGACATAGGGGCAGAATTCAAAATCTGACCCAGTGTCGTAGATGCCAAGGCTTTGGACACGGCACAAAAAATTGTCATTTGGATTCCAAATGTATGATCTGTGGTGATAAATCGCACATGAAAGATACTTGCCCGGTGAAAAAAAACCACAAAAAGTTTCAAATGCGCTAATTGTAGCGAAAATTATAAATCGAATTTCTAGGGTTGTCCTGTTCGAGAAAAAATTATAAATTCTCGTTGTAGACAACAAAAACAACAAATTAAAAATGTACCTACTTCTTTAGGTACACTTCAAGCAAACACGTCCAAACGTGTTAATACGATTCAAAATAGATTGACAACTACTTCTACCTCCGTCACACCATCCTTCAATGGTGTGGTATCTTATGCTTCAGTGGCAGGTAACAAGGTCAATATAACGGCTACCGTTACCACGCCTACAAACTCGTTTGCACCCAACGCTTCCTTTAATCCAATGGATCTAGGTAGCGTAACGGAAGAAAAATTAAAATATCTGCAAGACTCTATGTTACCTATGATGATTGCCATGTTGAATTTTACTTCCATGTTTGAAGCTTTTCAAGCGGGGTGGGAATTCGCTAACAAAATTGTAATGAAATTAAAGTTTAACAATGGCTTTAAATAATCATTTAAATTTATTTAATTGGAATACTCGTTCATTAAAAACGTGCGAAGACAAATTTTTCAACTTCTTGAGGATACATACTGTGCATATAGCCATTGTGACCGAAACTTTTTTAAAACCAAATATTAAATTGAAGAGTAACTTTAATTTTGTTATTCATCGATTTGATCGAATTGTTGGATTCGGCGGAGGAATCGCAATAGCGGTTAATCGCAGGATCAAACATTCCGTTACGCCGTCTCTTGACACCAAGGTGATCGAGAGTTTGGGTATCGAAGTTGAAACTGGTCTTAGTATCATAACTTTTTCACTTTCTCAAGAAGCTGTTTCCAATCCCATTAGCTCAGTGTTCAATAATCATCGACAAATTAGCTTACTCTCTTCGATTAGTAAATTATTTGAAAAAATCATCCTAACTAGAATGATGTCACATATCAATGAGAATTCCATTTTTTTTTTTTGGATCTCGTATTCGACATTCAACTACTCATCAATTTGTGAGAGTAACTAACATGATAAAGGCAAATATCTCAGAGGGCTATTCCACTGGAGTTGCTCTTCTAGACATCGAAAAAGCTTTCGACAATGTTTGGCACAAAGGATTAATTGCCAAAATGTGGGATTTCAATTTTCCAATTTACATAATAAAGATAATTAAAAATTATCTTACTAACCGTACCTTACAGGTTTCTTATAAGAATTGCAAATCTAATAAGCTACCCGTTAAAGGAGGACTTTTCTGAAATTTTCACAGTATATCTAAAATTGCTTTCTTCAGCGACGTACGTAGGATTTTATTCAATAAGCAATTTCGTGTCAGTGTACTATTTTGCGAAAAATCAAAATATAAAAAAATCCTACGTACGTCGCTTGTTGTCGTTTAAAGAAATCAAACACGCTTTTGTATTTATTTCTAGGTCAAAAATAACGGGAGATCGCATTCCGGCCATTTCAGAAAAAAAAAATCACAACGGGAAAATGTTGTCCAGCCGTCATGTTGTGATGGAATTACTTGAAAATATTGTTTTTTGTATATCGCAACTTGTGTTATAAATCCCATTTTACAGAATCTCGATTCATCTCTTCACTACATTACGAAAACATTTCGAAATAAACCTATTTTTCTTGCTCTGTAGTGGTGGAACCCCTTAATCGAGTTCTGCAATGCCAGTCATTCAGTGCTGATAACGCTCAGCAAACACGTCCTCATATATGTGGACGATGGGAAAATCGAGGCTCGACTACAAGATCTGACTCTTTACTTACTTGCACTTACTCGCACAGTGGCCATTAACCCTTGTGAAGGCAAGCTAAAATCCTTACACAGGCTCCTTTTTGCCTTTCTCATATAGAAAGGTTATGCAATCGGTCGAAATTTCGACATTTTAACCGAGACCCGCAGGGCCAAATCTCTTATAACATTCGATTCAGTTCGTCGAGATCGTAAAATGTCTGTATGTGTGTATGTATGTGGCAATCTTACCAATTTTTCTCTGAGATGGCTGGATCGAATTGCATAAATTTAGTCTCAAATGAAAGGTACAACCTTCCCATCGGTCGCAATTAATTTTTTTTGTTGATCCGACTTTCGGTTCTGGAGTTACGGGTTGAAGAGTACGATTACACAGCAAATTCTCATATACTCTAGCACTACCATGATGTCTTAATGATGCAATATATATTAAAATGTGTGCAACATTACTTTGCTTCGCATGTCTAGATCATTAATGACCCATCGAAGGCGCTTCGACCACATTGGCCAGCTATGACGGTTCTTGATGTCCTCGGGGAACTTATCAAATTCCTAAGATAATGTTACACCTATTTCTCTACGAATTCATTACCGATTTTCCCAAACTTGAACTCAAATGCAAGGTATAGCGTTCCCATTGGCTGCTGTTGAATTTCTAATTGATCCGACTTCCGGTACCGAAATTAAAGGATGTTGAGTACGAACACGCAGCAAATCCCGATTTCAGCGTATAAGGCGATGGATGAAAAAAGGAGATTTTTTTCCAAAAGGTGAGTATTCGGAGGATCACATCGACCGTCGATTGGTTCTGAGCTCCATTTCGTTTGATCACGACCAACAAATGTTTCTGGGTTGGTATTAATTTCTTCTGATGCATAACCAGAGTACATATTCAGATTCTTCTTCCCAGTCTGCATCAGATTCATCTTCGGAAGCAATATCATTCGCATCTTCTTCCTCGCTTTGCAAATCAGCTTCGGCATCGTCTGCTGTTGAATTTACTCGAATTTCTTTTATTATTTCAGATTCTATGAGGCGATTGAACACATGGGTAGATCGTCTTGTAGCCATTAAAATTTTTTGTTGCTTCTAGATCCTACAATTTGAATAATTACGACAACTATAACACCAAGAATAGACAACAAAAATAAACAATAACGAAAAAGTTAGGTTATGTTGGATCCAAATAATTTTCAAGTAGACCACAGTGAGTGAAATGAAAGTATTTACTAAAAAACATATGACTCACGTGATTATCGTATGCTATTTTTTTTCTTGTAAAAATGACAAAAAGATAAAATCAATTAAAATTTTAAAAAAATGCCTGCTAATATGGAGATGAACTCATCAAAATGTTTTTTTTTCAGATAAATATTAATGTATAAAACCCGTGGTATTCCTAGTAAATATTACATGCACACCGGGCCTGCTAGGCCCGGCTTGCTTTTTTGCGCATGCAAAAAATTCAAACATTGCTGCGCATCACTCCATAGATGAAAATTTCACAATTCTTTATTTTTGTTAGATTTCAAAGCTACTTATCAAAATTTACATACCCAAGCTTATACTGCATACACATTTGGTTGTAACTAAAAAATTGTAACGTGCCGGGCCTCTGAGACCCGCGTGCCATTTTGAGGGTTAAAACACATGGTTGTGTGTGACAATGCTATAATTAAGAGCTTCATATATATGGACAGTGAGATAATCAATGTTCGGTTACAAGATCCGATACCGCTTACTCACATTTAGGAGAAATTCAGGACAAAACGCAATGCGATACTACTATTATACATAGTATTCTTTGCACATACCAGGGACGAACTAGTACGTTTCAGTTCTGTGAAAAAACGGCACACTACGATATACTCTCATCAGAAACAACTGAACACCAAATTTTTGGCATCTGTTCAGGTAATATTGACAACGACGATAGCTGCGACAAGTATCTCAAAATCTACAACCAGCACAATCATTCAGGAAATTCACACTCGTAAGGGCAACAAGCAAGGAAGAAATCGGCAGATGTACGCGAAGATAAAAGGAACAACCACGATGATGACACGGAAGTGTTCAATAGCGAGATAGATATCAATAACGCAGTTGATGAGGAAAAAATATTTCCCTGCCTCGCAAATAGGTATCCACGTGCAATGGCTAAGAGCCCACGCGAGATGTGCTGGACAACCATTAAAACACGTATTTTTATTGTTGAACGTAGATAGAAATAGGTAAAAGATCCTCTGATTTGATTAGCTAAAGCATTGAACTAAACGAATTAGTAGAAGTTTTATGGACGACTCAGCACTAAAACTCTCCAAAAGTCACGTTTAACAAAACTCAGATGTAATACTCGATTTTGGCAACTTTATTTTAAATTTAAATGACAAATTTTTTAATTATACCCAATTTAAATTTCTGTATTCGGCACTCTGAACTCTTAGTATAAATACTAGGCATCACATTCAAGCGAACAAGGCAAAACATGTTTCAATTTACTGAGAACAATATAGCCGTGACGACAGATTTTGTTTTCGCGTCATTTCAATGCAATTTCATTTTCATTGGCACTTAGTTTCATTTTCATCCGAGAAATTCGTTCCGTATTAAAACATTGTTGCGACTAAAATATTGTGACTGGTTGAATTAAGTCCAATCGTTTCGATTTCGTGTCTTCAGTATATGACAGTCTCTAGGTCTGTTTTTGTACGTTTTGGAATAAAATGAGAGAGATGATCAGTAATCACGGAGAAGGAAAAAAATCAGCTAATCTAAGTAACCTCAAGA
This sequence comes from Topomyia yanbarensis, assembly GCF_030247195.1. Taxonomy (NCBI): domain Eukaryota; kingdom Metazoa; phylum Arthropoda; class Insecta; order Diptera; family Culicidae; genus Topomyia; species Topomyia yanbarensis. The sequence goes on along the minus strand of NC_080672.1, from coordinate 400,556,684 downwards.
GCATCTCTTTTATCTTTTCTATACACTCGTGTGAACGTAGTATTAACCCTCCGGAAGTCGCGCTTATGGCCCACTCAACGAGCAACCGCTGGTGCCCTAAGCCGATTTCGCTAGATTTTCAGAGTAGCGTGCACTTAGTGCACTAGCGCGACTGCCGGAAGGTTAACTGAAATTGTTCCCCAAATTTGGGTAAAACAAACCTGCAATCGAAAAGCATTACAGTTTTCTCCAAGAAGCCATGCATCTCTTCCAATCTTGATAATAAAAAACGAACCAATTACTGAACAGATTAGTGTCAACATTTTTGAATTAACTTAGCATGTGTAACTGCAAGTGTCATAGCAAATTCAATTGCCAGAAGGAACTAGACAGTAGGCCATGCACACTGCTCAAATATAATATTTTCTTAATGATGAAGCCGAAAATGTCGCTATAATCGTTGAAGCGACGGGACATTTCTATTGTCGCTCTGTTAGCAGCGTAGTTTGTGGACGGAGGACACGAGTTGGTGCGTAGTGGTTAATTTGTGATAGGAGATCGTGAATATCATATTCAGCCAGAAGAAGCTTTGACTCGAAGGTAACTTGCGACGCGTGTCTACGTTCTTCTGAAGTGTAGTTCTAATAATCGATAACGCACTTCGTATGGTGGCAGGTTCAACGGATAGTTCCAAGGCAATTGACGTAACGCATATCGTATGAATCTGCGTTGGGCAGATTCAATTTTCCGGCTCCAAGTTGCATGATAGGGGCCCCCACCAGACGCTGTTTGAAAATTCTAACGGTGTAATTAAATAATTATTAAAAAATGGAACAACTTTATTGAAATAATAAATAAATTTTATTGAAATCAATAAGTAGATTTATTGTCTCTCGACCAATAATTTAATTTATTGAATTTAATGCATAATTTTATTGAACCTACAAATCTTTTTTCTGTGTGTACTTGAACTGAAATTTGTTCAAGCTGGTCACAATTTAGCAGCGAAATGGGCTCACCACTCAGAAACCTTTCAACGACTATCACTACTCCGCCTCCTCGCAATTGGAGGCTGACCAATGAGCTACGATCGCATCGAAATATTGTATAATAGGCCAAAATTTTTGCTCTGTCGATATCTGACCGTAGACAAATTTCAATAAAAACAACTACATCGTAATCGCGACTGGATAGCTGCAAGCGGAGACGGGAGATTTTAGTACGCATGCCTCTGACGTTCTGGTAATATATCGAAAACAAGCAGTCTTCCATAAGGCGAGCAGATGTGCGTCCCGGCGACTCTATAAATGTTGATGATGGAAGCCTTGACAGTTGAAAGCTTAAAATTTTAATAGGAGTGGAATGCGTGTAGGCAGGAACGTTTTGGCAAAAGCGGAAATCCTGAAAGCTTCTGTGTGGCCCTGATGTGTGGCAGATCCAAAACGGGTTGACGCTTCAGACGAATAGGTCGGCGAGAGGACTAATGGCTTGTTTACCAGCCAAAGAAAAGCGCTGTGAATCACTAGCACTAAATCGATTTTTTATCGCTTCAGCGCCAGATATTTGCGCGAATACACACAACATCGATGAAACGATCGACAAAAGCAACCCGAGAACTAAATCAAAACTCAACAACCGTGTAATACACAACAAAAAGCTGAACAATTCGCTACCGAAATTCGCTTGGATAGCTTAAGAGAACAGGGTTGCCAACAGTATGATATGAATAGTTTTAGATGACATTTTTTCAAATATGAATTTTGATTAGATCCTGGTATTTTGATGTTTTTATTTTCATGTCATTTCTGATTGCATACTAGGAATTTTTAATCAACTTCACAGTGGGCGTTGTTATGATGTTTTCCATTATAGATCAACTGACAAACAGGAATATCAGCAATCAGTGTAAATTACGCTTATATAGTTGGTAACGACATTGTCTAAAAATGCCTTTATCAGAACGGTCGTGCTTAACTTTTCACCATTAAAAAAGGTAGCATAAACGAACATTGAATTGCCACAGTTCCCATTGACTTGCAAACGATTTGAGGCGGAATCCGAATAGGAACTTCATCCGAACTACCGTTACTTGATATTTTACATTTAAGTTATTTTAACTTGCTAAACAAACTGATATTAGGAAAGAAAATCTAGCAGTGTCCAAAACAAACCAGTTTCTACGACATATTTTGGACAATGTTTATTTTATCCTTCTTCGTAAAATTTAACAAAGGAATCTTAACAAACACCTAAATTATTAGATCCTTGGAAAACTATTATATTGCACATTTATTTCTAATTTGAAAATACATCACTACTACCGATTCCTTTTGGCAATCGTGGAATTAAGAATCGTTTTTGATGACATTTTTTTCAAATATATATTTTTTTAATTTAAATTGAACTATTTATGTTTAGACTTGAAAAACAACCTAAAGAACTTGATTGCCTTCATTAAACCAAAATATGTAGCGGTTTTAATCAGGTTGGTTGCCCTAGTTGAGCCTCACAAATCGGATATCCTTGTTAAATCAATTTGTTACCCTACATAGTTAAATTATTTGAATTTTTCTATAACTAGCTAGAAGTAACCTGAAGTAGATTGAAAAATATGTACAATTCAAAGCTTTATATTTAGGGATACACGAAAGTGAGGTTAAATGTAAATAGAATCGCTCGTTCCGATTATAGGGTAGTCAAAACCTACCAAACGTGCGCTCAGACATTTTACTTTATACTATTTCGTTAATCATAAATGACCATTGCAGAAGATTTTAATTTCCGAACGGAAATAAAAGAATTGTAAATCCCGGAACACTGCTTCCCTGTTGCTGCCGCAACTAGATTCGTGTGGCGCTTTCTACTCCAGTATCCTGAAAACTGGTTATCAAAATTCTACCTACATTCGCTAGGCTGCCTCACTTTATTATGTATACATTTCTATTTTATTTGTTTACAATGAGTTACCTAATACGTATTGACCTAAATTTTCGGATCAACCAGTATTTCGTCAACGGGTTTACTATTCAGTTCCATCGAACAGGACTTTGCTTCCCTTTGCTATGTGACCTAGATACTACAAACAATCTTTAGCTCGAGCATAGAACGTTGCATCGACAGGATCAACGTTAAAAACTCAACCGTTGACGAACTACGGGTGACTGATCACAGGATTCATAACTGGTAAAAACGAAACACAAAAAGTGTGTGTACTTAAGCGTTCTATTGTTTGAAAGTGTTCAAACCTTATATTTCACCTGTCTGTTGCGTTCAGTTTTTCGAATAGATCTTGCAGCATTCACCTCTGCTGATGGAATTTCAACCGATATTTCCCTACACCGAAGCAGCAAAGCGTAAAAAAGCAGCGAACAATGGAACAACTGCGAAATTTATTACCTCCGAGGAATAGCTGGTGCACAAAACGAATCAAAAAAAAAGTTAGGATTTATGATGTACAAGAAGGGGGTTATCCTTTCCGTTCAAAAGCAAATTCGAAACAGCAACCCAACGAGAAAAATACCGGAGCTGTACCGCCTGCTGGTTATTGTCGTAAATGTAGCAACAGCAAGCGAGAATAGTTCTAGTCCGACATTTGAAAACAAGGGCTGAATTCCAAACTCGTAATGCGAATTCAGCTTTTATAAATAAAAATATTTCTTTTTTATTTATAATTATTTTTCATCACCCGCTTTCCATACTGAGTGCTTATCACCGTTACCAGATAGGCGATTCCACTATCTGGACACGGAAAAAATCCGTTCATAAATTCATGAACAAAAGGTCAAGATTTCGTGAACTGTACGATTTACGAAAACCGTTACCAAGTTCCTGAAATTATGACTAATAATCCTCGTATTCATGAAACTATTTTTGTTTTCTAAAAACCAGTTCGCCCCGAATATATACATGTCGTTACGCTAGAATGTTTGGTTGGGTTACTGTTGTTGTTCCCTGACATGTTTAGTTTTTGTTGTGATTCTTGTTCATGATTTGGGAATATACAGTAGACAGTCACACGTTGTTCATAATTTCAAGAGCTTATTCACGATTCTTGTGAATTCTCATGACGTAAGCGGGATTAAAGTTCATGATTTCAAGATCTTAGTTGCGATGTTCGTAATTTATATTCACGTTATCGTGATATTTTAGTCTTGAGTAGAGTGGTTCATGTTCACGATTTCGGAATCTTTCTCACGATTTTAAAAAAATTTGTCATGAGTTGTGTGATTTATTTTCATGCTTTCAGGATCTTAGTCGCGGTTTTTGTAACTTCTGTTCATGTTATTGTGATATTTTAGTCACGAATAGAGCAATTCATGTTCATGATTTCAGGATCTTTGTCACGATTTTAGATATTTTTGTCACGCGTTGTGTGATTTGTTTTCATGATTTCAGGATTTTAGTCACGATTTTCGTAATTTCAGCTCATGTTATCAAGATATTTTGTTTGGGAGCTTACTTTCAAAGAGTAATGTAACTAATGTTCATATTAGCCATTTTTCCAGGCATTCGTAAATTCTTTTCTCCTTATCGTGATCTATTATTTTTGGTTACTAACGGATTTTTTACTCGGAATAACGTGACAATATGAACTGAATCATTAAAATAAGACTCTTTTGCGATATCTGGTTCTGTGAACTATATCACGCACACTATTTGGGGTTCTCAGTGCAGTTTCGTTTTCTGTCCGGACATCACAATGAACCAAGTGAATAACGATGTTCGAGCTTCTCGTACCTTTTTGTGGTCGCAAGCAGCTGGGTATTTAATGAAAAAGATCATGGAACAAAAATGATTCCACGAATAATACTCCAAATTTTGTGAAAGAGTTCACGTAAAAATTTCATTAGCATGTTGTATGAAATTGTAAATGATTACAGATCTTCTAAATATCATAAGCACGCAAATAGATAGGGTAAATCCGACCTAGTAAATGGTTTTGGCTGTAAAATGCTCATTTCACAGCGGATCAAGTCGTTTTATATACCAAATTAAAGGTTAGGCTTCTGGGCAACTTTCTATATTTAGAATTTTATTCGAATCTTGGGAAAATTACGAGATACAAGAGTTTTACGAAAAAGTTCATTTTTGCTGTTTTCAAAAATGGTAGGGTAAACCCGACCGCCTATGTTTTTTATTGATTTAGTACAGATATTACCCAAATTTTATGGCTTCTCAATGCTAAATCATTGAATATTATGTTATTGAATTATAATAAGAAGAAAATGGAATTCAATGTCAATCTTGGAATGTCAAAATCACGAGCAATAGCACGTAAAGATATTTCCATATCCTAGGTTCCATTTTTGCTCCAATTGCTCGACGAATACTATTTTCATCACGTTTTTGTGTCTTTCGTTTGTAATTATGAACCATCGTGCAAAAAAAAAAAAAATAATAACAATAAAAATATATTTCAATTTGATAAACAAACTTTTTCTTAGCAAAAAAGCGGTCGGATTTACTCCACTATTTAGAGGTCGGATTTGCTACACCGAGTCATACTTCTTTACGATGCAATTAAAAAAATTTGAAAAAAGTTGGACTAAATTCATCTATACACTTTGTAGGACTTTAATAAAAGAATTTAAATCCACTTACATTTTTTATGCAGTCACTTAAACAATCAGAAATATCCTGTAGTAAATAATGCACAAAAATCAAATAAAAAATTGTAAAATCACACTTTTTGTCGTTTGAGCATCTCAATGTAGACTAATAAAATGCTTTCATACCACCATTATGATTGTTTTCGTTGCTCTACACGACAACATTGATATTAGTTCGCGTAGTGCTTCGGACTTTCGATAACAGAGGGTGGTCGGGTTTACCCAACGGTCGGATTTGCCCCACCTTACCCTACTAGATAGATCGTAAACCATGTACTAGTATTCATGAATCCGTTCACGAATACATGAATAATATTTTATGATTTCGTGAACTTTTTCACGAAAACGAATGATAAGTTGTGACTATTATTCTAGGTATCATGAACCAGTTCGCGAATACATGAATAATATTTCATGATTTTGTGAACTATTTCACGAGCACGGATATTGGATCGTGACTAATATGTTCGGAATCATGAACCAGTTCACGAATACATGAGCAATATTTTATGATTTCGTGAACTATTTCACGAAAACGAATGGTAAGTTTTGACTATTTCATGAGTACGGATATTGGATCTTAACTAATATATTCGGAATCATGAACCAGTTCACGAATGCATGAATAATGTTTGATGATTTTGTGAACCATTTCACGAGCACGGATATTGGATCGTAACTAATATATTAGGGATCATGAATTAGTTCACGAGGATTGAATGGATTCATGAATAAAATTCCGAATTTCGTGAAATAGTTCACGAAGAAATATCCAGAATATTTTGATTTTGTGAACTAATGTTCGTATATCTATGAAAAAAAATCATGAGTCAACCTTTGGTTTTATGAATAGTGTTCCTAAAGTTGTGAACTAGTTCTTGGTGGAAACCGTGATCGAAGTTCACAAAACGAAAACAAATATTTCCTCTAATGAAAGCGTTATGCGGGCGTGACTCAAAGGAAATTGAACATAGTTATAAAAGCCATGATTTTTGTTCATGGTCCTGTTTTCGTAACGTGAAAACGTGATTGTTCCAGAATTCATGGCACTTTATTCACGATTTTGGAAACAATTTTTTCTCCGTAGACCTTAAATATCGGTCCATCAACACATGGATCGGAGTCAACAGTTTTACAATCTTAACGAAGACGTGACCTGAGATTTTTCACTACAGAAAATTCAAACGACATCGGCTTGGATTAAACCCAGAGCCAATGGGCTGAGAAGCAATAACGCTCTCCACTCAACCATCGGCAACGACAACAAATGTTGAATTTGGCTAAAAATAAAATACGCCCTTTTTTGGCAAAAAACTGAAGTAGACTAAAATAATTTTTTACTCCTGGTTTACACGTGAGATCTTAGAAGTAGAAATCGAGCACTACACAAACACAGTGTCAGCAAGCAACCTTCATTTTTGCTAAAGGAAAAAAAATGGAAAACCTACCTTAAATAAGTTGGCTCACAGGCATTTGGATTCAATGCCAAAAGACAACAGTTTGGTTCCCTATACTTATCAGCGACCCAGAGCTTCTGTGTTTGGCTAACCGAGACATCACTCGGCACCAGCCAGTTACTTTAGGCTTGCACACATGTTTTGTTAATTGCTTAGATTTAATGTCTCTAACAAACGCCAATTTGGTGTTGGTTTCGATATATCGTCTAACAGGTAGCAAGTTGGTGTCAGTTACTGACGAGTATAACACGGAGCATTCAAATCCAACTTATTTACAGTGACAGTGCCCAATTTGTTTTGAAAATATGACGCTATTTCGACACTCCAATAAACCACAGAGCAAACCGTGACAAATCATTTTCTAGAACAAAGAAAACCCTGCTTATGACAAATTCCTCTACTATTAATAACGGGACAAATTTATTAATGGGACTAAGCTCCCTCGTAAATTCTATTAGTTTGTTTCCATCGCGGCAACCAAACACTTGATTTTGTTAGTGGAAAATCAATGTTCCATCACGAAACCCTTTGTGCACATGAGAAGCCTATTTTTGGAACATACACAACCTCCGTCCGTCCGCTCTTTTCTCCAACAACCCCATCCGCCTTTGTCAATCCGCACTAAAACCGACGGACGAACAAATGCGAGAAACTTCCGCAAGAAAAACTTTATCGTTCAGTCGCTTTTGCTTGGATGCTTCAACGATTTTCCTACCCTCGCTCGATTCGCGTCGCATGTATGTACCACCGCCTGGCAGGGTACGCCGATACCGGACCGAATCCTCCTTCGCAGAAGTTCGCAAAATTCTAACTCTACACCTCTAATCCTGCCCCCCCCCCAGCCGTCGCTCCGCTTAAGACTTAACACGGTTCCCGCAAATGAGCAAACGGGCCATCAAATGCTATTTTTACCACCAGCAGCGTAACGGAAGAGGGTCTTTCGAAGCGATAGTCCCCGCATCCACACACCCGTTTTTTTATGAACGTTGAGCAGCGAGCTGATAAAGAAAACACCATCCGGTTAGCGCCCGTAGGCAGTAGCTAGTAGGCGCCCTTGTAGATGTCGCTGATGGTAATGCTGAGCCAAAATTTTGCTGGGTACATCAAAGTTAACAATTTTAGAGAACATGAAATGAAAATGTTTGGTGTGTGAATTTAGACAGGATAAGCACGGTGGTAATTCCCGGCTTAGCGAAACTGGCCTCTAAATGGCAGCCCTAAGTTTGTGCCGCTAAAACAACAAAAATGATCCATGAAAAATTGAAAAACGATCCATAAAAAAGTTGTCCATGTTCCATAAAACAAAACTGAAAATCCATAAAACAGTGTGGATGATCCATAAAAAGGGTGATTTGATCCATTGATTATATAAAATTGAACCATAAAATGGTCGCAAAAGAGCACAAAAATAGTAATAAAAGAGCAATTAAAATCAACCAATGCCCCATAAAAATATTGGAAATGTTCCATAAAATGATACATTTTGCGCCATAAATTAACTGACATTGATCCATAGAATATTAACAATGTACATTAAAACACATCGATATGTTCCATAATATCGACAAAAATGTTCCACGGTATTACAAAATGGAGCAATAAAATGTTAGGAAAAGTTCCATAAATTTGATGAAAATGCTGGCTAAATAATTTTTCTTGGTCCATAGAAGATGTAAAAATGAACATTAGAAACAATTCATATATCGAACCTTAAATTATGGTTCTTGGATATTTACAAAACGATTCATTAGAAAAGAAAATGTAAAACGATCCATCAATATGTGCTTATGCACCAGACAAATTAAATTTAATCAATTCATGCGAAATTTTTGCTATTCGAACTAATAATAAAGTTTATTACATTTGGTTTTAATGTCAAACTACAACAAACAATGCATACATTATAGTTAAACTTCAGCTTCCGTATCCCATTAGTCAGCTAACTGACCTTAGCTAACCTGAAATCATTATGGTAACTCTTTAAACGTCAGGGTATTTATGATATTAGAGCGCTGAGAGTTATTAGACCACTGATACAGGCTGGCACGAGTCGCAAATACTATCTGAATGACTATCTGAAGCGAAAACGGACACTTTATACACGAAAACTGACTAATGTGGCTACGCCACATCGCTTTCTAGTGCACTGTCCGACTTCGCTGCCGCTCAGTCGGCTTTTAACTAGCTATAGCCCCTATGTTTAAGTAAACCGGGCAAACGAGAGGACCACAGGTTCGCTTGTAATTCCAGCTACGGGTTAATCAATGCCTCGACCAACGGATCCTCAGCGGCTTTGCGCCGCTTCGGATCCTTGGCCTCGGATATGCGGCCAAGCCACATCACACTAGCTCCCAGTATAAGCTCACTTGTTAAAACACTGTTACTGTTATGGGAAATAATTAAGCACAACTTATTTTTTCAGTTTTCCATAACATTTTGCATGAATTCATTAAATTTATTTTTTCTAGTGCATAAGCACATATTAATGGATCGTTTTACATTTTCTTTTCTTATGGATCGTTTTGTAAATATCCACGAACCATAATTTAACGTTCGATATATGAATCATTTCTAATGTTCATTTTTACATCTTCTATGGACCAAGAAAAATTATTTAGCAAACATTTTCATCAAATTTATGGAACTTTTTCTAAAATTTTATTGCTCCACTTTGTAATATCGTGGAACATTTTTGTCGATATTATGGAACATATCGACGTGTTTTAATGTACATTGTTAATATTCTATGGATCAATGTCAGTTAATATATGGCGCAAAATGTATCATTTTATGGAACATTTCTAATATTTTTATGGGTCATTGGTTGATTTTAATTGCTCTTTTATTACTATTTTAGTGCTCTTTTGCGACCATTTTATGGTTCAATTTTACATAATCTATGGATCAAATCACCCTTTTTTATGGATCATTCACACTGTTTTATGGCTTTTCAGTTTTGTTTTATGGAACATGGATAACTTTTTTATGGATCGTTTTACAATTCTTTATGGATTATTTTAAATATTTTATATGCAAAAGTACATTTTCCCCCTCTAAATGGAATATGACCGTAACAGCTACGTGGAAAAATTTGGCATTTGCTAAGTTGTTTATTGTTTTGTAATCAGACAGAGACAGCATTTGCGTTAGTGAAGTGTGTTGCAATCAATAAAAATCCCGCAGATCTGGCAAATTTGTTTCCGTTTTTGATTCCTATGCCGCTGCCCGTTCGCGAGGGTTGCTGCATTTGAGACTTGAAGCTTGAGATTTGGTACATGTGGCTGTTGACTTGCGACTTGGGGCTTGATATATTTGGAACTTGCAACTAGGGACATGGGAGATTGAAGGCTTAAGACATGAAGCTTGGGACTTGGAACGTTCAGAAATTTGGGACTTGAAGCTTGGGGCTCAGGACTTCAAATCTTTGGAATTTGGTATATTTGGGACTTTGGGTTTGAGAATTGGGATATTTGTGACTTAGGAAATGGAAGATTTGTGACTTGTGTTGTGACCCTTGCCAAATAGCGTTCCTCCGTGGTTTTTAGTCCGTACCCGATTTTACCGTGTCCATCTGTAGTTTTAGTTGAACTACTTTTGCGCAGATAGCGTCACTGTGCCAGTTCGGAAATTATGTAGTACACACATAACACATTACACATCAAACACTTTATTTCCTGACACTAAACTACATTTATTACCTTACACGTTTATTTCACTACGAACTATACTTTACTACACGATATTACAAACTAAGTACAAATATTCAAACGTCACTACGGACGGTGACGAACCTATCGCTATGAAGGCTGATTACGAATGCCGATAATTTTCAAACTCATACCACATACACAGAAAGTTACAAAAAACATATGCTGGAGACTTCTCTCGAAACATTAATTTCTCCTCTCATTATTTTATCCCCATCTCTCCTCTCTTCAATGTCTCTCACTTCTTTCGTTAAGTTTCTACACATATGTATTTAACAGTGAGAACGACACGCTCATTCGTCTCATCTGTCAATCATACAGCTATGCTGTGTTGAGATCAGTGCTAGTGTGAAACGTCAACAACTTGAAACATGGGTGATTGGGGATTCGGGGCGAAGGGTTTGGGACTTGGAAGATTTGGGACTTGGGACCTGCGACTATGAAGGAACTTGGAAAATGAGTTTGGGATTTGAACCATGGGAAGTGAAATGTGGGACTTGAGACGTGGTGCTTTGAATTAGGGTTTTGGTTTGGCACTTGGAACATAAGACTTAGGCATTGGGGCCGAGGATTTGAAGCTTTGCACTCGTTACCTGGGACTCGGGACATGAGATCAAGGACTTGAAACTTGGGGCTTTAAATTTTTGAATTTGGCGCTTACGGCTTTGTGCTGAGACTGGGGATATTTGTGGCTTAAGATATAGGAGATTTGGGACGTCCGGCTTTGAATTTGGGACTTGAGACATAGCAAATGGACATGGAACTTGGTACTTGAGATTTTGGACTTATTACTTGGAAATTGGGATCTGGGACTTTAGACTTGAGACTTGGGATTTGAGACTTGAGGCATGAAATTTGGTTCTGTGTACTAGGATCTTGATATTTAAGTCTAGTAATTTGGAACCTAAGAATTGAGACTTGAAACATGGGATATGGAACTAGCGACTTGGTAACTAGATCAAAAACCTTGGTCTTGCGGCTGATGACTTGAGACTTGGGGTTTATTATTTGGAACTTGGGATTTAGGATGCGAGACTCGAAGATTAAAAGCTTGAGATTCGGGAGATCTTGACTTTAAATATTTGCATTTGGTAATTGTAGCATCGGCCTTGGGACTTGGGATATTTGTGACTTAGAATACAGAAGATTTGGGACTTTAGCTTTGAACTTGGGGCTAGGAACTTGAGACGTGGGACTTGTAGCTTGGAACTTGGAACTTGCGGCTTGGGATCTGAAACATGGAATCAGGTATTTTGCGATTTGGTAATTGGAACATAACGCTTGGGTCTTGTGGTTGATGACTCAGGATCTAGAATTTGTTATTTGGAAATTGAGACTACAGGATTCGGCTATGTTGTTGTGAACTGGAGATTCGGGAGATTTCGAACTTGGGATATGGGAGTTTGGGACTTGAGACATGGGACTCGAAACTTGCGAAATGGTACTTGCGGCTGTGAATTTTGGAATAGAGACATGGGATTTAGGATTTGGAGGTTGCTGCTTGGTACTCTAGAGATCGCAAGTTTTGAATGCTCGGACTGCGAAGGGACCTAGGATTTGGGACTTGGAATTTAGTTTGTGGGACTTGAGGGTTTTAACTTGCGATTTAGGACTTGAAACATAAGATTGGATCTTGTATCTTGGGAGTTGAGCTTTGAATTTGATACTAAGAACATGGTTGTTGTGGGCTTGAAGGCTTGGAACTAGCGACTAGGGACTTGGTACTTAAAACTAGGGATTTAATACTTGTAGTTCTTGACTTCGGACTTGAGGACTTGGGAGTTTTCACAATTTTAAATTTAAACATGTTCAATTTACACGACATGCAACTTTCAAAATTTCCAATTCCTACTATTTTTAATTTTTACATTTTTTTGACATTCGATTTTCATTTTTTGTAATTATCTATTTTCACAATTTGTAATATTCGCATTCTTAATTTTCAATTTTTCTAAGGTTTAATTCACACTATTTTGAATTTTTGCAAGATTTAATTTACACTATTTCAAATTTTCAATTTTCACAATTTCCAATTTTTGAAATTTTCAATTTTCACACTTTTCGATTTTTACAATTTTCAATTTACACAATTTTAAATTTTTACGACTTTCAATTCTCACAATTTTCAATTTTCGCCATTTTAAATTTTCACAATTTTCAATTGTCTCAATTTTCAATTTGCTCAAATTTCAATTTTCACAATTTTCAATTTTCACAATTTTTAATGTTCGTATTTTTCTATTCTCACAATTTTCATGACTTTTAATTTTCACTATTTTCGACTTTCAGTTTTCATAGTTTTCAAATTTAACAATTTTCAGTTTTCACAATATTCTAGTTTCACAATTTTCAACTTTCACAATTTTCAATTTCCGCAATATTTTTAATTTTCACTATTTTTAAGTGCTCTAATTTCAATTTTCTATTTTCACAATTTTCATTTTTTATAAATTTCAATTTTCACAATTTTCAATGTTTACGATTTTTAATTTTCAATTTTTACAATGCTCAATTTCAAAAAATTTTGATTTTCACAGTTTTCAATTTTTACGATGTTAAATTTTCACAATTTTCAATTTTCAAAATTTCCCAATTTTGAATTTTCACAATTTTTACAATTTTTAATTTTCACGATTTTTATCATCCATAATTTTCAGTCTTCGCAATTTTCAATTCTTGCAATTTTCTATTTTCACAATTTCCTATTTTCACAATATTTAATTTTCATAATTTGCGATTTTCACAATTTTCATAACTATTAATTTGCACAATTTTCAATTTTTACATTTTTCAATTTCCACAATTTTCATTTTTCACAATTTTAAATTTTCTCAGTTTTCAATTTTCGATTTTCAAAACAATCCATTTTTTGTCTTTATTTAGGATCCTTTTTGTTGTCATTCGGGTCCGGCAGTTTTCAGAATGTTCAATTTTCACAAATTTCTATTTCCGCTTTTTTTAATTTTCACAATTTTTAATTTTCAGTTTTTAATTTTTACAATTTTTAATTGTCGCAATTTTTTTTAACAATTTAAAATTTTCACAATATTAAATTTTCACAATTTTTAATTTTTACTATTGCAGTTTGTAAATTTTCATAATTTTCTATGTTTACAATTTTGAATTTTAAAAATTTTAAATTTCCGCAATTTTCAATTTTCACAAATTTTAATTTTCTCAATTTTTAATTTTCATAATTTTCAGTCTTCGCAGTTTTCAATTCTTACAATTTTCAATTCTCACAATTTTCTATTTTAACAATTTTTAATTTTCATAATTCGCAATTTCCACTATTTTCATAATTTGTAATTTGCACAATTTTCAAGTCTCATAATTTTCAGTTTTCAATTCTTACAATTTTCAACTTCCACAATTTTCAATTTTCATAATTTTCAATTTTCACGAGTATTAATTTTCTCAATTTCCAATGTTGTTTATCTTTATTTAATTGTTGTCGTTCGGGTCCGCTAATTTTCAGAAATTTTTTACAATTTGCAATATTCAATTTTTACAATTTTCAAAATTTTCAATTTTCTCGATTTTTGATTTTCGATTTTCGATTTTCGATTTTCGATTTTCGATTTTCGATTTTCGATTTTCGATTTTCGATTTTCGATTTTCGATTTTCGATTTTCGATTTTCGATTTTCGATTTTCGATTTTCGATTTTCGATTTTCGATTTTCGATTTTCGATTTTCGATTTTCGATTTTCGATTTTCGATTTTCGATTTTCGATTTTCGATTTTCGATTTTCGATTTTCGATTTTCGATTTTCGATTTTCGATTTTCGATTTTCGATTTTCGATTTTCGATTTTCGATTTTCGATTTTCGATTTTCGATTTTCGATTTTCGATTTTCGATTTTCGATTTTCGATTTTCGATTTTCGATTTTCGATTTTCGATTTTCGATTTTCGATTTTCGATTTTCGATTTTCGATTTTCGATTTTCGATTTTCGATTTTCGATTTTCGATTTTCGATTTTCGATTTTCGATTTTCGATTTTCGATTTTCGATTTTCGATTTTCGATTTTCGATTTTCGATTTTCGATTTTCGATTTTCGATTTTCGATTTTCGATTTTCGATTTTCGATTTTCGATTTTCGATTTTCGATTTTCGATTTTCGATTTTCGATTTTCGATTTTCGATTTTCGATTTTCGATTTTCGATTTTCGATTTTCGATTTTCGATTTTCGATTTTCGATTTTCGATTTTCGATTTTCGATTTTCGATTTTCGATTTTCGATTTTCGATTTTCGATTTTCGATTTTCGATTTTCGATTTTCGATTTTCGATTTTCGATTTTCGATTTTCGATTTTCGATTTTCGATTTTCGATTTTCGATTTTCGATTTTCGATTTTCGATTTTCGATTTTCGATTTTCGATTTTCGATTTTCGATTTTCGATTTTCGATTTTCGATTTTCGATTTTCGATTTTCGATTTTCGATTTTCGATTTTCGATTTTCGATGTTCGATTTTCGATGTTCGATTTTCGATTTTCGATTTTCGATGTTCGATGATCGATGATCGATGATCGATGATCGATGATCGATGATCGATGATCGATGTTCAATGTTCAATGTTCAATGTTCAATGTTCAATGTTCGATGTTCGATGTTCAATGTTCGATTTTCAATTTTCGTTTTTCGATGTTAAATTTTCGATTTTCGCTTTTCTCTTTTTTGTTTTTTGTTGTTTTTGTTTTCTGTTCTCAGTGTTTTGTTTTTGGTTGCATTCTGAATTCCTGAATTTTAAATTTGTTGGTATTAACGATACTCTGTGAAAGTAAAGTGTTTGTTTCAGCATAATTTTTGCATGGCGTGTGTTCAAAGAATGTGTTTTAAAACTGGCAATACAGAGGACTTCCCTGCGCATGCCTATCCTCGAAGTTTTGGCTTTAATTTGAGCTGGAGTCTGAAACTGAAAATGATTCTTATAGATTACAATTACCCTAAAAATTAACTTTTTCCTTGCTTCCCTTTGCACACTAATCTAAAAGCGACTCAATCTTGTAGATCACCCAAATGAATCAATTACGATCTTAATGAGTTTTGAGCATTCAGTCTTTTATATATCCTTTTTCTCCGCTTCAGTCACCATACCACGGAAAAAAGCGTTCAGCGTGCAAGAGTATTTTCACCACGGGTACTTTTTACGGCAGGATTTTTGCCTTTATGGCGGTGTCGCAAACGACCTGGCCGCTGCCGCTTGGAAGACCATCAGCTAAACACGAATAATCCTTCGGTTGAGGTTGTTTTTTTTTTTTGCTATGTGAATAAGTTTCCCAGGACAGCGGTAAATTTATCTTCAAATTAGTTTAGGAGGCGTCTGGGATTTTGCTTGGGCAATTATTCGTACTGCCGGATAAAGAGGATACATATTTTACGCTTTGGTTAGCGCTTAGCTTTGAAACGGAATATTTAAGTTTTAATGCTCAAAATTTCTTATAATAGTTTAGTTGCATGATATTTCTGTGAATTTTTGAAGAACATTTAAGTGAATTGGGTTTGTGAATGTTTCATCCGTTTCAACCTTTCCGAAGGCCGAAATGAATGTTGTTTTGAATTCCCCTATCTGGCGTCAGCAACTACCCTTGAACTGACCTAACAAGCACATTGGCTTTAAAAATATATACCAACACACACGACTATGTCTACATTTGCGGAGCTCCCCGTTTCATCGCTTGGGGATTGCTTTTCGGCAGTCAGGGGTTGAAAATGGCCCTTACACACAAAATAGGCCGCAAACTAGTAAACGTCACAAGATACAAACGGAAATCCATTAGCATTTTCATATCCTTTTTCCCTCTGTCGTTCGGTTGGTGAATACCAAGCAAGATGGTTGGCGTCTCATCGCGTGCATCGGGTGACGATGCCGGTCCTTGGAGAGTATTACTCTGCTCCGGTTAGCATCCTTGCTTGGCCTTACGAGCTGAAACGGCGGCGTCTATGCGTCCCGACGGGTCCGCCCACCCATTGGTTGGATTGGAAATTGAGTCCGGGATCGTAATAGGATGGGAGCGCTGCAAGCTAACGACAGAGTAAATTTGATTTCATTTTCAATATCCTCTTGTGCGTCGTTCAGGAAAAATGGTTAAGACTTGAGGTTGGCGTTTGGAAATGCTTTTTTTACTAGGATGATCCTCTCTTCTTCTACTTGGCAGAACGGATCACTTACTGAAACCATTTCAACAACAGATGAATGAAAAATTAGCAGGCGTTGCCACTTGTTGCAGATCCGCTGTAATCCATTTCCTTCACAGTTGATTGTTGAAAAGAAACCCTTTCCCTGAGCTAATAATCTATCTCTGGCTCGTTGTCAGTTTTTCAAACGAAAAAAAAGCCCGGACCGGATCGGCTTCATTTCACTATATCGTATCGGAGCACAAGCCACTAGGTATAAGCCAATTATGGATCCATTGAACAGCAATAGTGGTACGGCACTCTGATTGGAAGCTAAAGGGATTCCTCGGAATAAAGTATTTGTGACGATGCTTTCAAGCGTCGGAAAAGTTGCCAGGTGGTGGTACATGGCAATAACAAACAATATGTCATTCGAGAAACGGCACGTGTATCAAATGAGTATAATACCTTTGAAGTAACTGCAAGGCTTCTGTTGAAGTTTTGAAAGTAAGGCAGCAATACAACAGGTACAAATATACAAACTTATTAACGAAAGAAAAGCCTCACTTTCGGCGAGCCAGGAAAATCCGCTTAGATTATTCGAAGTTGAAAGTTGATTTGAAAAAAACATACCTCCGTGATGGTTATTTGAATTAGTAGATACAATAGTATAGGGTGTCGAAGCGACCAAATTAATTGGAATTACTCTGTCGAAATTTGCGAGTTATGTGATTTCGTCGTTGCTTCCGATTTTTGATAAACGCAACCAGAACGCAATTAGAAGCCTTATTATTTTCCTAAATACCGTAGCACCGCCATTAATTAGTAAAGCAATCATCGACTTTTAGCGCCAAACTTTTCTCATAAAACTGACTCCCTCAATTTAGGAAACCTCGGGCCAAAATCTCAAATTAATTACTTCATCCTCTGATGGCAAACATCCTTCCATCAACGCTCTTCCGTGCAATTAAAAATCCAATCACTCGACCGTGAAAATCGGAACTACACTAACCGTGCAGCAGCTAATTAGAAAATTCATTTAACAATGGCAGGTGTTAAACAACGGCGGGGGAAAATCTTTTGGAACAGCTGATGCCGTACTAACATTAGACACCCGTTTCATCTCGCTCGTTAGGTAATGAAAACCCACTTAAGATGCCATTTTCCACAGACGAAACTGCACACACAGACACATTTCGTCGCGACACACCAACACACCCGTCATCATGCTCCGGGGTGTGTGCTTTTATGCGGGATTTCCTGGAAAGCCAATTTTCAAACGTTCTTGCCCCGCCTGACGCCAGCAACATTTCTGAGTAAGCATCGGAAAAAGGCTCGTTATCTTTTGGGGTGTGTGTGTTAAGGCCTGAACGAGAATGCTCTGTCACTATGCTGCCCATATAAGCATAAGAGTCCCATATGGATTTTTGTGGAAAATGAGGTATCTGTTGGATTGTATTCTTTATCACCGCTGATTCATAATGCACAAATAAGATTACCAGGTTTGTTCTGAAAATATCGAAAAAATACCAAAACATGGTTGTCCCATCCATAAGGTTCAACGAAAAATGTAAATCCTGAACAGCGTTTTTCTCGGCTTGCTGTTTTTCAATATGGGACTCTTATGCATATATGGGCAGTATGGTGGAGAGTCAAAACCTGGTTTGAAAAACCTGTGTATCTAAGGGTTACTTTCCCTTTCGAATGATGTAATCTCGTTCCAATGATGATGAAACATTTTCAGTACAAACTGCAGCAAGCTGTTTCAGTAACGGAGTTATCCGTTTGAGCTATTGGCATTTCGTAAGAGAATCCGTCATTATGGATGCATTCGTTGAAGATTGATATTACATTCCTTACATTACATTTCGTCCTATAAGCATGGACACCCCTGGCTAGGCAATCTTAGTCGGCACTGGTGTTGCTGGTCATTTATTAGAAATTCCTTCAAGAAAAATAATTTCATGAGTAGTGTTTGGTTATTAGGTATTCGAAATGAAATATACCATACACAAACGGAGCATCCTTGTGCATCTAAAATGTAATAATTTAAATTCTTATTAAATTCAAAATCTTAACATATGGGCCAACGGTGAAATCTGTGGTAAATTATGCACTATACCGATGTGTTTTCTATTCCCTCTGTCATACCTACACAACCGATGTTGGATTGAGTTGTATCACCTCTACACCCAAAACTCTGTCGTAATACATTTACAATAATAAGGAAAAAATGCTCTAATAGCAAAGACTGCATATCAAGAAGACTGGCAACTCTGTCCAGAATCTGGAGACAGTAATAGCAACGCCACTTGCGGGTAAAAGTGATATTTCCCCAAGATGAAGAGAAAGAAAGGTGGAAACATTTGGTATTTTTGAATGTATTAGTTTTATACTTGCAGAATTAAAGCATGGCTGCCGGGCCCTTGCAAGTAAACGTAAACATCCGGATTAGAGCTTCCATCCCGTGAATTTATTTCCCGGAAATCCCGGGATTTTTAGATTTCCCGGGAGTCCCGATTCCCGAGAAATTATATTTTCTCATTCCCGGGATTCGGGAATTCCGGGAAAATGATTTTAAATTTATTCCAAAAGGCTTAGGTTCTACAAATGAAATTCTGTAGGAAAAATTTTGACCGGCAAATATTTAAAGTGAGTGGTGATTGCAAATTATGCTTTTTCAACTGATTTGCAAATCAATGGACTATATATCTTTAAGCTCGCAGATATTTTTTTTGCGATTTTTTAAAGTACATAGTCCAAACCTTACTCAAGTCACTGCTAAAGAATGTGCGTATTTTCATGCAAAACTGAATAAATTTGCCGACCGTTGTTCCGAAGCATTTCCTTACAGTAGCGTTAGTGGTGCGCAAGATATCTCGGCAACCGATAAACCGATTGATCCGATTTTTTACCAGTTCTTTTAACAGTTCATTTTAATAGTTAGAACTTGAATGAAAGGGCTTGCAAACACAAATTAGTTATGGAAATGGTGTTACTTTCTTAAAAAATCGAATAGTGTTTGTTTTAAAAATTGGGATGGTTTGTAGAGATATTGTGCTTAACTCAAACGCTATTCAAAATAAGGAATGTTTCTCGAACATCTGCAGAAATATTTGGTCGGTTAATCGAATGCATACTTTGTATAATTTTTTTTACCGGAACTGTAATATCTGCTTTATCGTGAATTTTACAAGCAAATTTTTGGATGTATAAAAAGAAATACAGAACGCTGTATCCGTTATATCATGTCATATCATGTGCATTCAAATTCTTAAAATGTCGCTTTCAAAGATGCGCGCTGGATTTTTGAAGGGCCTTAAGATCAAGAAATTCAGATTCTCGCTCGTAACCGGAAATCGATGATAGACTTCACCCACCGCTGCACGGTTCGTCCATTATCTACTTGATTTTCATTCATACTCAATTCGGAATGATGTTGATCCTAATTTGACGAAAATGGATTCCATATATCACGTTTTCTAATTTGATCGGAAATAACTGTGCACTACCCTGAGACAGCTCAATCATTTCATTAAAGATTACCAAAGATGGTGGTTTGCATTAAGTTGATCACATTCCATCGAAAGGTTCTGATACAAATTCCAATTTTGGACAGTGACTCCAGCAGCTGCGTTTGGTATATCGTCCCAATTGTAAGCCTAATAGCTAAAATTTAGATTATAAATATACCCAAGAAAAATCTTTAAAAGACTGAGTGACCAGTTATAAAATGATTCAATGATGTGCAGTCCACCCAATCGATATCTTCTGACAACTGTTTTTAAGATTGATATGCATTAGACCGGCAAAAATTTTGACTTTTTTTTCGGCACACTGCTAATTCTAATGGTAATTGGATGCACATATCATATGCCAAATTTGAGTTTTTTCCGATAGCTCTAGTTCACTCACAAGAGATTTCAAGTTTCTATAGTAATATATAATAAAAACTTAAAATCCAATAAAAAATTCCAAAAATGCATACCTCAAAATTTGTGGTCGATTAGCTTATTTTATAACGAACAGCTTTGTTGAAGATTGGAGGTTCTCTAACAAAGTTATTTAACTTTGAAGAGCAACCGATTTTTTTGAAAATTCCTGTTCTGAGCATGTGCGAGAAAGAGGGGCAACACATAACTTTATATGATATCTTTTTACTGCGAAATCTGATCAATTTACAGTCTTTGGCAATGTTGATCCTCACACCTTTAGCTATATAGGGGAACATGGGGAGACTTGACCAGGTTTTCAGCTAAAACTGCATAAATCTCTAAAAAAGCCTTCAATCCCTCAAAAATCATTCAGATATAATGCACAAAGTTATTGCGCGTCTTCATAATTTTTTGCAGAATTTTTAATTTAATTTTTGAAAAGTTACAAAAGTTTTTCTGTGATCGTTTTTTCTGGTCAAGTCTCCCCATTGACCAAGGCGCGGGGAGACTTGACCAAGAGAATTTTGAAAAATCATAACAAAAAATAATGACATAAAACATACTGTAATTATTTTTTCCTTATTGTCGAGATCCTTAGGTAGCAGTAAAAATATAAATAAATATAATTTGATAAATTTTGATTTTTTTAAATGCATTTCTTTTTAAGGATTAACTGTACTGCTTGCATTGCATGTTCACACGTCACGAAATCAGTCCTACTATTGCTACCTTTGTTTACTAATACTAAAATATAACGACTTATGTTTTAGGTGGGATTTTTCTATGGCGTGATTAACATTAACAGTAGATACCAAAGCATAATAAATATTAAGAATTTTGTATCTTTCTTCAGCTGATCGCCACTTGGTCAAGTCTCCCCATAAAATCTTGGTCAAGTCTCCCCAACATTAGTTATTGCGTTCAATTTCATACGAATTCTCCCCAACATTAGTTATTGCGTTCTATTCCAATGTTCCAGTTCATGTTAAATCATTTCACTGCTTCACAAGGATTAAGATAGTATATTAGTCCTTTAATAGTAATTAGTAGTCGAGTAGATATGTCCATATAAAGTTTGATAAAAAATTACATAATTTAATGCAAATTTATTAATCACGTAACATTTTCTGCAAGGAAAGGATTTTTTACTCCAAACTTTCAAAATTACCTTAAGGGATCGAAACAAGTATAAAAATATTTTTGAAAAAAATTAAGAATCGAATAGAAGACGCCATAGCCGAAAATAGAATTTTGCGCTTGGTCAAGTCTCCCCATGTTCTACAGATTGTGGGGTACATAAGATGACACTGGGATTTTGTTTTGAATTTATTGTTTCTATTGCCTATTTTTCATATATTTTCACAAACTTCAAAACTCTTGTGAGTAAATTAGGGTTTTCGGAAAAAGCTCATATTTGATTTAAGATTGTTCCGAAAAAAAGTCAAAATTGTTGCCGGTCTAATATACATGCAACCAAATGGGTTTGAACTCTTTTCAATTTAACCTTTTGTTTTTTTTTCAAGAAAATGATCCACTTTTTTATTTTTTTTCCCGGGATCCCGGGATTTCCCGGGAAATTTCTTATTTATTTCCCGAATCCCGGGAAGCTGAAAACCTTCGGAAAATGGAAGCTCTAATTTGGACGAGCATACTGTTTCTTTTACGCGCGATGAAAAAAGGGAAAAGGCCGAGCTTCACCTCGGAGCTTCCGATTCGAACACTTAGGTACACTTTTTAACTCGATTACTACCGATAAAAAATAATTATGACCGAACCGAAACATATCTTATATCAACAACAAAGCCCACAACGTCATTTGTTTATGCTTTTCTTCGTCATATACTCCTGGGGTGGCATTCCGCATCTCGATTCGAGTGACTCGATTCGAAACGTTTTGAAGTCGTTTCGACTAAATTGCGGCATTACGTATCGCATTCGACCAAGCGTTCGAGCTTGTTAGATTGCGGTACTAGATTTCGACTGCCTGTTCGAGCGCATACTGTCAAATAAGAGTATACACTGAGAAAAAAAATATTTTTAATTCTGCTACAAATAAGTTTCATAAAACCAACTTTGGTTTTTTTTTATTTAGTTTTTAATTGATTGTTAGCGAAATATATATGGATAAGTTTCGCAAGTATAACAACTTTCTGTAGTACACAATAGGGGCGAGCACTGTGAAATAAAATCGATGTTGTCAAACATCGATCCAAAAAGATCCGATGTAATAAAAAATACATTTTTTTCCTTTTATGTACGAAAAATAAAGAATCCTTCAGAATCGCGACGAAGTTCAGTGAGTCCTGAATGTCTTGCTTCAGAATGGTGCAGTGATCCAGAGCTTCCTCAAGATATGTAAGCTCTGCCATTTTGACGTTTGATGAACAATGACGGTCAGACCAGTAGTAGCGATTCTGATCGGTGATAGTTACGGAGCAGCTGTTCGCTGCTTCCTTGGATTGATTTAAATCTAGTTATTTCTTATGGTGAAGATATCAAAAATTCGAAATCTCTATTTTCCTGGTCAAAGTCGAAAGGTAGATACGTGACAGGCATTATTTGAGCTTCGGCGGGAGCCCAATTCTGGTAACAATTGGATACAAATTTTTCTTAGAACGCAACGCTTGCTTAGTATGCCATAGATTATAGTTCGAGTTCGTATCGTCGATATCTTTTTTTTTATTCATTTCGTTTATTTGATAGTCACAAATGCGTTAGCTTGGCGGTGCCAAATGCTTTTGTTTTTACATTTCGGATATCTTAAAACTAGGAGGTTACAATGTTGAAATATTTTTTTTACAAAGGAAAAGAAAGTTTACAGCTATCTTAAGACTAGAAATAAGATTCAATATACAAGAGAGGGCCAAAAGATTTTTTTATGAAAAAATTTAAAACAAGGGATTCACTTTGATATACAAGAGAGGGAGTAATAGTATTTTACGAAATATTTTACGGTTATCTTAAAACTAACAATATAGTTTAGTACACAAAAGGGGAACCAATATTTATGCGAAATTTCACAGAAATCTTAAAACTAGGGATTCAATTCTATTTACAAAATGGAGGACAAGAGTTTCAATAAAGAGTAAAAATTATAGCTATCTTAAAACTAGGAATACAGAATACTAATTTGATTTTTTTAACTAAAACTTATGCTTGGTCAAGATATTCAGAGGGTGGCTTATTTCCGCATCAGTGTAGCAGCAGTTGTATCAAGGACAGGGGAGAGATAGGGAAAGAAGAGCAAAACTTGCAACTTTCGCTCGAACGGGGGGGAGGGGATCAGCGAAACAATTTTGCGCCTCAGTCTAGTTAGTCGTCGAGTACCGGATTGGCGGATGGTATTCTTCGGACCCGCGGGGAATCCTTCAAAAGCCATCGGACCTCGAGTCGCTCTCGCTTCAGTTTCCTTCTATGCAGCCGTAGTGGTAAGGGCGACGGCGGTTACATAGTGGCACTCTGGAGCTGATCGGTTCCACAAGGCAGGAGGAAACTCTAAAAACGAGAAATAAAAGAGAGGGGCTAAATTGGGATATTTATCGTTTTTATGAAGGTATAAATAAGGGACATATAGGGGAAATCACGAGTTACCAGCATATCTCGGACTGGTACAGTGGGTGGTCTACCTCGGGCCCGAAGGGATTCCTTTAACTGAGACCTAGCGTCACAATACCCGGCGCATACCCAGACAACGTGTTCGATGTCGTGATAGCCCTCGTCACAAGCGCACAGACTACTCTCCGCAAGCCCAACACGCCGCAAATGCGCATCCATGGTGTAGTGATTGCACATAAGTCGGGACATTACACGAATAAAATCCCGACCCACATCCATCCCCCCGAACCAAGGCTTCGTTGATACCTTTGGGATAATTGAATGTAGCCATCGTCCAAGTTCCCCATTGCTCCACGAGGTTTGGTATCGTCGATATCTGGCACCTTCTTGGCACAAGATAGCTGTTGTGTTCAATATAAATTCATTAAACAGATGTGCTCGATGGAAAATCCATCTGCTGTTTCCCTTCAAAGTGTACTTGACAGTTGGCTTTTAGGCTCTCATCATTTAACTCGAATGTTTATGTTTTGACTTTGTCTCATCAATAGCCAACAGACAGTCTTAGCCGTATCTAGTGTTTGCCTTCCAACTGGTAGCACGGGCACATTTTCCACATCTACAAAAAGTAAAACAGCTTCTGTTCATAGCGAACGCGAATTACCAGGCCTTTCGTTTGACACCTTTTATCAAGCTTTGTGCGGCCTCCTTGGTCGCTTTCCTCGCAGCAGAATGCCAGGTTGACTTGAACTGCATCTCACCGACAACTGTCTTTCGCGTCTTCTTGAGGTTCCGTTTAAAGATTGGCAATATTTTCTATTGGGAGGAGCTCTAGCGTGTATGGAGCGCTCATGCCTTTGGTCATCAACTGGACGTTGGTCGCGGCAATACCGAGCGGAACAATTGTGTTGCTTGAGGAAAGGAAACAGACGTTTTTCCGGGCACTCCTGCACGTAAATTTTAGGTCAAAAGGGTTCCGTTCGATTTTTGAGATTTTTTTACATTAGAAAAACTACAAAATATGTATGATTTGCATCACGGAGCAGAAAAATCATTAAAAATAGGGGATTTTGGGGCCAAAATGACCCAGTACCCCACTTTCCCGTATTTTCCTAGAAATAAAAATATCTCCATTCAAATACTAAGATTATTTCCTTCCAAAAGAGGTATAAATTTTAATTTTCTGATTGCTACTTCAAAAGTTATAGCATTTAATGTATTTTTCCTCCATATTTTCCCATAGTACCAATTTCAAAAAATTTCAAGCAAGGTGGGCGGGAGTCTAAAATTGTCCAAATGATGTGAAATTTGGCATCTGAGCTTACTTTGACATTTGTCACAATATGAGAGGGGGGGCCTTTGAGAATTCAAAAAAAAAATTTTGCTATGCCCTACTGGTCAGGGTTGATAATGCGATGAATTCAACGTTATCGTTTCAATGCGATATCGATGAATCGATATTTTTCCGGTGGTTGCGGTAAATTGCCGCGGAAATAGGCATTTGAATTTGCGAAGTGAAATTCCGCGTGAAAAATTTCACGCAGAATTTTGCGTGAAATTCTACTAGAAATTCTATGCAAAATTCCGCGTGAAATTCCGTGCGTAATTCAGCGTGAAATTTCGCCCTAAATTCTGTGCGAAAATCCATGTGAAAAACCACGTAAAATTCCGTGTGAACTTCCGCGTGATATTTCGTGCGAAATTCCACACGAAATTCCGCGCAAAATTCCGTGCGAAATACCGCGTGGAACTCTGTGCGAAATTACTCGTGAAATTCCGCAAGAAATTATGTTCGAAATTTTGTGCAAAATTCCGTGCGATATTCCGCGCGAATTTCATGTGAAATACCGTCTGAAATACAGTGAGAAACTACGTCCGAAATGCCGTGCAAAATTCCGTGTGTGATTTCGTGCGAAATTCCGCGCGAAACCCTTTCCAAAAATATTTATACTATATAAAACAATTGATAAAAGAACGAATCATTTCGTTTCATTCACGAAAAATAGTTTAGACATCGATGATAACTTTTATGCACCGTACGAGCCAATCAACGTCAGATTTACAAATAAAATTTTAGTTCTTTCCGAATTTTGTTCTTGCATTCTTTAGCTATAAATATTTGACAGGTATTTTTGTTATGGCTGAATACAATATTTACTTCAAGGTATAAGCTTTCAGCTTTTGAAGTTAGAAAAATTGAACATTTTTTAATCGTTGGTAGCTCGGAAAGTAATTGATGCATGGAAAAAATATTAAATTTAAAAAGTTGCTCTTTCGTATGAGCTTGCCGGAAAAGTTGAGAATTTTTTTTGAAAGTTGGATCAATTTTTTTGCTTACTTTTTCTTTAAATAATAAAAATCATGTTAAAAATATTGTGTAAACATTTTGCAGTGGATCTCAAAATGTTTTACGAGATATTACAATTATAAGATTAAAAAGGGCAATTTTACATTAAATTCTATGTTATGGGCCAACTTTAATTGAAATATATCGTAAAGTAATAAGGTTCTCAATATAATCATAATTTTTTTCATAGAATAAAAAAATTATTAGTCCAAGCTTGTTTTTCAATATATTTCTAACATTTGCAGAATTCATAACATAAATAACAAAAAAACTATATCAGATTTTCATTGGTGAGCTCAATCGAAAATGCACTTTTTATTATTAATAGTTTTTTTCCGTACAACTAAGAGTTTCCGAGTTATCAGTGGTTGAAAAATGGTCCAATTCAAAAAATTCAAAAACTAATAACTTAAATCATAAAAATCTATCGTATTCAGCCAAAACAAAAAATAGATGTCAATTATTTTTTACTAAGAGTGCAAGAATTTTTTTGGCAGGAATTAAAATTGTGGTTGTAAATTTGACGTGGAATAACCCGTACATTAAATATGTAAAACTACACAACTTTTCGTTCATCAAGATGCCATTTTTTCAATTCGTGAATTAGACGAAACTAACTATTTACAATGCACGAAAATGCTTCGTTGCAGAAAACTAATAATTATTTTGTTCATCGTATGATAATTTTAATTCCACCTAAGAATTTTTTTCAGTGTGAACAAAATTGCAGTTTGTTTTGTTTTTTTTCGATGAGCGTCAAATTCACAGAATAAAAATAGTGATAGTGGTGAATAAATTGACCCAAACATGTTCATAATTTGTTCAGGTCACTCACCCTTGCCGTCTTTTTTCAATACTTGGACATTATTTTAGTTTGATATAACTGTATTCTTGAACTTCTTACCACAAAATTTTAATATATCTCGCTGTTTAAGTTGAAGCACCGAAACATCGTAATGCCTAGCTGGTAGTGTCTCTTATTCGGACCTCAGTCGCACGATGGAATGTATTATTTACAGAAATCGCTTTCATCAAATCTTTTAGAAAATATTCATAGCGAGTAAACTGCCCTTTTCAATAAAAATGGCTAATTTTGCATTAAAATTTTGGTTTTCAGGGTTTTTTTTTTCAGGAAACTGATAGCTTCCAAAAGCAACAATTTTTTTCAGCAATTGATGACGCAAAAATTTAAAAACTAGTTCGTTAAATAGCCA
Organism: Topomyia yanbarensis; assembly: GCF_030247195.1. Taxonomy (NCBI): domain Eukaryota; kingdom Metazoa; phylum Arthropoda; class Insecta; order Diptera; family Culicidae; genus Topomyia; species Topomyia yanbarensis. Next base: position 400,528,760 of record NC_080672.1, on the reverse strand, counting down.
TTTTTAGTTGAAATAGTCGAGACAATAATTCGTTTTCGTGTTTGCGGGGTTTTCCGTGTACTTGTTATTTTGTTATAGCGCACAACTAGAGATAGGGAGAACAAAATAAAAATGAAGTGTTTCTAGAAATTGTAGATGGTATATTTTTAATCGGTTGATGCATTCAAATTTGTTAGTATTTCAATTTGATTCAAAGTTCTTTGCTATATAAGATAATATTCTGTATTCATGCATTTAATACAAATGACGATATAACACCTAATTCTGTTGGTGTATAGAATGTACATTATGGCATTGAATTCAAGGCCATATTGTGATATTGAAAACAATTAAGATATAGTCGGGAACAAATGCATCAATTGGAATATAAAATTGTTTAAATCACCACTTTGAAATCAAGAATGATTGTGATTCTATACATCTATCAAATAGCGATTAGACAGGTCAAGGTATCTTCACTTTGCTCCATCGATTTTTTAACGCTTTTTTTTTAATATTACTTGGTATAGGATAATCTATTAGCAATATTTAGTATTACTTTTTCCAAAAAAAAGTATGTTCCTGATGGTGAAAATAGATATAACATAAAGTAAAGGGAGCTTTTCACACCTTTTGGTAATTTTATATCCTCTAAGTATTCCGATTGTTAACCAATTTAAAGAATGACATGAAATAAAAACACAAATCATAATCTGGAACGAAAGTCGACAGCAATAAAACTATCGAGCAAATACGTTCGACTCGAGTCGTTTTCGAGTCCGATTGTTAAGGTTCCATAATGCCAACACTTCTCGACAATCTAGTACTTCTTCGAGCGAACTCGAACGAAAATTTACTTTCGCGCTCGGTTCGAAATACATAATGCGAAACAAGGTCGAGTCGCTAGAATTTTGATCGAATCGAGATGCGTAATGCCACCCCTGAATCGAATAATCAGCTGCTGTTTACTGTTTATTCGGGCATTGTTCAAATGTAAGCCCTACATTTGCTTACAAATAAATAATGAGTAGTTTCTTAATTCTGCTTGAATTTTTTCTATTCCTTATTCCGCAATCCTTTCAAATTGCGAATTCACATCTTTCTTACTAAGACGATGACTGCGCGAACACACAAGAGTTAGGTACCGGGGAATGATTAAGCAAATTCGTCAGAGAAAAAGAAAGAAAAAAAGTTTCAACGACCATCAAAATTGCACACCCACTCTCGGGCCGGGCTTGGAAAACGTACGATAAGAACTTTTGTCGAGAAGAGAGCACTGCTCCTCGTAGTTTCCGTCGTTCCGGATGGAGCTAGGTATGGCGTTTTTCAAAAAAAAAAGATTACAATACGCCTCCAACAGTACGTAGCTCAGAAGTAGAACGGAACTACACAAACTTTTCCATTCTTCTCCTCAGTTTGATTGCATATACATTAAACACGTTTCCGCGGTTTGCAAGCTACTGTCGGTCGATAAAGCTCTGCTACGGGGGAACTATAATGGTAGCCTAGAGAGGAAACTTGATAACAGCGAAAGGGTGTTAATTAAATAAAAGAAACTTCAAGAGAATTTCTACAAAATGGTGGCATTTGATGGGGGAGGCAAACCAAGATAATATCCAAAGTGAATTCCGTTTAGTTTCTTATCACTTCTATTCAACATTTCCAGTGGCAATTCCAGAATTTGTGGGCGACAAGAATGTAGGATGTAGGAAGTCTCCACAATAACGAAGATGGTTGAAAAATGATGACTTTCTCTCTTATCCAGCATTTAACTAAAATCTCTAAAGTTTGGAAAAATGGCTTCTCTACCAGCAAGGTGGAACAAATCAAAATTCATTTTGACTTACACCATCCCAACTCATGAAGGGAAACGGCTGCACGAAAAAAATCAATGCAGCTTATCCTGCCGAATTGTTACAAGGTTTTCCACTTTGCCCCGTCGCCCAAAACGCTCACTTTTCCTCTGCAATCCACATCCTACACAGTTCGCTAGTGTAAATATGTGATTATCTCGGCCTGTGACACGTATCTACATACATAATCTGAATCTGCTGGCCAAACAACGCTCCTCTTCCGGTGCGATGCGGTGTGGGGGTGTAAATTCGTCTTACTCAAACCTGTCTGGAGTTGATGAAGAGAGTGATGGGGGAGGGAGGGGGGTATGGACATGCTATGTGATGACATGTTTCAAGAGCAAAGATACGAGGAAAAACTATCTGCAAACAATCTCGGGTTGAAGCATCGTCATCATCATCCTTCTTGTGACGAGTCAAGTGTAGGTGTGTTGTACTCCGTTCCCATCCGCGTGTCTTGAGTGAAGGGGTTGAGCATACTTGTATATTTGGAGGCTAGCGTTCGTTATTTTCGTGTGCTTGTAATAGTTGGGTTTACGTTAAACGTGTTGGAAGCGGGGATTAGTCTGAAAATGGTCCCGTGGAACGTTGTGTTTCCTTTTATTTATCGACAACCTTCACGTGGATTATTTCGCAGATTAGACTTAAATTTAGTACATTTTCATTTTGTTACTTAGTTACGAATGCTGACTATCGACCGCAGTGTATTTCTGTCATCTGGATGCCTACTAATTTGATTTGTGATTATCCCATTTGTGTGACTAGAGAGTTACGAAATAATAGTTGATACGTTCTGTTCTATTATAATAATCCTTTGAATTTTAATCCGCTTGCGCGTGTTTTTGTTCATTAAATTGTTTACAAAGTTGTCCAGATGATAAACATTGACAAATTCTAGGGATTATCAATCGGCATCATGGGCGACCATAATCGTTGGCTAGGTATACTTTAAATGGTTCTACAAACCCAGCAGAAAATCGCCAAAATTCAGTGTAAACCAAGCCTTATTAATGTGGATGTATTGGAAAATGAGATCCTCTCGTCCAGTACACTAACGGCCAATTTCTTCACTTTAATGAAAACCGGTTTTCGGCTAATTGGTCACCAGCAACCTGAAAACTGGTTTTCAGCGAAAACCGGTTTTCATCCAGTGAAGAAATTCGCCGTTAAACTCTGAAAGGGATTTTCTTCAGAATATTTGGAAGACATGAGAAAAAATCCATCAGAAACGTTAGCAAATTAAAATCTTCAGCAGAATTTCATCGTGAGAAGGACAAGGATTTCACCAGAACTTCAAAATTCTGCTAAGGATACTACCAGAATCGATGCGCTGAATATCATTCGAGTATTCAAAAGTATTTGAATTTGAATCTACTTTTCGGAAGTTTAGCACAATTGATACAATGTTCTTTAAGGTTGGACACAGAATGTGCAAAAATCGCAAACGAAAAAAAGCAGTTTTTTCCACAACGTTTGTTAGATCTTCATAAAAATCAATCAGTTGATTGATTTTTATGAAGATCTAACGCACGTTGTTCTATTCTATTCTATTCTATTCTAACCCTTACACAGCCAGTATTGAAAAGCATCCTGGAAAACACTGCAGTTATTCTGTAGTGTTTTTCTTGTCAATATTAATATTTGAAGCATATTTTCATATATCGCAAATATTAAAGCGGCCAGGCCTATTGTGCAGAGTTGGGTTTGAAGATGTTTCAAAATTAGACAGCAATTAAATTATTCATTTAATGAATAATCAAATTAACGATTTGTTTTGAATCTTAAAGGAGGAAGAAACGAGGACAACCGTACCGACCGTTTCAGGTTGAAGGGGATATAATAAATCGTTGGGAGTGACTTGGCTAAGAAGGTTAATGTCACTCCATTGGTTCTTTGGGATGGGACAGAGGTAGTTACACCTTGCCCTGGCTAATAAGCCTAGGTTAAAGCGCCTTCACCCGCTCTCATTGTTTTGAATGTTGTGTTACCGAACAAATAACTACTGTGCAGAGTAGTTATTTGTTCGGTAAGTATAACGTTTCTTTTCAGTACTGGTAGAAAATTCACGATCGTTCAATATGGAAAATTAAATTAAACCGTCCAAAGTTGCCAATGTGACCAGGACCACATATTACAGTCTTTATCGCAGGTTGATTCACCAAACAATTGTTTATATATTACTACCAATATTTCTTTTCCTTTGTTCCGATGGGTGTGGCGAAGTACACCGGATACAGGTAGTTACATTTTAAAATTAGGGTAACAATACTTATCTTTTGTCCTCCATTGCTAACCAACCTCTAGACGTCGAAAACCAATACGAACCACACCTCTATGCTATCCCACTAGATCCTGTAGGAAAAGTGTTGATCTTGATCCTGGTATCGGGATATCCAACTCTTGTATATCGTTGCTCCCATGGTCCAATCCAAACGGCCATCCTGCCTCACAGAAGGACCGCGACACACCGATCCTGGGAATCGTTTTAAAAGTTCAACATTCCTATTTTCCAGCAATTGATGCCCAGTCGATCGAAATAGACTTAGTAGGGGGTATGAGCATCCATTTTTTCAACGGAACCATGTGGATAGTTAGGCGTTGACAGGAATATCACCTCTGTATCACTTTGCTCCATAAAACTTCACTCCAAGCGCCTTTAATACGCACACACAAAAAAATTGCGGAAACTAATAGCGACGGAACAAATTGTCGCTGCCACTTTATCCGGATTCTAATGCCGTCCGCCGTTCACGGTACAATCAAAAGTTTACAGATACTAATAATTCGAAGCAAAATTTTACCAACATTTTGCACCACAAGTATTTTTTACGTCAGAATCAGGCAAGGCCTACTATCCAATCCTATGAAGATCTAACACACGTTGTGGAAAAAAAAACTGCTTTTTTCGTTTGCGATTTTCGCACATTCTCTGTCCAACCTTAACCTCCATTATCACCAAACCATATTTCTAACTACCTCTTCCCGGACATCTTAAGACGACAATCCACCGCCTCTGGCAGGAGCGCCAGTGCGAAAGATAATTTGTCCACCGCTTGACAAACGTCAAAACCATTCTTTCACTCTGTTCTAGCGCACCCCACCCTCAGCAAAGTAAAATATGCCACTTTATGCAACATTTTTCCATCTCCTCCAGCCGCCGCCGACGCCCATTATTTCTGATGGCGTACCGGTTCACAGGAAGTCTTGTGATCTTGAATCTGTCGGCATCCCGTTGCCACTCATCATCACCGTCGTTGTTCGCCGCTGACAGTGCAGGACACGCCACTGCACTGCACTGCACTGTACTGCACCACTCGCTGTCTGCCCGCTCGAGTGCGGCTGGTTTTCTGGCAGGGACATTCGTCGTCGGTAACGTTTGGGGTGCACAAGGTGCCAGAAGGACATTTCTGCGACAGCACGTCTCACCGTCATCTTCAGCATGAACGATGAAAGTTGTCGTGGCGGGAACTGATGCTGTTGTTGTTGTTGTTGCTCGCAGACCGACCGGTCCCATCGACGACGACGACGGCGACGACGGCCAAGCACAGGTTTGGATTAATTTTTACCGGCGAGAAGGATTGAGTGGGGTCGGAATCGCCGCTGATGATGATAGCTGAATAATAAAAAAAAGGACAAAAGCGAAGCGACATAAGGATGCACTCACTATCAGGCTGAAGTCTGTCTGCGATGATGCAGTGCAGTGCTGCTGGATGCGAATCTATTTATAGGCAAATAATGCGAGAGAAAAAAAAGTAAATGCACAGTTTTGTCAGGCGCTGAAGTGCAGCTGTCACTTGTCAGCGCTCGAGCGTGATTGTACAAATGGGATACGTGTAATCGGATCGGGACAATAGGGCGGATTTGACGACTTCTGATTTGACTTCAGATTGAAGTGACAGCCAGATAAGTTGGTGTGCTTTAGAATGAACATTTGATTTGGAAGATAGAGCAGTGACGGCAGATTTCTGTAAAAATGTTGTTGACGAGATTTTTATAATCCAACTAGAGAATAACAGCACATTCCCGGCATACGTGTTTTTCATCCGTCGCCCCCCAAACTGAACTCAATTATATCTAAAACCGACATCCCACTCAGCATAATCTATCATCAATCTACAAAGGATTTATTTATAGAAATACCATTCACTAAATGTGAGGGGGTAGGCTGTTGAATACATTTGAATTGCCCAGTGACGATATACAATAAAATCCAAGCTTCACATCACAAATTCCCACACTGGTCCTTGCTGAATTTGCCCAACGGACGTATTGATGTTGAAGAGAGAAAGTGACGGCGACGAAGTCATCAGAATTAACGATTCACAGTGACGGGTGAAATCTGATGAGATAAGCGTAAAATCAGAACTACTAAGAATGTTAAATCATTTAACCCTTTTATGCCCATGTTGTTTGTGGACAACAACGTTTTTAAATAGCTATAACTTTTGATTGAGGCAAGATTTGCTCACAAAAATAAGTAAGGCTAAACAACCTTACCATTGCCTTTCATTTGAGTACTAACAGACGCCATTTTTCATTATTTTCCTCTTATTTTACGAAAAACAAAATGCGGAATAAGCACACTGAAATTGTTTTATTTTGTAGAATAGTGTTATTTTTTATGAATAGCATAAAATGTCAAAAGGTTATCTAGCAAAAACTTAAATAACTTATATCTCAGTAGCCGTAGCTATACACTTTCTTCAACAAAATTACGCCCCTTTATTTGGCTCAACTATTTGAAGTGTTCTCTATACTTTTAAAAATTTGTAGATACCCAGTTTTGAAGAAAAACTTATGAAAAACACCAAAAATTAAACTTTTTACTATGTTTTAATGGCTCTGCCGCCCTTATACTTCAAAATTTGTACAAACTAACTAACCAAACTTCTCCATTTTGATCTCCAGAAAAATAAAAAAATGCTGAAAAAAATCTAAGACAGTTCAGAAGCACTTCCACAAGTGTGAATTTGAAATTTTACCCAAAATCGGCCCATTTTTCAAAAAATCAAAATTCGCCACCAGTAGGGAACGTTTTAGCAAATTCACTCCGAAGAAGAAAGTGGTCCTGATACCCTAACCTTTCATTTAAGAAGTGAGCCCGATGACTTTTTTAACATGATGTCATTTTGGGACACCCTAACTAACAGTTACAAGGATAAGCTCTAGAATTGAAGTTATTGCAATTAGTCTGATTGGATTCCAATAAAGCAGTGCTGCCAGGGACAGTTTACATTGACGACGAAAAATGATTTTTTTCATATATCGTCGTTATTGTTCAATATTTTTGAAAACTGAAAAACTTATCAATTTAGAGTGCCTTTGGCTACGTTTTCCACGTAAGTGGACTATTATAAATATTCTAGGAGAATTGTATTGAGCATTGAAAGGTAAAAATAGAGCAGCTTCTAGCACTGCGAGGGAAGCACCAATCTTTATGAAGAATGGCTTTTCGTGTTTTTGACCCCACCGTTTTCAAAAAAAAAGTAGTTTTGAAATCCTACGTGCACTAGAAAAAAGTTGGCCATAAAAGGGTTAAGTTGTTTAGCAGGCCGACAAAAATATGCGCCATATAAAGTTCCAAAAGTGTCGCAATCAAAGTATTTACGATAACAAATGAAAAAGAGTTATTTTTATTCTCGTTAATATTTGGATGTACGATAGACTGTTCTTTTAAAAAGTGTCATATATCCAATCGAATTGAAGGTAGCTTCCAATATTATCACGCAAATTGACTAATTCTTAGTTAATTTTACCATATGAGATTGAACGATGAGAACGTGACTCTTAGAAATCAATTTATATGGCGCACATTTTTACATTTAAGATATTATCTCGTCTGTTTGAAAAGTTATGAACGATATTTGTTGAAAAATATACCATTTTTAAAAATTATTTGCTTTTCTCAATAGAAAGGTATTGCAATTGCACAAACTTAGTCCCAAACGATAGCTATATTATCCACACAGATGTCTAAACGATTTCGTACGGATCCCTTATATGGTTCCGGAAATATACACTGAACCGTCCGGTCACATATGAAATTCCCATATAAGCCGGGACTCAAAATTTCTTTCAAATGGGGGGACTCCATGAAATTTCAGAAATCGAATTCGTATTTTTGATGCCAAACATCTTTAAAATGCATGAAACGTCGAGATTTTATGTTACCTCGATTTTTTTTTTTAATGAAAAATCGACTTTTGGGGACTGCCGATTTCGCACCTTTTTTCAGTTCAATATTACCGTGGCTGTTTTTTTCTTTTACACAATTTTAGAACTCGAATAATGATTTCTTTTCTTGTATATAGTGGAAAGTTTTCGTCTTTGCGCAAAGAAAGCGCAGATTGCTATCATGCAGGTTACGCATGCAACCGCTAACAAACAGTGATAACTGAATCAGAAAAAAACATCTGTGATAAATTTCCGAAAAATCTGTGAAAAATCACAATATTTCCAAAAATCTGTGAAATTTTCATCAAAATGACAAAAATCTGCCATCTGCGAAAAACAATCTGTTATCAAAAATTGTGAAAAAAACTGTGACATTACAGGAAAATCTGTGAATATGGCAACCATGCTAACAAATTAGATATACCTACCTACTCATTCGCCTCAAACATTGAACCCAAGTGCACAAAGCAAAATGAGTCAACGCTGATGATGATGGGTAGAGCGAAAAAGACAACTAGTACCACGACACTATGTTATCCGCGTTTGCAAATGGAGCTCGAATGTACAAGCGATTTTGTGTACGACTAATTGTATTCGATATTGTACATAAAAGTTTGCTGGAAACGTGCACTAGACAAAAGAAAGCATAGTGTTTGAACGGACAAGCTCAGTCGCGTGTTGCACGGCACCGGGTAGCGTACCTCCACAGCCAGTATTGCGGACTTCTAACTCAGCTACACTGCCCATGATCGCAAACCAGTCCCATAAAGATAGGAAATCCCATAGAAAACGGGACAAATATGCGATCATGTGTAGTACACTGGCTGTGAAAACACACAGCGCAGTGATCTGCTCCTCTTTCCATTCAACAGGCGACTGAGCTTGTCCGGCCAAATCCGTTCTTTAAATAGTCGATGATGACGTCATTCATAGAAGCGTAGCGCGATAGGTACACAAATCTGTCGTGCCGGACTTGGGAAGCGCTATCTTCTGTGTGTAAATGCGCGATGTTTTGACTAGGTTGCACATTATTTAAATTTTTAATGTCATGATATCAAAAATCTTTGGGTTTATCTATTGGAATCTATTCTTAGAAGTATTTTGAGGCGATATGTGCAAAAAATTTGAAAATTTATCATGAGTTGGCTGAATTATATGCGTTTAAAATTGGACCACTTTTCGTTACATACTATTTTTGTGGAATTTGCAAAGTGCACCCCCATATCGAAAACAAAGACGTAGTCCTACGTCAAAACATGAAAAAATCGATATAGACAGAAACAAAATGGCGGCCACTTGAAAATAAAGTATCGTTTTTTCGCATGATTTTTCCACTCTGGCCGACTGTAAAAAATCGTTAATGATCAAAATATTACGATTTTGTAGGTTACAGCGTCCGAGAATGTTGTCTTCTTTTAGGCAGGCAAAACCCGAAGTTGATTGGTTGAATGGTTCAAAAACGAGAATGCCCGCAAATTCGAAAAATTTTGTTCCGAGAAAGCCGCCATTTTGGACGCCATTTTTGACACTTACACTCGAAAATTTTGATTTTATAGATGAACCCTTAATAAACAGTTTGCAGAATAGCGCACATGTCTAAGTCATTTTACTGCTTCAAAGAAAAACTGTTAATCCTCAAAAAGGCAAGGGGCCTCAGGTCTATTTGCAGTTCTTTTGTTTCATTGAACTTGTAATTTGAAATACAAATGATCGGGCGTTTTCTGGCTTTTGATTTTCTCACTGATAAAACGACAAAAAAGATGTATTTGATTTCATTGGATCTTACAAGCGATGGTTCTTGAAGTCACAATTTTAGCTTGCCTTTTTGAGGGTTAAACATAAGGTACTTTTTGACACAATTATATAAGAGGGTCCCCTTAAGCGGATAAAAAAGAAGTCGATATTTTTTGCCCACTACACCAGACGCCTCCCTTAAAAGCATCTTGATAAGCTTTCTCCCCGCAATAAAAACATTTTTAGTGCAGTTCACGGTAAAATGGCCCCTCCTTTCAGCGATTGAACCCTTCGATGGCTAATTTATCGTACGAGGTCACGGATCTGAATTTTAATATATAATTTGAAATGCAATGCATTTGCATTATGCGAATCATGGCTTACCCCAGAAATACATTCTATACATGTTATTCTTTTAATCAACCTCACTTCGACACAAGGCATTGAAGTTGTCGCTTACCAAACTAGAATTAAAGGTAAAGTCTTTTGCATTGCTTCCACCTTCATCCCCCCTAGAACCTGAGTTGGCCACCGAAGGCCTTACAATATTTTGAAACTCCTATCTGCACCGAGACTAGTTTTTGGGAATTTTTACTACCATGGTACGATATGTACAAAGTGAAGTGGCTTATGAAAGCATTTTTCGACTGACGCGAGATGTGACAGTTTGTGAAAATCTAATTTCGGCAAAAGAAAAAAAATCTTTTCCTCGCATTACGGGCCGTCGATTCCCGATGAAAGGACAGTAAAAGTGCACAGAAAACATCTAGAAACACAGTGTACTTTCTAAAAATAGTGAAAAATGGTTTTTAAGAAAATAAAATTCGATCCGAAAAGTGAAAAAATACGGCGATAAGAAAATTTGACATATTCAAATAATTGGTGTTTCACCAGCGACTAGCGACTACCAGGTGTCGCCCCAAAATTCTTCACCTGAAAAATAGGTGGCAAATCAGCCGATCGGTGCTCAGTTAATTTCGTCCGCGTCCCTTGTCACCTATTTTTTATTGGGTGTTTCATCGGCGGTGCTATCTTTGAATATGAGCCGCCTTGGATATTCAACTGTTTTTATTGCTTTCTTATTTTATTGCAAATGAGTAGAGGTTTTGGTTCTTTTATATTCGGGATTGCAGATATTTTGTCGCATGTAAATTTTGGGCGTTCGTTGATGTGATGGCACTGAAAAAAAACACGTATCCGCCGGTCGGCTAACTTTTCTTTGGACTGAGCAAACTAATTTCTATGTTTGTTTGGGGTTTGTTTTACCAACGGGGGAACTGATCCACAGAACATTCAATGTGCTTAGGGGAAACACATGGCCTTATTTGAGTGGAATGATGACTTCAATCATGTATAATGTTTGAGAATTGACAATTCGCGAGACGGATCGAGGACCGGTTGGCAATTACCTTCAGTTATGTCCGCACGAAAAATAAGTGTTTTTCTGTCATATTCATTGGTTAGCGTTCAATTCTATCTCATGCCCCCACGCGAGTCTGAGTCTATTGATGACATTTGGTCCTTGGACAGGCGACGACTGAGTGCTGTTGGCCTTCCGCCGGTGGTGGCAGAGTGAGGGGGTGCGAACGGATCTGGCCGGAAAGACAATACCGTAAAGACGAATTGTTGTTCGGGGGTTGGCTCCAATGGGACTTTGATTTGACTGGTGTCGATGATCGCGGGTCGATGCGTACTGAAGGTTCGCTGCATCTGTTTTGGTGATCTTGCAAGTCTAATTTCAAGTTCCGTTATTGGTAACAGGCCCGTGCATCGGGTTAACGATTTCCCTTCAATGTTCGATATAATCGTTCGTATACGTGTTCACAAACAATCCAATAAGGAAAATAGAAAATACTTTCGTTGATTTATAACATCTCGAACTATCATAACTCTTTGTCTGTATAACGTGTTATCACTCGGTAGTTTGCAACCCAAAAATATATCGTAGAGACGGAATAGCAAAATTAGTCCAAATAATGTCGCAATAAATAGTGATCCGGCCCATTACGCAGATAAGATTAGCTTTTCTAGGCAATACTCCCACGGTCGGCTGTGTTGGAAGCGAATCCTAGATCCTATTCCCTTCCAAACCACTAACTCCGCGACACCTATGGAAGAGTCTGATGAACCTTCTGTATAAGATTCCGCATTTTATTCAAACGATCGCCGGGTAAAATCAGCACCGACACGATAGAAACCACGAACAAATTCGTCGCGTTATTGAATATTATTAAAAAATATAAGCAGTGCTCCTTAAAGACGGTTATCCGGAGTTCGAGGTGCTCATTTTGCTAATCGTATTAATACAACAAATGATAAATTTCCCAAATTCTCGGCAGCCGGCTGCCCAGAGCAATTATTACATGATAACGCTACTGACACATTTACTAACAACTCTCCCCTTCCCGTGATACATGTGGAAATGCAGAGGATTCCTCGGTCTCTAGTAGCAACATGTATCGGACTAACATTCCTTCCTTTCCCAGAAGATCTGCATTCGGACGTAGCCGGCGTCGGTATTGATCAGCATGCAGGGATCAGAATAGATTGTACAATGTGGCTCATCATGTTATTCCCAAGCATGTTGTTCCAATGAACATTTTGCAACCTAATTTGGTTCTGGTCAATAACGGAGTAGCAACTACGGGCGATCTCTTATGCTTATGCTTATGCTTATTTCTACTACCATGGTACGATATGGGGTTGTCTTCATGGCTATAATCGATCTGCCTCAGTTTACGAGAATTGTGACAAGTTCAATAAGACATTTTTAACACGAGTAAAATAGATTTCAGCTCTCCCAGCGCACCCTAGTGCTTATTCCTCTGCCAGACATCGGTGCGATTAGATTGAATGCTGAAGGTTAGCTGTGGTCCCCGCGGCAGCAAACATCTGCCAGGGGAGTGGGCGTAGCGTATTGGTAAATCGATTGCCTTGTACGCAGCGCACCTGGGTTCGAGTCCCGACCCCGCACATAGGGTTAGAAATTTTTCCTAAGAGATTTTTCTAACCCGAAGAGGCGAATGACCTTAAGGTTAAAACCTCTATAATTGAAATAAAAAAAAAAAAAAAAAAAAAACATCTGCCAATCGTAATTACAATTGATAACGGTCAACGGTCACCGAATACAAACAATATTTCATATGCTCTCTGGAGAATTTACGCGTCCACGATATTCAACAGAATCGAGTCCATACAAGAACTTCCTCCGGAGGAAGAGTTCGGATTTTTAGCTAGCTTGTTTCTCAAGGTTAGGCCAAGCGCGTACCAGACGCGAACTCCCGCGAACGGTCTTCCAACCTATGGTGGGGCAAACAGTGCTCAAACGTGTACACGGCGAAGGCCTCTGCAGATTAAGTATTCCTGAAAGTCGGACCGCCTGACAATTTCAGAAAGGATGCGATGTTATAGAAGAAGGGCTTGATGAAAGCCAGAAAACGCGGTTATTGGCGCAGGTTCGTCAGCGAGCTATCCAGAGAAACATCGATGAGCACTCTTTGGGACACTACTATGCGTATGTAAAACCGAACTAGCACTAACAAAAGCGTGGTATATTCAAACAAGTGAAGGTCATCGCGGGTATCGTCAAGCTAACGTAAACGTGCCTTATCAAATAAACGAGGTCAATAAACAATCAAAAAACAAAATCAACCTCAAATCGTAGGTATTTGTACATAACTGTAATCAACTTAAAAATCTACAACAATGCTCTAGTTTTGCGAAGCAAAGGCGTTAAAATCTAGACACCTAAAATACACAGATCTCTTGAAATATTCAACCAAAAAATGAAATATTTCTCACAGATATTGGCCACTAGGGGTTCGCTCAGGAACAGAAATTGTGTCTCCGTTTTTTAGAGCTAGCGTTTATCTGGCATTAGCTTAGTCCTGTTACTAAGTTAGTGTTGGATTCTGATGAGACGAAGTCGAAACGAAAATTCCATAGCTAATCTACAGATATTGACTACGTCTGTTCTTTCTAAAAATATTTAATTTGTTAATACTTAAAAAGCGCCTTTAAAGACAGCGTCGGAAAAAGTTCGAGTAGGAAAAGATATTTTGGGCAGTTTAAACGAAAATCAGCGATATTTAATTGCAATACTTTTAAAAATTCTTGGTTAATCTGCAAACTCGATTGTCACAGCTAGAAATAATAGAAATTTAAAAAATAATCGTATGAATCGACCAAATGGATTAGATAGTGAGACAAACATTCACAAGAAGACCAGACCTTTCTGTTCGCACTATTTGTTCATGATTGGAAGCACCATTAAGGAATGAAGTTATTCAAGGTATTGACGGTTTCGTACCATTGTGAATGTGACTGACGACTAGAAAATTTTGCAGAATTCGAAATTTTTTTATCGAACTTTCAACAGCTGAACGTTCGGTAATCAATTCGGTAATTGGATTTATAGCAGAACGTCCGGTAATTGAATTTATTGATGATCTGTCAAAAACTACCTTGGATTGAAGAATTTACCGAAAATCGGTACTTGAGAGATCATTTTACAATTCGCTCGGTAATTTTTTACGGTTTTCGCGAATAAATCAGGTTTACCGTACGTATTGTAATTTAATTAACAAAATCTGGTAAAAGTGTTTACAAAAGACTGTTCAGTACAATTTTACGAAACTTCTGTACAATTAGCCACGTTTACCGATGAACCGGTTATTATTGATATTTATCGACTTTTCCGTCAAAACAATTACCGAACAGTGAAAAGAAATCTGAGTGTGTAGAGAAGTTTAAGTTTCCCAAGAAATGTTTAGTTTGGCATCTGCAACGGTGAATAAACCAGTAAAAACTTCGTACCAACAGAAAGGTACTCCAGAATATTTACCAAGAAGATTGTTTACTGAAACGATTTTGTTGCAGTCATAATGTAGGGGAGACCGGGGATAGTTGGCGGTGTTTTCAGTTTTCAATTTTTACCGCTTTGATCTAGATAGATCTTGCAAAATTGAACACGCGGCATGAAAGAGCAGACTGTTGGCAACATCTCTGATTTTTTTTAAGTGTTTCCATTTTTAGAGACAAAAATATGTGACGCGGAAAACCCGCCAACTTACCCCGGCCCCGGGGTAAGTTGGCGGTATGTGAGGGTACGCCAAACACTAAGCAATCAAATGGAGATGCAATTACTTCAAGGATCCTTTTGGAACGTGCTGAATGTCTTTTCGAGAAAATTGTATATTAACCGACATTTGCTGTTATATTTCAGTTTCAATACCCCGGCTTTTTGACTTTGACCCGTACTCCCTATTCAAAAGCAAATTTTCGAAATTCTTCATGCAATTGGCCGGAATAAATGTCACCTACATTGGCGAGATACACAAGAAAAAAGATTGAATTCCAGAAATAATTTTTTTTTGATGACTTTTTTTGCACTTGCCCCGCGTACAGCACCGCCAATTTACCCCAACCGCATATTTTATTGAAAACTATTTAAAAAATAACTTTTGTTTGTGGATAGATGTAATATCTATACGGATACTGAAAGCTTTTTTCGCGCTCTATCGAAAAATATAATTCGGGAAATAGATTGAAAATCACCATAAATAATGCAAAGTATTTAAAATTTAGAAAATTTACTTGGTATGCTCGAAAATACAATATCACCCACAACTTCCACCAAACAAATCGTTTTACAACAAAAATACATTGGATAACGGGTTTCACATAATTTGAGGTATACAAGAAGAGGCAGTGCTATATGTCTAATAGAAACAGAGAAAAAGGAATTCCGCCAACTTACTCCAACCACCAACTAGCCCCGGGCTCCCCTACTCTTTCTGTTTTGGCCAGATTTGGCATTTACTCACTACGTCAGTCGTGTTTTACATGTTTAGAATCAAATGCACCGAAAGAGCTAAATTCACCGAACTGTCTAGAGTTATGTCCTATCTTGCGAAATTGGGCTCTCGTAATGAGAGAGCAATCTAAATGGCAACAGTATCAACCAAAGAAAAATACCAAACATTGTGGAACAAAGCAACTAAATTGGCTACCTTTGATTATCGTTTGGACTGTAACTTTTCTATCACGCACTTCTTTCGACGCTATTTTTTAAATCGCTTTTAACATATCAACGAATTATGTATTTTTAAATAGAACAGACATACGTCAATATCTCTGTAAATGTTTCATTTTTCGGTTGAATATTTCCAATGATTTATGCGTTTTTAGTTATCCAGATTTCGTCGCAAACAAGCCTTCTTACATACAGAATAGATGAATTATTCTAATGTAATCCTTGAATTGTTAACGTTTACATTTTTTTTATTCCAAACTAAACTTCCCAACAAGTGAACAGCATGCCTATCAAGAGACTTCACAGCACAAACTGAAAGCCAAATTTACTCAGCACTGGAAACTAATCCACCTAAGTGTAGCGTTTATCTTGTAACATGAGACATCATCTATACCGACCACCAATTACCTTCCAGAAATCGACGGGAATGACCAGCATAGATCCAAAGCAGCATGTGCATACCAGTGATTGCAATTTGTCTTCATTTGTTTACACCGGTTTCCCTGTACAACACCGGTATCATCAATCGGATGCTCCTTTTAACCGGAAAGCTTTGCGGCGGTTTGCCTGGTGGAAAATTGGAAACTGCTCGAACGTAAGCATCCCGCAACCACCTGCCAACTGTTCATCCACCCAGATAGGAGCTTGAAACTCCTTCCGGTGTCTGTTCCCTGATGGTGATGGTTTTACGTAACTATGTATGTACATACATAGTTGCATCGTCCAAATCCCTTCTTATGGCAAAAGTCGAACGTTGAAGGATGTGGGCAGGTACCTACGAGCTTCGCATGTGTGATACGTATTTACGATCGAAGGATGTTTGCAGACGCCTAACGTTATGGCAACGAGCGTACGCTAAGAATTCGAACCGTGTGATCCGTCATTATGCATCCTTTGATATGTTTGAGGCCAAAATGAATCATGTTCGGCTGATTGAGTATATGATAGGAAAAGGTCGGATAAAGTTTGTCATGGACGCTGAACCTATGTAACACAGCGAATAAGCTTTCAGAATACATCAGGCGGAAAGAAAGTAGCTGTTTTTTTCCTTCCTTCTAGGAATAGCGTCAAAACAATACTAAGGAAATTAAAAGAAGGATGTGTTAAATGACATCGGATTATTACACGCAGAGTAGTAGCGGTGGTGCGGTTTACAAAATCGAGAAGTTAATTGTTTCAAAACAAACTGTCGTAAATATCAGGATCACATTAGCATCCTAATAATCATAATGATTGAAGAAACAAGATATACTTATTTGCTGACTAGAAGAGAGCTTATTTATGTCTGTCCTGAAAACAGGACAACAAACACCGGTGTGTTCGAAAAGCAAAAAAAAACTTCATAAACTTTTTAATGATAAACGCCATGTCGTACACTTAAACACAGAAATAAATTATTTCGCATCCAATTTGACTAACGCTCCTCATAAATCGTCCTAATAGTTTTTGCCGGTGACGGCGACATAATTTATGTGGCTTGCGATGAAAAGTTGGCCGATCCCATAAAGTGCCAGCGCGATAGAAGAAGGAATGCGAATTTTACCGCAGCTCAAACAAATAACTTTAACATAGTTTTCAAAGATGCGTCCTTGTTTTAACACGATAGAAAGTGTTCTACTCCGCGAGTTGACTGGTTTCAACTGAAATACTACCCTAATTATTACGGTTGAAAGAGTAATATTATCCAATGTTCTGCTAATGGCTGTCCAAATCAATGTTAATTATATTCCATCGGGTCAATATGTGTGGAAATCAGCGAGACTAGCGCCATCTGGTGAATAAACAGCACAACTGAGCTACCTGTCGTGCCGCCTTCCGGATTAATTCGACGCTAATTGCCCGGTTGTTGAATCAAATTTTCCCGACTTTCGTCCGTTCCTTCAGATGGTCCCTTGGGGGTTGGATCAAATATACATAATGTGCTCCCGGGAAAGGTTACCGATTTTCTATGCCCACCTGTGTTTAGTTATGTGTACACCTTCTATGTAGCACTGCTAGGGCATTTGCAACCCGTCCAAAACAGGTGGTTTGTGTTAATTGTTACGTGTACTGCTAATTGTTTGAATTCAGAGGAAATTCTCGACCAAAGAAATCGCAGCGCTTTGATGTCAGAAATGAGCGTTCATATTACCCCGGTTGTGGTGGTATGGTAATTATTGTGATTCATTTACACGCCTTCTTTCAGGTTTGCGAGTCGGCAGCGAAAAAAACACATCATTCAGTTTTTCCTTTGCAGTCATGTACACTGGCACTACTGGGCAGGGGCTTGTTTAATCTTGAAACAACAATGTGGAAGAAAATAAATAAGAATATTCTACATCATATCCAAACTTTCTTTTTATTAAATTTTAAGTAGATTATCATGTAGGGGTGTGTCCCCGGTTGTGCGTCGGGTTTGGTTTTTGTACTTAAAATTTGTTTCGATCATTTCGATTCCCCGCTGGAAAGGTATGACAAACACCTATCATTCCGTTCAGCAAAATATATTGATTCAGTTTGAAACCGAAAAGCAATTTTCTATGAGTAGATGATTTTTGACCATAAAAATTTTATCCTCCGTTATGGGCCAATCACTCAAACCTTTTAAAAATCCGACACACCGTTTTTACGATCCATCTTGCAATGGTCCGATTTGAACCAAAACCAACGATAAAACCATAGAATTAATTGGAATGTTATATCATAATTTTAAATAATTCAATGGCATACGTAATGATTTTAGGTGTCCCACAAACGGGTACAAAAATTGACCTACAACCAGGATGACGCTTGGCTAATAACATCACATTTTCATTCCACTCAATGATTTCACAAAAAAACCTGCTTTGTGCGATAAACTACACCTAAATACGTAATTTATGCATTATTTACTGCCTAATAATTTTTAAGTCACTTGTGGGCTCATTTTTCAACACGTTTAGCCTAGCATTTTCTTTTCGCATGGGAACTGAATCCTCTGGATTCTGGGGGCTCTGCGATGAGGATAGGCAAATTTAATCATACTAGCTATCTGCACTGCTAAAAACTTCAAAAGAAAGAGCGCCCCGATCTGTATCATCGTAGGAAATTGTCCAACACTCGCGCGATCTGACAGGAAAGAGGTGTTAGATGTAACTCTCTGCTCTGACAGTATTACGCATGAGTTGACAAAGTGGCTACCCCACGAGCTTGAACCGTTATGCGTGCTTCTAGAAGAACACCTTGGTAGAATACCTAACTTGTTAGGGGCAAAAAGTTATGTTGAAGAGCTTTAAACCGTAGACACAGGGACGGGTAGGAGGCATTTAATGCATTTAGCATGAGTAAATGCCATTCGAACGTTGTCAGCTCGATTAGAACAGTGTATGGTGGATACTCATCCGCCTAAGATATAGTACTCGACTGTCTTTTTGACACACACTTTCCAGGCTGAACGAAGCCATCACCAATGCTTCTGAATTCTTTTCGGGTAGGTCTGATTCCTGGACATTTGCTTGTAGAATTGTGACAACCGAATCGATCAAATGGGCGATTGAAAATTTTGCTCCGAATGAGTGTCCGAGAAAAGATGTAATCATTCCAGTTCTACTTAGAAGAGAATATAAACACTTCAAGTATATTTTGAAAAAAAATCTTGCCTGTTGTCTTGCAATAGGATACATTCCATAATTGTGGCAGGAAATAATTGTAAAATTCATTCCACAAGGTGGCCGCGTCACTTTTGAGGAGGCAAAAAGCTTTAGACCGATCAGTCTCACCGCTTTCCTTTTCAAATCAGTGAAACGTTTAATCGAACACTATATTCGGGATGTTAACTTGGGCGAGCATCCGATGTATGCAATGCAACAAGCATATTAGCGGGGGAAGTCTACTACCACCCTGTTACACAATGTTGTCTACAACATTAAAAAAGCTTTTTCCCAAAACCAATCAAGTTTAGGAGTTTTTCTCGATATTGAAGGTGTTTTTGACAACGTGTCTTTCGAATCTGTTTTAGAAGCAGCACGAAGTCATGGAGTGGACCTTCATATATCACCAGCTGGATACACGCAATGCTTAGTAACCGACATCTGCGCTCACCGTTATGAAACCTTATCGCCGATGGCTTGTCGAGCAAATATGATAAGCTGGGGCTTACGACATATGGTTTCGTCCATGATTATCATAAATCGATCACCGATATTCGCTATTATTAACACACTTTTTAATTTGATGCAGCAAGCCTTAGGTTTTTTTTGAGCTGTGATACTCCAAATAAAATCTCAATGGTGCTTTTCACGCAACGAAGGATAACAACCGGAGCTCTTCCGTTGCAGTTCTTTGATTCTGAACTCGTTGTCCCAGATCAAGTGAAAAACGTTGATGTACTTCTTTAATCAAAACTGAATTGGTCAGCTCAAATCGATTTCAGATTCATAAAAGCTTGCATGGCCGTTGGCCAATGTAGATGGGCTTTCGGAAATGCTTGGGGACTCAAATCCAAGTACATTTGTTAGACCAGTACTGGCATACGGGTGCCTTGTTTGGTGGCAGAAGGGAAAAGTCAAGACAATCTAATCAAAGTTAAACCATCTTCAGAGGATGGCTGTCTGACTGGATAACGCGACAACTTGAAGAATACGTAGTTTGTTATACTGACGGTACTGACCTGAGATTAAGCCAATCTCATTCGCTTGGTAGATACTGTACCGTATTCCAAGCAGAAATCTTCGCGATTGTTTGTGACCTATAATCGGCACTTCAACAGAGCATTTGTGATAAAAGAATCTATTTCTGCTCTGACAGTCCGGCTGCCCTCAAAGCACTTAGTTTGGCAGATATCAAAAGTAGTAATTGCATGTCGAACTCAAATCGAAGAATTTTTAATTTCAAATGCTATTACTGGAAGTGAATGGGCTGACGAATTGGCTATAGCGGACCCTGCGACTGATTTCGTTGGTCCAGGACCAGTTCTACCACTACCGCGGTCGATAAGTTGGATAAAGCACAAGATTCGCTCTTGGGCTGCACCCGAACATGCCAACAATTGGTGTAGCTTGCAAACTTGCGTTCAAACAAAGACTTTTCTATCCGGGTGTAAGTCCGAAAATGTCAAAGGATTTGCTGCATTTTTACAAGCACAATTGCAGTTATCTAGTCAGGATACTAGACTGGACACTAACTAACCGATTTTACACAAAGTGGTGCAAACTCAACTATCACATGGCTACTATTCAGCGTGCTGAGTATTATTCGTGTGATCTTTGTGAATCCGATTACGGAAGTTCATATCATTTGATACGTAACTGCCCTGCAGTAATGCATATCGAGCCTTTTGATTCTCCTGAATCTCAAGGATATGCTATTGTTCCTAATGCAATGTGGTAAAAAGCCATAATTTAGGAGCCAGTTTATCAAAATGTTGTCACTGGTTGTATTGGAGTTCTTCAATTTTGATGAATATTTCAGTGTCTGTTTAAGTATATGTGGGATGGACTTCGGTCAAATATTAGAATGATACTGAATGTCGCTTAAAATGTGCAAACAGAAGGGATAGAAACTTAGTTGCTTCGGCAAAATAACCCTTTTTCAAGAGCCACCCCAACTTAATTTGTTTTAAAATCATTACATATGAACCATTAGTGATAGCCACATGGCAAACAGTGTGGACATACTTATTTAATTCTTGAGAGATGCTTAAATTCGGTTCCAATGTTTATTTGTTTATTTGTTCAATACATTAACAGGCATATCAAAGCCCCAATGATGTTGACTTAAATACTAGTCTAATTACTACCAATCAAGTACACAAAAACAATAGTCATACAATAATTAAAAACAAATAAAAAGGTCAAGTGTTGTTAGCTAATTGATTAAATAGTCTGGAAAAACGTATACGCAGATTTTGTCGAGAAACGTTGAAATCAAATGCCGTAGCTGCCTGGTTAAAAATTCGTTGCAGACCAGTGATGGCTCCATACATACTATAGTTAGTGCGTCGGAATGGTAATCTGAGCATAATGTTGTTGCGTAGTGTTCGAGGAGCGACGTTTATGTTGATTTGTCCCAGAATAGCTGGGGCATCTATACGACCTTGCAGAGTGTCAGCGATGAACAAGGCTCTTGCAGTATTCCTTCGAGCATGTAGGGGCTCTGAATTAGCTGACACCGGTTTTCATAGCGAGGTAGTCGGGAAGGATCTCTCCACGGCAATCTACGAAGCGCGAAATGTAAAAAGCGACGCTGAACGGACTCTATTCTCTCAATGCCATTATTGTAGTTTGGACTCCAAACTTCAGAGCAATATTCTAGAATTGATCGCGATAAAGAACAGTAGAGCGATTTGAGACAATAGATATCCGTAAAATTTTTGGCTATTCTGAAGATGCATCCCAGTGCTCGAGATGCTTTACCAACTGCATAGGAGACGTGCTGTTTAAACGTAAGTTGAGGATCCAGAATCACTCCCAGATCTTCAACGTGACTGACGCGTTCAATGTCTGTTTCTAGTAGACGGTAGGTAAAATGAATCGAATCTTTTTTCCGTGAAAACGATATTACCGAACACTTCTTCGGGCTCACGCACATGCGGTTCGTGTTACACCAATCAGCAAAGACATCAAGCTGCTGTTGGAGAAAACTGCAATCTTCAATTGACCGAATTAGGCGGAATATCTTGAGGTCATCTGCGAAGGACAATCGTGGAGTCTTCAGAACTAGGTGTACATCATTGAAGTATAGCAGAAACATCAACGGTCCCAAGTGGCTTCCTTGAGGTATTCCTGACGTAGAAATGAAGGTGGGGGCCTGACAATTTCCTATGATAACCGCTATCTCTCGGTCTGTGAGGTAGGATCGAAACAACTGCAAAACACTACCATTTATTCCGAATCTCTCCATTTTTGCGATTGCGATATCGTGATTTATCTTATCGAAAGCGGCAGATAAGTCGGTGTAAACAACGTCGGTTTGAGCACGATGTTCCATACTCTCTGCTATGTAGGATGTTAAACACAGCTGGTTAGACGCTGTTGACCGCCCGGACGTGAAGCCGTGTTGACCCGATCAGAATGAAATAACAAGATTATAGCAGAACACATTTTTTGTAACTTATTGTGTTATAAATTAGGTCTCGTTAGTAGTTAAAATAACAGAAATTTATAACAAGTTACAATGCGAGTTATAGTTTTGAAATATTTCTGTTATGTGTTTCTGATCGGGGATCGTCACTTGATACTGCTTACAATGAGCCTGGAGAGGTTCCATAATCACCAGTTCGAACAACTTTGAAACTGCACTCAATGAAGTTATTCCACGGTAGTTATTGACGTCTCGCTTATTACCCTTCTTGTGGACAGGGAACATGTTCGCGTATTTCCAGCAAGACGGGAAAACTCCTCTAGCAATAGATGCTCGAAAAATGTGAAGAAGCGAAGTAATCAAAGCTTCAATGTGCCTTTTCAGGATAACGGAGGGGAACCCGTCGGGTCCCGGATTGAAAGATGACTTAAGCCGAGAGGAAGCTCTGGTAATCATCGTTGCATCGACATCGATAGCACCCAAAGCTTGGCCTACAAGTGGAGCTCTGCTAGCGGCGAGTTCGATTTGCTCAATAGTTAGTGCCTCATCTGTGAATACATTCGCGAATTTTTCCGAAAAAAGTGCACATATGTCTCGAGATGTGGTAGCTGTATTCCCATTGAAAGTCATAGACGACGGCAGGCCTGATTCCTTGCGCTGCTCGTTCACATATTTCCAGAAACGTTTAGGATGCGACTTGAGATTACGCTGAATATTTTGCTGATATCGATAGAAACAGTGTTGGCTGGCTCGTTTGTATGCATGGTTGAGACTGACGTAATAGTCTCTGAGTGATATTGTGCGATACTTGGTAAACCTCCGCAGGGCAGCTCTCTTTATAGACTATAAAGATCGTTCCGGGTGTAGGAATCGTTATCCACAACCCGCAAATATCGTTCATACTTCAAAGCTTCCACTGACATCGAACAGTAGCTAGTACCATTTAGTTGACAAACAAAATTTTTCATGCAACTGGTCCCAAGTTGGCGCTAGTTACTGAAGAAATGAATTCGAAATACTAAAATCCAATTCGGTGCTATGCACAGATAGATTTCATATAATTTTCTTTGATTGGGAGTAGATTTTGCATAGTGCCAGGAGTTTGGTTCTCAAGCCAAAATAAAAAAGATTTCGTTGTCGCTCTCGCATCAGAGTTCCTGTGGTTGCTTTCCGAGATATCGTTTGGTATCAGCCGGTTGCTTTAGGCGTTCACAATAGTTGAATGACTGTTTGGAGACAAGTAGTATCAATTTGGTGCTGGTTTGGATTTATCATCTACCTTGTTCCAAGTTGATGCTAGTTACTGATGAAATGAATTATTTCCATGCAGAAAACATATTTTTTGCATTCACTGCAGTGAGATTTTCAAACTATTTCAATTAGAATTCGGACTTTTTTTAAATTATTTTAGTGCTAAGTGAATGCTACGAATTCTTCATACAATGGTGTTCAAATGCTATCGATGATGAAAAGCGAGAAAAGTATAAAAAACGGAAAACTTTGAAAACTTAACGGGGTCAGGAGGAATGATTGCAAATGATCTCAAATTTCCAAAATCGAACAACAAAGCAACCGTAGAAGTGAAACGTATGACCAGAAACTTCGAGCGAAGATCATTAGTGCAGCTCAAATGAATCCGGACATCTCTAGGTATAATTTGGCAAAACCGAGGTACACATTACAATTCGGCGAATCTGTATGCGATAAGGTTTTCGATCACATCGTGCCAGAAAACATCCCAACAGGACACTCAAATAAAACTCACCCAGGAAACTACTATACACTAAAACAAACATTATATTAACTTTTTTATTAACAGCTTTTCGATTATTCCTGTTAAGACAGATGTCTTCCGTTTAATCCCACTATGATAATAATAATGAAAATCTGTTGCTTTTCACCATCAATCAGATACTAGTATTTCAACTATTACTTATAGTCTTCTTCAATGTTCATATCAGTCTGAGACTCCACTATAATAGTGGAACTAAACGGAAGACATCTGTCTTAACAGGATTAATTGGGACATTCCACTAAGTAGCTCAAAAAAATTTAAATTTTGTAAAAAAATATAGCTTTTCGATATTTATAGGCACTATACAAGCTTTGCAAATGCTTATAAGCACTTCGAATATCAAGCATTAAAACAGGCGATATATGGGTATAAGAAGATCTACTGTAGATCTTATAAACCCTGTAGCTAAAAGTCAGATACGGCAGTCACCAACGCCATTTTAATGCCTTTTATGATTGACGTTTCCATTACTCTAAAACAATAAATTCCGAATCAAATCAAATATTGTATGAGGCACATTGTAAGCATAGGAAAGCTTATTAGCTTCCGAGCTTTATGCATGTCGCGGTAAACTAATTAAAACCTTCAAGCCCTAAAACGATATGGTAATTATAATTATATATTAATTATATACGATATAATTCATTATAGAACTGAATTATACGATATAATTCATTGCAGAACTGATAATAGTTAAAAAAAAGTATGATCAAAACTATGAGCCTGTTTATAGGTGCAATCATAATAGATATCTTTCAATTTAAGAATGCCCCTAATATCGTATATATTACCCAACGACCAAATGGATCAGCCGGCAAGCGCGCTGGAGCAAAGTAAAGCAGAAGTTTGAGCCTGGAACGTACGCCGCACTGACAAAAAATCAAACGACGTATGTGACAGAAAGACTATGAAAGAAAGAACAAGAAAAATAATTTTTCCTACCTGTTTTCGTTTGGTTTTTTTTTCAAACAGTGATTTCTAACCATTACACAAATAGTTTTGTCATAGGAGCGGTGGAAAAAGTAGGAGTAGGCAGTATATTTTTTTCAAAAGTTTCTTTCAAGCTCTAAAGTACAATATTGAACCTATAAGCTCTACTATCCTTGTTCTATAAGCGACTATAGAACCGAATTGATGCCATTTTCGGGGTTTAGTGGTTACTTGAGAAGTTTTTAAATTATACACAAGTTGCATTTCTGCATCGCTTTGTATAAACACGAGGCATCTCCCTCAAGCGTGCTTGATAAAAATATTTGTGGTGTGATGAACGCATTCAACTAGAGACTGGGTTCGATTCCTGCTTGAGGACATTTTTTTTTCTCAGTGTGTCCAATAAAAGGTGAATTGTCATCGTTTCGGTAATCCGCACTCTGCCTATTTTCCATTGCACACGTTTCTGAAAACCTTGAAAAAAAGAAAATGCATGGCTCACGTGAAAAACTAGTAATTTAAGATATTTCAGTTTGCTGATACTGATGAGGAAACATTTGTTTTAATGCGATAGTATTTCTATAAGCACTCAATTGCATTTTTATACGGGGAATGGGTTCCGTATTAAAACACTGTTAGTCCGGAAAAAAACCTTGATATATTTAACATTCGAACAATAAATAAGAAAAACGTGTAAAAGTAAACAAGCCAAAGAGTGGTAAAGCAGCGTACACTCGTCGTGATTTCGTAAATCACATATTAGTCAACCAATCATAGTGAACTTAATGTTGCTACCAGCAGCAGAATTTTAGTCGCTGTTTATTGTTTCCAATTAATATCTATGTTTGAAAACAACGTGACGAATCAGCGAACAGACATCTGTAGACAATTATGGGAAGCGGCTAAAATATTGTAACTAGTTGAGTCTATAAGTCAATAAGTTTGGAGTATTGTTTCGATTCGTGTTTTCAGTATATGACAGTCGCTCGTTATATTTTTGTTCTTTATGGAATAAAATGAAAGAAGTGATCAAAAATCGTGGAGAAAAGAGAGAAAAAAGAATCAATTAATTGAAATCGACTCAAAAGAATTTCTTCTATCTTTTCTGTAAACTCGACTCGAGTGATTTTGGAATTGCGCTCTGATCCTCTCCTTTTCGAAAGACCCTTTCGTTTTCGTTGTCCGTCTCTTTGATGCGTTAGATGCAACAGCTTTAATTGAAACTATTTCTCAAATTGTGGTAAAATAAACCTGTAATCAAACAGGTACTACAGGTTTGTTCAAGTAGTCGAACATCTTACAGTTTTTGCGGTTATTGTGAAAAAATTAGAGCAAATCACTTTTATTCAAAAGACAAAACAATTACTGAGAGAAAATGATCTTGTTTCGCCTCGACAATTGGGTTGAAGCAAATGGCTTACTGTCAGATACACAATTTGGCTTCCGCAAAGGCAAAGGGACGAACGATTGCCTTGCGTTGCTTTCTACAGAAATCCAAATGGCCTATGCTAACAAAGAGCAGATGGCATCAGTCTTCTTGGATATTAAGGGGGCTTTTGACTCAGTTTCTATCAACATTCTGTCAGAGAAGCTGCACCAGCATGGTCTTTCGCCAATTTTAAATAACTTTTTGCTAAACCTGTTGTCTGAAAAGCACATGCACTTTTCGCATGGCGATTTAACAACATCGCGATTTAGCTACATGGGTCTTCCCCAGGGCTCATGTCTAAGTCCCCTGCTCTACAATTTCTACGTGAATGACATTGACGATTGTCTTGCCAATTCATGCACGCTAAGGCAACTTGCAGACGACGGGGTGGTCTCTGTTACAGGGCCCAAAGCTGCCGACTTGCAAGGACCATTACAAAATACCTTGGACAATTTGTCTGCTTGGGCTCTTCAGCTGGGTATTGAGTTCTCCACGGAGAAAACTGAGTTGGTTGTTTTTTCTAGGAAGCGTGAGCCGGCGCAACTCCAGCTTCTATTAATGGGTGCAACGATCAATCAGGTTTTCACATTTAAATATCTCGGGGTCTGGTTCGACTCTAAAGGTACCTGGGGATGTCACATTAGGTATCTGAAACAGAAATGCCAACAAAGGATCAATTTTCTCCGAACAATAACTGGAACATGGTGGGGTGCTCACCCAGGAGACCTGATCAGGTTATACCAAACAACGATATTGTCGGTGATGGAGTACGGGTGTTTCTGTTTCCGCTCCGCTGCGAACATACACTTCATCAAACTGGAGAGAATCCAGTATCGTTGCTTGCGCATTGCCTTGGGTTGCATGCACTCGACCCATACGATGAGTCTCGAAGTGCTGGCGGGCGTTCTTCCGCTAAAAAATCGATTTTGGGAACTCTCATATCGATTGCTCATCCGATGCGACATTCTGAACCCGTTGGTGATTGAAAACTTCGAGAGGCTCGTCGAGCTTAATTCTCAAACCCGATTTATGGCCTTGTACTTCGACTACATGGCACAGAGCATTAATCCTTCTTCATATACTCCCAGCCGTGTTCGTTTCCTAGATACTTCTGATTCTACTGTATTCTTCGACACATCCATGAAGGAAGAGATTCGTGGAATCCCGGACCATATACGCCTGCAAGTGATCCCCAATATATTTTATAATAAATTCCGAGAAGTCGACTGTGACAAAATGTTCTACACTGACGGATCAAATCTCGATGGGTCCACTGGCTTCGGTATCTTCAACAATACTATCACCGCTTCATTCAAGCTCAATGATCCCGCTTCAGTTTACGTCGCAGAGTTAGCTGCAATTCAGTACACCCTTGGGATCATCGACACTCTGCCCACAGATCACTACTTCATCATTTCGGACAGCCTCAGCTCCATCGAGGCTCTTCGTGCGATGAAGCCCAAAAAGCAATTCCCATATTTCCTGGGGAAGATACGGGAGTCCTTGTGTACGTTATCTGAAAAATCTTATCAAATTACCTTTGTTTGGGTCCCCTCTCATTGCTCTATCCCGGGCAATGAAAAGGCCGACTCATTAGCAAAGGTGGGCGCATTAAATGGTGACATATACGAAAGACCAATCTGCTTCAACGAATTTTTTAGTATTTGTCGTCAGAGGACACTCAACAGTTGGCAAACCTCGTGGAGCAATGGTGAACTTGGACGATGGCTACATTCCATTATCCCAAAGGTATCAACGAAGCCTTGGTTCAGGGGGATGGATGTGGGTCGGGATTTTATTCGTGTAATGTCCCGACTTATGTCCAACCACTACACCTTGGATGCGCATCTGCGGCGTATTGGGCTTCCGGAGAGTAGTCTGTGCGCTTGTGACGAGGGCTATCACGACATCGAGCACGTTGTCTGGGTATGCGCCGGGTACTTGGACGCCAGGTCTCAGTTAAAGGATTCCCTTCGGGCCCGAGGTAGACCACCCAATGTCCCAGTCCGAGATATACTGGCAAATCGTGATTTCCCCTATATGTCCTTTATTTATACTTTCCTAAAAACGACAAATATCCCAATTTAGCCCCTCTCTTTTTATTTCTCGTTTTAGAAGCTTTCTCTTGCCTTGTGGGACCGATCAGCTCCAGACTGCAACTATGTAACCGCCGTCGCACTTACCACTACGGAAACTGAAGCGAGAGCGACTCAAGGTCCGATGACTTTTGAAGGATTCCCCGCGGGTCCGAAGAATACCATCCGCCAATCCGACCTACTAGACTGAGGCGGTAATCTTTCGCTGATCTCCCGTTTGAGCGAAAGTTGCAAGTTTTGCTCTTCTCTCCCGGTCACCATCTACGCTTTCTCTCCCCTGTCCTTGATACAACTGCTTCTACAGCCCCCCTCTGAATATCTTGACCAAGCATAAGTCTCCGCTAAAAAAGTTCAAATTTGTATTCTGTATTCCTAGTTTTAAGATAGTTGTAATTTTACCTCTTTGTTAAAACTATTGTCCCCCATCTTGTAAATAGAATTGTATCCCTAGTCTTAAAACACCTGCGAATTTTCTCATAAATATTTGTTCCCCCCTTTTGTGTACCAAACTATATTGTTAGTTTTAAGATAACTGTAAATATTTCCTAAAAATTATTACTATTGAATTCCTTGTTTTAAAATTTTTTCATAAAAAAAATCTTTCGCCCCCTCTCTTGTATATAGAATCTTATTTCTAGTCTTAAGATAGCTGTAAAATTTTTCTTTTTTAAAAAAATATTTCAACATTGTAACCTCCTAGTTTTAAAATATACAAAATGTAAAAACAAAAGAATTTGGCACCGCCAAGCTAACGCATTTGTGCCTATCAAATAAACGAAATGAATAAAAAAAAAAAAAAACAATTACTGAATAAATCAGTGTCAATATATTTGTTAAACGAAGTGACGATGGCTTAGAAAGTGCAACCGAAATCTTCAGAAAGTATTCCGCAAAGGGGAACTAAGTGCGATGTATTCCCTTGCATGTGTCGGAAGCAAGACTGAAATTATTCAGTTTATTTATATTTCGATAATGTCAATGCAAAAGTGATACAGGATTGCTTTCATGTCATCGGACACGATCTGCTGGACCTTGTAAATGAATCGCTACAAACGGGGCACGTGCCGACAGTTTGGAAGGAATCACTTGTGATTCCTATTCCCAAAGTTACTGGGACGGATAAAGCCGAAGAGTACCGCCCCATTAACATGTTGCACACATTAGAGAAAATTTTAGAACTTGTTGTTAAGGGCCAGCTGATGAGTTATTTGAATAATAATAATTTGCTAATTCCGGAGCAATCGGTATACCGAGAGGGACACTCTTGCGAAACCGCTTTGAATTTAGTGTTAGCAAAATGGAAAGAGAAAATCGAGGTTAAAGAGACTATTTTTGCTGTATTTTTGGGTCTGAAACGCGCTTTTGAGACAATTTCGAGGCCATTACTTTTGAAAACTTTAGAGCGATTTGGTATCGGAGGGATAGCGCATAAGTGGTTTGAAAACTATTTATGTGATAGAACTCAGAAAACTAGTTTCAACGATTTTGTATCTAATCCTCTCGGCAATCCTCTTGGAGTGCCGCAAGGTAGTGTCTTAGGTCCTATTTTATTTATTATGTATATAAATGACATGAGGCGAGTTTTACGATTTTGTGACTTAAATTTGTTTGCTGACAACACTGTTCTGTTCATTGCAGCTAAGGATATAGATGAAGCCGTGGCGCATTTGAACGAAGATTTGCATTCCCTTGCTCGTTGGTTAAAATTTAAACAATTAAAGTTAAATGTTGCTAAAACTAAATATATGATCATCTCTTCGGCTAATACTAGGCCTGACGTTAACGTTGAAATAAATGGTGAGACTATTGATCGCGTTAGTGAATTAAAATATCTTGGAATAATCATTGATGATAAGTTAACCTTTAAGTCTCACATCGACAATGTCATCAAAAAGATTGCTAAAAAGTATGGTATATTGTGTCGTCTGAAAAATGATTTAACAATTAGTAGTAAAATTTTATTATATAAATCTATTGTTTCACCACATATTGACTTCTGCCCGTCCATTTTGTTTCTTGCCAATCAAACACAAATATTGAGGTTACAGCGATTGCAAAATAGAATCATGCGATTAATTTTAAAATGTAACAGGTACACTTCCTCTAGTTTCATGCTAAGCGCATTACAAT
This sequence comes from Topomyia yanbarensis, assembly GCF_030247195.1. Classification (NCBI taxonomy): domain Eukaryota; kingdom Metazoa; phylum Arthropoda; class Insecta; order Diptera; family Culicidae; genus Topomyia; species Topomyia yanbarensis. Next base: position 400,497,568 of record NC_080672.1, on the reverse strand, counting down.
GGCTCTCTGTGAAGCAAAGAATTTATTACTTAACAATGGTGTTCATTTTTAAAATTATTAATGGAATGCTGCCTCGATATTTGTGTGATCGAATTGAAAGAGGAAGTGATGTGCATAGGTACAACACTAGAAACGCGTCGGATCCAAGAACACCAAACTTTTTATTTAGTAGATCACAGAACTCCTTGTTGTACAAAGGAATAAGTTTTTTCAATTCGATGCCTAGGCATATTAAACGTGCAGCAACATTAGCGGAGTTCAAAACACTATGTATTTCACACGTAAAATCTGCTTTGTAGACAGATTTTTTGAATTTTTATATTTTGGAGTTATTTGAATAACTATGTAATACCACGAATATTGTATTTTTTTTTCTCTTCTATTATTTGCATTTAGTCACACTAAGTTATTATATTCGCTATGATGATGATGGATTTTTGTTACTTGTTTATTAAAGCTATTAAAAAATAATGAGATGTCTACAAAAGTCTGAGCCACGCGCGCGCTAAGCAGATAGAGACTAACTTGAAATCGAACATGGTGACCAGCACTAAAAGCTCATCGGGTTGAATCGAAGCTTTTAGACTTTTGTTGTGATCAGGGTCTGATTTGATGATGGAGTTGTGTTGACTTTGCTCGACAATAGAGTTAAGTTCGGTTATTGCTGCGATAGTGGTAATAACGGAGTTAGCTCGTTGAGTATGGGGTTTGATGACTCCTTCTGATAACTACTAGATATCGGGTTCAATTCCTGATCAATCAAGGATGTTCTCGGATAGGAGTATCCCTTGATTGCCTTGGGTTAATGGTAGGAAACTTTCAATAAAGGGGTCTGATGTGGATGATATAACTCGACCGGACTCTGCACTGCCACTAAGCTCGTCACTGCTCACCTTAGCAGGTGGTAGTACCGATGCCTTGGTCAGGCGGGAGGAGTCTTACAGAGAATTATCGGAAATGGAAGCTATTGGGTTCAATTTCCGATTCTATCAAGTATCTTCCCGGAATGGAAATTTTCTTGATGGACCCTGGTTGTTGGCGGAATATTCGAAATGTATCTGGTTACGTTCTTTTGAAGGAAAGCTATGTCTGCAAATTGAACCAGTCCGTTTCTTTTTGTTAACTGGTTTTGTTATGGATCAAAATATTAATTATCTTTTAGATAAATCGTTCAGCTCACACCTTTGTGGGGGTATGAGGTGGGACCATCATCATCATCATCATCAATATAGTTTTTGGTTATTTTGGTGGTGTCATCATGTAGTATAGTGTAGTAGTTGGGACTGTGGCCGCATTTGCAATTATGGCGCCACTGACACATGAACAAGCATGTGTTAAATGTTTGTTACACTTTGTGTTAGGTATTGAGGAAAATTGGACGCAATTCTGATTGTCACAACAGAGGAAAAAATAAAAAATACAGGTGCGGTATTACCACCGGTATTACCGAATTCCACAATGTACATGATAAAAAAATCCATTTAAATTTCACCATCAAAACGGATATTAGTATTTCGACTACGATTTATAGTTTTCTTCTGTGTTCGCATTAGTCTGTGCACCTCCGTACCACTGTTGTAACCTAGCGGCACATTACGATAAACCATGCACCGAAGCCGCTAAGATGTATCCTCCTACTACAAAACACCAATCAACGGCCATCGAAAAATTCAACTAAAACAAAATTAACCGGCCAAACAATAACCGATGCATTTTGTATCTCGAAACCAATTGCCAGTGCCATCAACAAAATAATAACAAAGGCGCCCAGCACCTCCAAACAGACAAGCAGATTCACTTCAAATTGCAGAGGACAACACTAAAAATATTTCACCGCCTAAAGAAATGGTTCAACGGACAGAAATAAATGCGGGGAACGAGACGGGGTGGAACTCTTAGAAGTAATCACCATAGAAACTGACACAAGGCAGAGTGGAAGGGAGGAAAGTGCAACGGGCAGCGCCGTGCAGTTTAGACACGACCAGAATCCAAGCTGTAGCAAACAGACCGACCACGCGCAACCAAGAGCACCCTTCCACATACACCAATAGTAACTAATATATAATTAAAAGGTAATTTGTGATTGCACATACTCATATCCGAACCTTTGAGCCCAACGTCGACCCAGAGCCGATCATGAGACTCTCGAGATCAATCTAGCCTGCAAAAGAAACCGCAAAAGAGGCTACTCTAAACGATCCCCGTTGCTTCTCCGGGAATTTCGACATTTGTAAACACTAACTAATGGCGATCTGTTAGCGATTGCTATTGTCGTTGTCGAGTTTCCTAGGCAGCTGCCCAACCCAGTGTGATTTGAACTGTAGATCACTGATAACACTGGGCCGGATTCATAGCACTTCTTATCGCAGTAATGTTGCTACGCGTCGTTTTCAATTCCTCTCGGCCAACGGTGCATTGCGTATTATAAACAGTTTTGACATGCCAATCAAATTCGTTTTCAAGATCACTAGCACCGCTGACTAAGCGAGACTGACTAGCTTGCATTGGGTCATATTTAGTAGCAGGCGCTTATGTGGTGGTTGTGTTGTGTTTTCACACATTCAGTTTGCTGATCTGCTGCAAAGAGCCGAGAACTTTACCGAGAAGCTGGCCGATTAATTGCAGTTATCCGGTGATCAACGTTGTTTGTGCAAAATGGAACGTTACTTGCGGTTTTATATCAAGTTTCATGGTTACGTGTTGGCGATTGGGACAATTCTGGGATCGATTCTGATGACAGTCCTTCTCTACGCTAGCACCGATTTCGTTTACCCATTGGAGAATTGTAAGTATTGTGTTCTGTTGTTTACATGAAAAAATTAATCTCCTCATCGGATCGCGTTTCAGTTTATGATTATCGGTTCATGGGAAGCGCGGCACTCGTTTTCGGGGCACTTTGGTTAGGGATTGGTATTGCGCTGTTCTATGGAATATTCAAGGTATTTATCAAACCAGTTTGAATTACTCGTACAATACAGTAGCAACACCGATTTACAGGAAGTAAAAGTATGCCTGTACCCATTCGCTGCCATGTACATGCTGGATCTGTTCTTCTTGTTTATTCGTGATATTGTTTTGATTTGGCACAACGAAAGGTGGTACAAAATAGCACTCCTGAACCCGGTTACAGCGGTTGTCGTCTTATGTTAGTATCTCTTCGGAATGTCGATTCAAGTAGAATGAAACTTAACACAGACAACTAACTATTTCACCGTTTCAGACCTTACCCTGCACATCATGCTAAGCATGGTTGCCCTTGGCAAGCTTTTCGAGCACGATCCTCTCACACCGTCTGGATCGAACTTTGTCCGTTTCAAAACCGACGACCAGCTACCGGTTCAGTTGCGGGAGGAGGACGACGCTTCGCTCGTGGTCGAGTGACATGGGAAAAAATGACACATACTGTGTTAGTGGAAATCCGAATCCGAAAAGTGAACTGCAAAAACGTTGATTGATTTATGTGATAACTGAATTTCAGAAATAATATGTATGTGTTTGCCCAAAGAATGACATACAGCCACTATCAGTTTGTGAATAGAAAGTTTTCGTTTCAGCAAAACGAGTTTTAAACATTTCAATTATTTCGTTTTCAATTATTTCTGTGTCCTAATCACAGTGTTCCTAGATTCGTTATTCAAAACCCAGTGGCGCTAGTAATGAAACAGTAAATGTAGAAGTTCTACCGTCTCTGCAGTAGCAATCACTAGAAACATAGTTGCATCGACTTTTCGAAATTTCGAATAGAAGGAAGTTGCTTCCATACATATTCATCAGCATCAGCCACACTCCATAATTCATACCGAAAGCTGACAACGTGGTTTGCCTTTGTTTGACAACAGTTTCTAAATCAACTTTGCCAACTAACAAGTTTTTCAATAGCGCCTCTCTCCAACCCACGTCCCCTATAACTTCGCTCCGCTATCAGTGCTATGTTTTCCCACTTCTTCCCTACGACGCTTCACTAAATCGACAACGTTTGGTCTTCTTGGTGCGGTTCCCGGTGCGTCGGTGTCGGCGACATGCTACAGACGGGGAAAGTTCTGGTTTCAAAGTATAAAATTAGAGTAAACATTGCGAAGCACGTAGAAAGCGGCAACGCATGGCTCGTGGATAAATCTGTATCCTTACACGCTCGGGCGCGTGGTTTTCTGTTTGCGAACTTGTGACATTTCTTCGTAAACAATGTGTGCAAACGAACTTTTCTCGTTTGCGAACCGCAGTTAAAATGCGAAAGAGTTTCATGTCAGATTGAGAGAGCCCGTTCGAGGGAAAATACAAGCAGTCAGGTTTTTGGATGAAATTTTTAACTTTTCGCTGAATACTGCTCATCAATTCTTGCCCAGGTACAGTCACATTTATTCAATTTATACTTGAAAATTGTTCAAAAATATTCGATGGACTGAAATCGGAACAATTAGAAGTATTCATTGTTTTTTTAATAGCATGTGGCAATGCTCGGCCAGAACATCAAGGGACCTTCATTTGATTGAATGAATAGCAAAATTTTCTTTTGCCGCCAAGCCATCTTGTAAAGAGTTCTTGTAGAATTATTACCTTGCGAGCAAATTTATCTACCAAAAGTAATTTGATCTTACTCGAAGCATCTCCAGGCCGTAGTTAGGATTTTGTTTCGGTAGGGGCTTATAAAATTATTGCATAATCAAGGAATAAAATCAACGTGATTTGTACCATTTAATTGTTGTTTATCGCATTAATCGGCACAGAATTAATTGTTTCCTGTTTCAAACCCGTAGTCAGAATTTTTTCGGAGGGGAGAGGGGTTGTTGCATAAATCTTTTCAATCTGATAACTTGAGATAGTCACTAAAATTGAATGAAATTTTGAAAAGATCTGAGTGAAAACAATTCCAAATCTTAGACAATAGAAACTAAAAATCCTAAAAACATGTTCTTTATCACAGTACATCGACAAATTGATGTTGATTTTGATTTTCATTATTTATTTACGATTTTTTCTCGTTACAACAATTCACAATGTTTATGCGCCAACGGAATATGACAATCCTTAACCCATTCATGCCCATGTTGTTTGTGGATAACAACGTTTTTAAATAGCTATAACTTTTGACTGAGGCAAGATTGTCTCACAAAAACAAGTAAGGCTAATAGATGTGTCTATTGCCTTTCATTTGAGTATTAACAGTTACAACAATCAGCTCTATAAGTGATGTTATTGCAATTAGTCTGATTGGATTCCGATGCGGCAGTGTTGCCAGGGACAGTTTACGTTGATGACGGAAAATTATTTTTTCATATATCTGCTATCAGTCGCAATATTATTAAAAACTGATAAAACTTATCAATTTAGACTGTCTTTGGCTACGTTTTCCACACAAGTGGATTATTGTAAATATTCTAGGAGAATTGTATTGAGCATTGGAAGGTAAAAATTGAGCAGCTCCTAGCACTGCGGGGAAAGCATCTATCTTTATGAAAAAAGACTTCGTGTTTCTTAACCCCACTGCACAGTGGTTTAAAACGCGAAAAACGTGATCGTTTTGAATAACTTCGAAATGGTTAGTTATAGCAATATACTATCTTCGGAAGAATTTATGACAATGAGACGCTTCATCTTTATAAGTCAAAAGTTTGATGATTAATCCTCCTATTAGTGAGATTCAAAATTTATTTCTCATGTAATTAAAGATAGCAAATTGGTGTATTCTGCAAAGTTGTAGTAAATTCTTCTACAAGAAACTTTACTGAAGATGGTAATAGTCTATCTTTAATATTCTTTGAGATATTGAGCATTATTAGAGGAAATACCGAAAATATCAATTTTTTTATTATAACTTCTTTCCAAGATTTTTTGTAAGTTCAAAATGTTCTTCAAAACTATCACAATTGATGAAATACAAAATTTCGGTGAAGGAACCAACTTAATATGTTGAGCAGATTCTGAGATATTCACGATTTTTAGTCGAAAAATGGCCTACTTTGCACTCAAATAATTCATGAACGGGCAAAAACGGGCAAACTACTCTATATGTATTTGAAAGTACAAGAAAGATGCTGCAAGATTCTGTATGAATCACTTGTATCCGGTTGTATCCATGGCTCTGGTAGCTGTATTTAAAGAATATCATTTATTAGTCTAAAATATTGATACGAAACATATTCGGTAAAACTGTTGAGATACAGTTGTGGTACCTTCGGCAAAGTGTCGGGGAATATTCTTCTTAGAAACATTGCCGAAGACACCAGTTTGCCACCTTTACTAATTTCTTAGATATGGTGCAATATTTATGAAAAACCTACTAAAAGCGATTCATTCGGTAATCGTGCATGCTTTGATTACTTGTTTAGCATTGTCACTGTATAGCGTTACGTCAGTTGTTGTTTATTGGATCGAATGATTTGTATTTGCAGTAATCGCGATGGTGGACAATAAACAAATTTTTAAAAGGCTTTCTTTCATAATAATACAAATTCAACTGTCTGTGTTCAATTTAGTCGTTCATAGCAAACGTAAACGGTTTGCTTATATTAATGTTCCAAGCCCTGGTACTACATTCTATTGTGGAACTTGACCTTCTGTGTTGACAAACTTTGCAACCGATTTCAGAGCTAATACACAACCTACTTATACTTAAAATCGTTTCTTGTTATGATTCGACTATATGGCTCATAAGACAACGCATTACTCTCTGTACCACCGAACAATGCACTGTATCTAAAAACCAGTCAAGACAGAAAGCTGCTGTCTTCGACAATGTCTCTTGTGAGAACATTCCACATAGAATGCCGAACATAGTCCCACTCTTCAGTTCACCGAATATGTAACGCTATACAGTGACAATGCTAAACAAGTAATCAAAGCATGCGCGATTACCGAATGAATCGCTTTTAGTAGGCTTTCCATAAATATTGCACCATATCTAAGAAACTAGTAAAGGTGGCAAACTGGTGTCTTCTGCAATGTTTCTAAGAAGAATATTCCCCGACACTTTGCCGAAGGTACCACCACTGTATCTCAACAGTTTTACCGAATATGTTTCGTATCAATATTTTAGACTAATAAATGATATTCTTTAAATCCAGCTACCAGAGCCATGGATACAACCGGATACAAGTGATTCATACAGAATCTTGCAGCATCTTTCTTGTACTTTCAAATACATATAGAGTGGTTTGCCCGTTTTTGCCCGTTCATGAATTATTTGAGTGCAAAGTAGGCCATTTTTCGACTAAAAATCGTGGATATCTCAGAATCTGCTCAACATATTAAGTTGCTTCCTTCACCGAAATTTTGTATTTCATCAATTGTGATAGTTTTGTAGAACATTTTGAACTTCCAAAAAATCTTGGAAAGAAGTTAAAATGAAAAAATTGATTTTTTCGGTATTTCCTCTAATAATGCTTTATATCTCAAAGACTATTAAAGATAGACTATTACTACCTTCAGTAAAGTTTCTTGTAGAAGAATTTACTACAACTTTGCAGAATACACCAATTCGCTATCTCTAATTATATGAGAAATAAATTTTGAATCTCACTTATAGGAGGATTAATCATCAAACTTTTGACTTATAAAGATGGAGCGTCTCATTGTCATAAATTCTTCCGAAGATAGTAAATCGCTATAACTAACCATTTCGAAGTTATTCAAAACGATCACGTTTTTCGCGTTTTGGACCACTGTGCACTGTTTTCACGCAAAAATAGTTTTGAAACCCTACATGCACTAGAAAAAAGTCGGGCATGAAAGGGTTAACGGTGCTAGAAAATACTATGTTTTAAACGCTTAATCGCGATGAATAGAAAAATGTCCATAAAATGTTCGAACGAAGAGAATGTCGAAGCTTTCACTAAATCGTCTGATTTAGTAAGCGATTTGTAGATGTGCAGAAACGGTTCAATTTCTATTTTCTTGATCTGGCACCTTCAACCATTAGGAGTTCAACTATGGCATCAACAATTTTTGATATATTCTAATTAAATGAAACTATTTTCAAGGCCTTGGCCTAGCACATCAGAGCCCCAGCCAGGAAGGATTCTTGGTGATAAAGAGGTTCACAATGTATACTTCAATGATTTAATCAACGAAAGGAAACTGTCCAGAATTTAATATATTAAAGAAAATTATCCTGAAATTGGTCACAAATCGAAAGAAAATCACCTAACACTGATTACGAATATCTTGTAATTCACGTAAAATTTGTTAACTGTAACAATGAATGAACTACTACACTATACTATAAATATATTTAAAATTATCGTTAAGCGGACGAAGCATTGTTTTAGAGTGCTATGTCTGTTAGTCTGTGCTTGAAATAAAAGATAAATCACTTACATCAGTCTCTACGCATCGCTCGATCGAGATAGAAGTGTTTTGTTTTCGGTCTGTTGGAAAAAGAACAGTGCAGTAATCCGCGTTCAAGGTTGTTTTGCCATTCTCTGCCTCTTCGGTTTGGACTTTTATTTTCTTTTGTGCGTGTGTTAACCGTTAGGCCACATTCCTCAACCTTTTGTTCGTAAAGCGAGGATTGAACAATAACCAGCTATTTAAGCTGGACTGGTGCGTCGTGGGAAACGAGTATACAGATAAGTGAAATCTACCTTTTTGATACATTTACGGCTTTTTCCCGTCTGCGCGGGTGCTGACCCCGTGCGTTGACGGTGTCGATGGCTTCCTCCCCGGATGGCCAAATGGAGATCGAGTCGACTCCTAAGGCTCTCCCCCGACCCAAACAATATCCAGAGCTCTCGACCGGTCCCTTTGTGGTCTTCTTTCGGCCCAAAACAAAATCGCTGAATCTATTACAGATTTCAAAAGACCTAACGGAACGGTTCTCGGCTGTGATCGAAATAAAAAAGGTCCGCTCAGACAGGCTGAGGGTCGTGCTGACTAACTCAAAGCAGGCAAACGATATTGCTTGCTGCGAGCACTTTACGAAGGACTATCACGTGTATATTCCAGCTGTGAAAGTACAGTCTGAAGGCGTTGTCACCGATGACAGTTTGACATGCGAGGATCTGCTGCAGTACGGGGTTGGCCGTTTCAGAGACCGCTTACTTCAGCCAGTGAAAATACTCGAGTGCAAGCGTTTGCACTCAGTAGTAGTTGCGGGGGATGGTTCAAAAACGTACCCCCAATCAAACTCTTATCGGTTGACCTTCGCTGGTACCGCTTTGCCAAATTACGTCCTCTTGCACAAGGTTCGTCTGCCTGTGCGTCTGTTTGTGCCGCGGGTCATGAATTGCACAAAGTGTAAACAATTGGGTCACACAGCCACCCATTGTAGCAATAAGGCCCGCTGTGGAAAATGCGGGGAGAATCATCTAGATGATTCGTGCAGTAAGAATGCTGAGAAGTGTCCTTACTGTGCAGAGAATCTGCATGATATCTCGGCATGTCCCGCGTACAAACTACGCGGGGATAAACTAAAACGTTCCCTTGCTGGACGATCCGAACGTTCTTTTGCAGAAATGCTAAAGAAAGCTACACCACCAACCTCAACAAACATCTATGCTCACTTGCCTCCTAACGAGGGCGAGGCTGATGACCCACAAGAGGGAACATCTACTAGGGCGCCTAGAAGTTATAGGAAGAGGAGGAACATTTCCTCTCCTAAAGTTCGTTGTAAAGGCCAGAAGGTATCCCTTGACGGGACTCAGAAAGTCACATCTATTGGAAGTGTTGCAACCAAACCGAAGCAATTAGCTCCTGGTCTCGGAGGATTAAACTCAGAGAAGGAGTTCCCAGCACTTCCCGGAACATCAAAAATCCCAAATGTTCCTCTGTTTCAGTTCGAGAATAATCGCGGCACTGGAATTATCAAACTCTCGGACATTGTGGACTGGATAATAAAAACTTTCAATATAACTGATCCTATTAAAAGTCTTATGTTAGCTTTTCTACCTACAGTAAGAACATTTTTGAAGCAGTTGACTGCTAAATGGCCCCTCCTTTCAGCGATTGTATCCTTCGATGGCTAACTCATCGAACGAGGTCACGGATTTGATCACTGTTCTACAGTGGAATTGCAGAAGTATCATCCCGAAAATCGATTCCTTCAAAATTTTAATAAATAATTTGAGTTGCGATGCATTTGCATTATGTGAAACTTGGTTAACTTCCGACATAGATCTCAACTTCCACGACTTTAATATTATTCGCCTGGATCGAGACACCCCCTATGGAGGAGTGCTTTTGGGGATCAAAAAGCGCTATTCCTTCTACAGAATTAACCTTCCCTCGATAACAGGTATTGAAGTTGTCGCTTGTCAAGTAACAACCAAAGGCAAAGATCTTTGCATAGCTTCCATATATATTCCCCCCAACACCGCGATTGGGCATCGCCGGCTACATGACATCATAGAATCCCTGCCTGCACCGCGACTAGTTTTAGGCGACTTTAACTCTCACGGTACGGAATGGGGTTGCCTTTATGATGATAACCGTTCCTCTTTAATTCACAATATTTGCGACAACTTCAACATGACAATTCTAAACACGGGTGAAATGACACGGATTCCTCCCCCACCAGCGCGCCCAAGCGCATTAGATTTATCCCTTTGCTCGATCTCGCTAAAGTTAGAATGCGCGTGGAAGGTAATCCCTGATCCCCACGGTAGCGACCATCTGCCGATCATAGTCTCAATCAATAACGGCTCAAGGCCATTGGAAACAATCAATATTTCGTATGACCTCACACGAAATATCGATTGGAAGAGCTATGCTGCCGCGATATCCGACAACATCGAATCTACTCAAGAACTTCCTCCGGAGGAAGAGTACAGCTTTTTGGCTGGCTTGATTCTCGACAGCGCGAATCAAGCTCAGACTAAGCCAGTACCCGGCGCGAACATACAAAAACGTTCTCCCAATCCCTGGTGGGATAAAGAGTGCTCAGACGTGTACGCAGAGAAGGCCGCCGCGTTTAAGACCTTCCGGAACGACGGGTTACCCGCTAGTTTTCGACAGTACGCGACGTTAGACAAGCGAATGAAGAGTTTGATGAAAGCCAAAAAACGCGGTTATTGGCGCCGGTTCGTCGACGGATTAACGAGAGAAACATCGATGAGCACTCTTTGGGGAACAGCCCGACGTATGCGAAATCGAAACAGTACTAATGAGAGCGTGGAATATTCAAACCGTTGGATATTCGATTTCGCCAAGAAGGTTTGTCCGGATTCCGCCCCGGCACAGAAGATCTACCGCGCCGCGTCCCGTCACGATAACGCGAACGAAACACCTTTTTCAATGGTGGAGTTCTCACTTGCTCTCTTGTCGTGTAACAATAAAGCTCCAGGGCCAGACAGAATCAAATTCAACTTGTTGAAGAATCTGCCAGACTCTGCCAAGAGACGCTTGTTGAACTTATTTAATAAGTTTCTTGAGGCTAACATTGTCCCACACGATTGGAGGCAAGTGAAGGTCATCGCCATCCAAAAACCAGGAAAACCAGCCTCCGACCACAATTCGTATCGACCGATCGCAATGCTATCTTGTATCCGGAAGTTGTTCGAGAAAATGATCCTATCCCGCCTCGACAATTGGGTCGAAGCAAATGGCTTACTGTCAGATACACAATTTGGCTTTCGCAAAGGCAAAGGGACGAATGATTGTCTTGCGTTGCTCTCAACCGAAATTCAAATGGCCTATGCTAGTAAAGAGCAGATGGCATCAGTGTTCCTAGATATAAAGGGGGCTTTTGATTCAGTTTCTATCAACATTCTTTCAGAGAAGCTGCACCAGCATGGTCTTTCAGCGACTTTAAACAACTTTTTACTAAACTTGTTGTCGGAAAAGCACATGCATTTTTCGCATGGTGACTTATCGACATCACGATTTAGCTACATGGGCCTTCCCCAGGGCTCATGTCTAAGCCCCCTGTTATACAATTTCTACGTCAACGACATTGATGAATGTCTTGACAATTCCTGCACGTTAAGACAACTTGCAGACGATGGCGTGGTGTCTGTTACGGGACCCAAAGCTGTCGATCTACAAGGACCATTACAGAATACCTTGGACAATTTGTCTGCATGGGCTATTAAGCTGGGTATCGAATTCTCCACGGAGAAAACTGAGCTAGTTGTATTTTCTAGGAAGCGTGAACCAGCACAACTACAGCTTCTATTAATGGGTCAAACTATAGCTCAGGTCTTCACAGTAAAATATCTAGGGGTCTGGTTCGACTCGAAAGGTACTTGGGGATGCCATATTCGGTATCTGAAACAGAAATGCCAGCAAAGGATCAACTTTCTTCGTACAATAACCGGAACGTGGTGGGGTGCCCACCCAGGAGACCTAATTAGGTTGTATCAAACAACGATACTGTCGGTACTGGAATACGGATGCTTCTGCTTTCGATCCGCCGCGAACATACATTTCATCAAACTCGAAAGAATTCAGTATCGTTGTTTGCGTATCGCCTTAGGGTGCATGCAGTCGACCCATACGATGAGTCTCGAAGTCCTGTCGGGCGTTCTCCCGCTGAAAAATCGATTTTGGGAACTCTCATATCGATTGCTCATTCGATGCGATATCTTGAACCCGTTGGTGATTGAAAATTTCGAAAGGCTTGTTGAGCTCAATTCTCAGACCCGTTTTATGTCCCTGTACTTTGACTACATGGCGCAAAATATTAATCCTTCTTCTTACAATCCCAACCGTGTGCATTTCATAAATACTTCTGAATCTACTGTTTTCTTCGACACATCCATGAAAGATGAGATTATTGGAATTCCGGACCATATACGCCCACAAGTGGTTCCAAATATTTTTTATAATAAATTCCGAGAAGTCGACTGTTCTAAGATGTTTTATACTGACGGATCAAACCTCGAAGGGTCCACTGGCTTCGGTATTTTCAATCAAAAGTTCACCGCCTCCTACAAACTCAGTGACCCTGCTTCAGTTTACGCCGCAGAACTAGCTGCTATTCAGTATACCCTTGGAGTCATTGACACATTACCCGCAGACCATTACTTCATCGTCTCGGATAGTCTGAGTTCTATTGACGCTATTCGCTCGATGAAACATGGAAAGCATTCCTCGTATTTTTTGGGGAAAATACGGGAGCTACTGAGTGCTTTATCTGACAAATCTTTCCAGATTACCTTGGTGTGGGTCCCTTCTCATTGCTCCATTCCGGGAAATGAGAAGGCGGACTCCTTAGCTAAGGTGGGTGCCATTGAAGGTGACGTTTTTGAAAGACCAATTTGCTTCCACGAATTTTTCAGTATTACTCATCAGAGAACCCTCGAAAGTTGGCAAACCTCGTGGAGCAATGGGGAGCTAGGAAGGTGGCTACATTCGATAGTCCCTAAGGTATCGACGAAACCTTGGTTCAAGGGGATGGATGTGGGTCGTGACTTCATTCGTGTGATGTCCCGACTCATGGCGAACCATTACACGCTGGATGCACATCTCCGACGTATTGGGCTCGTGGAGAGTGGTATCTGCGCTTGTGGCGACGGTTATCACGATATAGAGCACATAGTCTGGGCGTGCACCGAGTACAGTTCCGCCAGGTCTCGGCTTATGGACACCCTCCGGGCCCGAGGAAGACCACCCAACGTCCCGGTTCGAGATGTGTTGGCAAGCCGCGATGTCCTCTATATGTCCCTTATATACACCTTCATAAAAACCATCAATATCCAACTTTAACTGCCCCTTTTTCCTTATCATTCTCAGAAGCGCTCTCTTCCACCTGTACCATACACCCACGATGGTTTGATGCGACTCCAAGGCGACACAAAACATCCCTGTCGAATGAGCCAACAAACACGGGACCTGAAGCACGAACATCACACGCACAACTCGAAATGTAGCCGATCAACATCTGAGCCGCACTACGAAATCGTCTGGAGAAACCCCTGCCATCTCGAGAACGACCACCCGGCGTCCCAGTACATGATTCTTCCTGATGAAGACCACCCTGATTCTGTAATCCATCCGTTGATCTCCCGAAGTCTGAAACTGAAATAATGTTCTCCCCCTGCCATGTTTGTCCACCCTACTTCCCCTGACTCTTATACACAGAAGTAACACCCCTCCCCCCCCCCCCCCAAATATCTTCATGAAGCATTTAGCTCTTCTTGCCTTTTCTAGTTTTAACTATTATATTATATGATCTCGTTGAAAATGCCCAACTCTACTACCACATAAAATAACTCTAATTAATGTCTCCGAATCTTTACAAAATTTAATCACGCCCTCTAATTATTTCTACTTTTAAGATAGTCGTAAAAATTTTCCCCCTTAGTTAAACATTATTTGCTCCAATAATCTCATTGCTAAAAATGTCAAACCGTATTGCCATAAAAACTAAATGACCCCTCTAATCTTACGAAAATTATACTACCCCCTTGTGTATATGTATAGCTATAAATTAGCCTTAGTTTAATTTCAAAAATCAATATGTAATCCCCTAGTTTTAAGTAATTTAAAATGTAAAACAAAACAAAATTGGCACCTTTAAGCTAACGCAAACCTGCCTTATCAAATAAACGAATTAAAAAAAAAAAAAAAATCACTTACAGGTTGTTTGGCAGAAATCAGTTAATAGTTAAGAAAACTAGATACAACTTCATAAGGGAAAAATATCTCGAGTGCGCAAAAAATATCATCAGCAAAATTCTTATCGAATACTGCCACAAAACCTAGACTAAGTTGATAAAGGACCAAAATTTTCGAGCGCAAGGTAGTATAGACCGTTTATGGTGGAGTTCATTGATGACGACACAAGGATAACTGCTTATATCCCTATATCCCCATCCGTCGCTGCAGTGTGCTGGAAATGTCGAGTACGAACCAAGTAGAAAAAGTTCGCGAAATGGGATTCACAGATAAAAGGTGCAGCGTTCGGCAAAATTTTCAAGTTATTTGTGGTTGAAAACGTACGGCCATGAGTCGTTGTTTGGAGACGACTTCTTGAGACAGTAAAGGACATCAGCACCTTAAACTTTAGGTTTGTATGGCAAGCGAGAATCGGCTGCGAAGCAATTGGAAAGAGTAATTCTGGTATAGCACTGATCCCATGAGCCAGTTGTCATAGCTTCGAGACGTGAACAGGTAGAATTATAAGAAGGAGAAGAACCATAGAACTTGTCCTGGAATTGTTCTGTATATATGCAGCACCCCCATATAATGTTGGGTTTCTATATCTATCAACAATAGAAAATGTCAATTATGAAGTTTGTGTCCTAGCATGTACAACATTTTCATTTTTGCATCAGGCCGAAAATGAGCCGGAATTCTGGCTGGTTCTAGTTAGTATTCCGGCTCCAGTGACACTACTGATTCTAATTACACACCAATTTTTTGTATTTTGCTTCAGCAAAATATTTTGCTGAAACTTTTCAGCAAAACTAGATTTGCTAAGAGTTCAGCTTTGCAATTTTTGTTTCGCTGATTTTTAGTAAAGCCCATTATTTTGACGAAAATCAGCGAATCTAATGAATTTGATTGCTAAAACAATCAGTGAAAGAATATCAATTTTGCTGAGTTCAGGCAAATCAAACTGACAGTTCAGCGAATTTTGACAGTTTTGAATTGCTGTAATTTCAGCGAAATATTTTTTGCTGCAAGTATTGTTGATATTTCAGCAAGGCAAAATTCAGCAAAATTTTGCTGATATTCGGCAATCAAAATTTAGTGTGTAGAAATGGTTGTGTCACTCGAAACCGGAATACTAACTGGAACCAGCCATGTCTTATCTTCCGGCTGAATTTAGTTTGGATGCTACGAATATGGGTTATTACAAAAGATATTTTCGTAACCCTTGATTTTGTACTCAACGTGTCTTGTCAAAATCCAACAGTGTTCCTAGAATAATTTCGCTGTCAGTGTATGTTTTTCATTAAAGTGGTCCCTTAAAGGGGGGCGTCTGGTCTAGAGAGCAAAAATATCGACTTCTTTTTTATCAGCTTAATTGTTAGTATTGAATTTCTAGTATAGTCTCCCGCAACCTCGGTGACCACGTTGAACTTCTTTCGTTTTAAATAGTCATGCATGCCATGTCGCGTATTTGCTGTACCACATGCAGATTTCAATATATCGGCAACAATCTTCGAAAACATGACAGCGATAAAAAATACAGTGTAAACAATACACTCTAAACTGCTTCTACTCAAATGTTCAAGAGAAAATACCCAATGGGTTAATTTCAACAGTGTTTTTTTCCGTGTTGCATTTTGATGTGGGACACCCCTTAGCGTTTTTCTCGAAACCGCGTTTTTCAAATTGGCGAAAACGACAGCTCAAAAACTAATCAACGAATCGACTTGAATTTTTTTCTCAGAATGCACAATAGTCTGTCGAACCACAGAAAACTGAATAAAAAATTTTCCCTATTATTTAGAAGAAATTTTGCAGTAAAATATGAGTTTTTTCGGTTTTCATAAAGCTATTTTCCGAAACTCGAACTTTTTTCTATTTTTTTTTTGGTTCAGTAACTAAGTAACCACAGGTCTAACTAGGAGTAATTACAGGTCGTTACAAATCTTATTGAATTTCCTATGTCCAATTTGATCAAGAGTTATCGTGTTTGCCGCGGCCCTCCTCGACGTGGAAATGGTTGGACGTCTACTTTTGGAACGCTCGTAAAATTTTGCGTGACTGAAAATATTTTTTTACGTGCACAATGAATGTGTAAGTAAATCTTAACATTACACAAAAGATCCAATGTTGCCTTGCCTTCACAATCGTAAAACGAAATAACTTTCGGTTTGAGCACGTAACACCAGACGCACTGAGTCTATTTTCAACCATCAAAGGCATCGGTCACGATATTCAGTGTGTTCCTGCTTTTGTCCGAGCCAGTGCAAAGCGAACGCAAAAACAGTTACTTGTGCGCATTGTCTGAAGAACAAAGGATACCGTTATTTTTATTCTTGCGTGATCTATCAAGATGACTGAGTCTCATCAACAAAACATAATTATTCGGCCTAACACAGTGGCCATTGACTTCAGGTCTTTTCGCATAAGACCAAGTATTCGTGATGTGGAACATCTGCTGAAGGTGAAAATGCAGCTTCGGTTTTCGGAAGTCATCTGCATACAGCTTAAGCACGTCCGGCATGCATAACCTTCAACAAACTCGCCCAGGCGAAAAGATTCATTTCGCAGAACAACTTAACACACGTGCTTGTTTGTGACAACGCTGAAATCAAGATCCCTATATACATGGATAATGGGAATATTGAAGTTAAATTACATGATTTATCTCCACTTACTTGCAAAGTGGCAATTAAAATATTCATGTCGCATTTCGAAGCAATGGGATCCATTACGGAGGACGCATGGAGAAACTACTTCCCAAGTATTTCAAATGGTGTCTTTGTGGCGAGAATGCGGGTAGACCAACCCATTCCCTCCTACCTTACCCTGCAGTACAACACAGAAGGGGGTGATATCATTAAAAAGCGAACTCTGTGTACATATCAAGGACAAACTAATACGTGCCAGTTTTGTAAACAAACGGCACATTACGGACAACCCTGCCCAGAAACAGCTGAGGAAAGCTCATCTCCAGAAAGATATGCCAATACACAGGCTCCAATATCTTTAGGGGAGACTGAGGAGACTTGATCCCCGGGGAGACTTGATCCCATCATTGAAACTCAAAGGCGGATCAGAATACATTAATCGAATATACTAGAAAGTTGCGTAGTTTTATCTAAATATAAGTTTCTTTAACACAAAAAAATAAATTGGACATGTGTTACCGAATTTGTACCGATTTAAAGAAAAAAATCTAAGAAGAACTGAAGAAGATTTATTTTCCAAATTTTCAAACTTTTATACAATTGATAAAGTCACCCACTGCATATTATACTTTTGCATACAGAAATACAGGAGAATGTCAATTATATGAATACGCTATGATTGAGCTGATTTTTTTGTTCAACTATATTTGTACTAAAGTTTGCTAAAATAGATGCTATGGGTTCACTTGATCCCTTCAAATTCGTGGAGATTTGATCCCCTTCGCCATGCTTCATACACACTACTGAAATTAATTGAATTCAAACCAGAACAATTGAAGTCATTGTTGCCATAAAATAACAAAAAAAAAAACCGTCAAAAATGAACGTTTCATCATACAAAAACTTAACTGTAAATGTTTACTACAGCATACATAGCAACCATGCATCCCACATTTGACGTTCCTCAACCATAATAACGACAGCTTTCAAATAATTGCACAGAGATTTGGGGAATTCGTAATAAAAATTAGGTGAGAGATGGGTAATATGTAGTAACAAAAATAGTAACATCTAATCACAACAATTTAATCAATACCACAATACATTTATAACATTGAATGGAGTTAGGTACCTATTTTTGCCCTATTAGGAAGGGTACCACATAATTTCATTATTAATTTTATTATTTCAGCTTCTTTGCTTTGTTATTAGGAGCCATTTTTTTATTTCGATTATGGAGGTTTTAGCCTTAAGGTCATTCGCCTCTTATTAAGAGCCAATAGAATAACAAAATTGTCTTGAGAATGGTGAAAATCTTCTGTTTGAGCGCAGCAAAAACTCTAATCGAGTACCCCAATTATCGCAACACCATTTGAGCCAATGCTTTAAGCAAAGATGGCAAACGCTGTTCTAACCAAAAGCTTTAGATGGGTAGGATGATAATAGAAACAGGGTAAAAATAGGCTTATTACCATACATGCTCTTTTAAACACGTTTTCAACAAATAATCAAGTCTCCCCAAATTATGGATCAAGTCTCCACTAATCAAAGAATTTTCCATTTTTTTGTTGTTTTCCAAAAATGCTCATATCTCATGTCCAGTATAATATTTCCATGTAATTTTTTTATGATTATCAGTCAACCCTAGAAACAATATAAAACTACAAAAAATACATAGTTTTTTTGTCATTCCACGGAGTAGGATTGAAAAATAAAAAGGGGGATCAAGTCTCCTCAGTCTCCCCTACCTGAACCACAAACGGTTGCCAAATTTGTGGCTGCTGTTCAGGCAATAATGACAACTGCTAAAGCTGCGTCAAGTACTTCAAATTCAACAACTAATGCCACCAGTGAAGAAGCTACCACCAAGGATGGAGTGTTCACATTCGTGACCCGCAAGGGCAAGAAGCCAGGAAGAACATCTGATCGCGAGTATCATGGCAGTAATATAGATGATGATACGGACGTAAACAACAACGAGACAGACATGGATAACCCCGAAGTTGGCGAAAGAAGGCACAACTACCCGACGCAAAAAAGATCTCCGCTCGCAATAGCAAGTTGCGCGCACGGGATCTTGCAGGCTCAAAATAAAATTTATTGTTATTTTTATTTTTTACTTCTTGTAAATATATAAAAGACCCTTGGCTCCTCTAAGCTAACGCATTGAGCCGTGTCAAATAAACGAATTAAAAAAAACCAGACGCACTGGGAAGTATGCGTCCCACCTACTTCTCTTAAGTTTTTTATTGGAGTTCTAGTTAGTGTTGACATATAAATACGAATTCTTTTCTTTTAATCAACTCTTGGATATAAGAAATACAACTAGCACAAAAAATTATGTGAATTTGTTAATTATTTAATAATTATAATCAATAAAAAATCGAAAAGCTCGTTTATTACCATAAATTTGGCTGTGTCTGAACTAGAAGTCCTAGTGATCTAAAAATTTTTTGCAAGTATTTCAAACATTGAACTAAATAATAATGCAGAATCCAAATTGGGGTATTTATGCATCGGTGCATATCACCTAACTCAAATTAAGTCATATTTTTTGTGTTTCGGATTCTCCTCGTCAGTAGCTAACAGCTGACTGGGTTCGATTCCCAACATCGCACTAAGGGTTAGAGAATTTTCCAAAGAGATTTCTCTAACTCGAAAGGAGGTGAATGACCATATGGTTAAAACTTCTATAATCAAAATAAAAGAAAAAAAAATGTTTTATTTCTTTTTTATTTTATTCATCTTTCTATTCTATTCATTTTATTCAATCCATTCATTTAATTAATTCATCCATTTTATTAATTTTCTTCATTTCATTCATACGATTCATGTCATTCATTTTATTAATTTTGTTGGTTTTATTCATTTTATTTATTCTATTCAATTTATTACTTTAAATTTTTGGATAATTTTGTTATACTTTCCAGTTCCCCCCTTTTTTCAGTTTCTTCGTTTTATTCATTTTATTGATTCTGTTCAATCATTCCTTTTATAAATTTCATCCAATTTGTTAGTTTGAATTAATTATATGTATTCTATTAATTTTATAACTTTTTATATTGTCTAGTTTTTCACTCACTTAATTTGTATTGATCATTCTACTCATTTTATGAATTTGGTAACTTTTCATCAATTTTTAGCCAAGGAAAATTTCAAATATCATTTGTTTTATTAATTTTCTATAATTTATTCAGGTATTATTCTTGCATAACTCAAAACTGTGTTCATCCCACCTCCGCCACTATGGGGAGGCATGTGGCCAAAAATCGAAAATTGCATCAACTCCAATTCAAACCAATTCTATACTGAATGTTTATATATACTCTAGTTAAGAAATTCCCAGAGTATCTCGGAAATATATTTGACTTAACTGTGTATATGGGTGTCTAAAGATAATAATTTTGAAAAATAGAAAAATCACGCGCGTTTTTTCAACTGTTCGTATCTTTGCTGAATTTTGAATGAAACATATGTTCAAATATGCCATTTTAAAGCTAAGAATGCCAGCTTTGTGATTATATTATTGAAAATGCATATATATTGCATTGGTATGGAGTTATATGAAAAATAACGATTCAAAGTCCTAAAATATCCCCAAATTGGATCCGGGAAAAAAAGTCCCCCAATGTCCCCCGGAATTCTCGATGGGGGATGCAAGGATAATGCATCTTCTAACTTATAGCGAAGATTTTAGTTGCCCGAATTTGTCCTAAACTGAAAAAGTATCACTTGAAGTTTTAAAGGCAGTCTCAACTAGTCAATCAGAAAAGGATACTTCAGTACATGTTTCGGTTGAGTGCTTCATATTCCACAACGAAATGAGCGTGGACTACAATTTTTATTGAAAAGATAATTCATCTGACTACATTTTTACTATTCAACATTACTGTGTAGCAATAAATGGTACTGAGTTGTACTGGAATTTCCAACTTACCGTTAACACGATAAATGTAACCAAATATTGAAATTTAAGGATTCATTATACTATATCTCCGGAACAAGAGTTCCAAATGAAACAACAATTAATTGCAAACTATAAATATGAAGAAGATATATTGGCATAGCAATCAACTGAAAGAGCGACATTTCTTTTAAAGCTCATGGGTCATTTCAACATCGAAATAATCACTAAATAGCGTATGCACTTCAAACTACTTTCTATTTACTTCTATTTAATAAATAAATTGAAATATTTATGTCTCTTTTGCGACATGCATTCTCTCTCCGTTATTATTGGTTTGAGGGTTAGAAAGCACGTGTTATCTGAGTTTTTCCTTTTTGTCGCTTTTTGAGTTTTTTGTAGCACTTTTCCACAACTCCCAATTTGCTAAAAAAACTACTAACATTTTTTGTAAAAATAGTTGTAATAATAATTTTATCGAAAGGTCTTGTAGTTACCTGGAGAATGATGTGAAGAAGAACTGTGAAAATTTTGAAACGATTGGCCCAGTAGATTTTGAGTTATGATGCACACCGCATTTTTTCGAGGTGCCTTCGGAAATTCACTGTCACTTGAATAATGAAAATTTAAGAAAATATTGTTCGAATACTGCATCATTAAATGGAAAGTGATTGAATTGACTAAAACTCTCTGTGCCTCTTTTTTATTTGTTTGGAAAAAAATTGCCTTGAATACTTTACACAAACCCCCCCCCCCCCCTCTCCCCCTCCTCCTCCCCCATTAAGGCTTTTAAACCTGGATACGTCCATTATGAGTTTCGTTCATTATTAAGAACTCAAACAAGCTTTTCACGAAAGAATATGAGACAAAAAAAATTTGGCCACCTGTTTGTATGGAACCTTCCCATAGTGCTCCGGTTAGGTATCTACTTCTATACAAACTTCAAACTAATGAATGGTCCAACAGTGATATGTGTAATACCGCTACTCGGGGCAATTTTGTGGGATATCCCATATTCAACAAAATCGACATTTTGGATTTTAAACAGATTTGAAGTTGCCAACACGTAAAGAGCAGATACGAAATTACATCGTATCAAGCTTTCGGTACACGAGCAAAAGCCGTTCCTGTAATCTTCACTATTCATCGAGCCCATTGTGAAGAACGATGAGCTTTTGATGCCACATGAGCAGATCGCTTGCCATACCAACACCTTTTTACAGTTTTTCCTACACTGAATAATCTAACGTCATCTTGAACCTCCTGCCCTTGAAAGATATTATTAAATTGTGGATCTGGCTGATGTTAAATTTTTCAAAGGTCTTATTGTGCACTATAACAGATCATTTCAGTTCATTGACGAGTTTGTTGTCCAAAGATCATTTTTCGATGAAATCATCGTTTTTTGTGTTCTCGTTTCCTGTAGGTCTAGATGTTGTTTCTATTTTTAACATTTTGCACTCTCGCTATGCTAACAAACAATGGTTTTAGCTATACCGTGAACAGAAAGTGTCTTGTTTGATATCAAATAATTTAAAATTACATTTTCCTTCTTACGATCTACCGAATTTTTTGATAGTTGTGCGCACAGCATACTTTGAACACTTCGCCATCTACGAATTGGATGAGTAAATCGCCCATATTTACCAAATTACGTACTTAGCATGTTGCCAAAATACGCATTATTATTAGAACGATGAGTAGGACTTCATTATTTTTCGTCAAATTGTAGTACAGAAACAGCAACAAACAGGTGTCCACTTTATTAAATGAACAGTCAATTGATTAACATAGACGTTCAGGAACATACTTTATGTTTTCTTTATGTTGTTTTTGAAGCTAGCGTCAATCTGATGCTAGCTTAGTCCTGTCAGTAAGTTAGTGTCGAATTCTGATGAGACGAAATGAACACTCCATAACGAATTTAGATCCATTTAATGGAAATGTCGACATCTAATCCTTCCATGTAAGTATCGTTTGGGCAATGGAAAGTGAACTACGCTATGTTAAACTTTTATCTTCCTATTAGGTTAATGTATACCGCTCAAAGTGATTTTCGTTTTCGAACGCACAAACGACACATTACCGAACTTTTACTTCGATCAACAATTCTGCGTCCATTTACCACTGAGTAAAAAACTTTCTGTAGTTGAGCAGAACTTTTGGTTGAAATCAAATTGATTACTCCTCAAGCCCCAGACCCTGGACAGTCACCGAAGAGAACACCACCATGTTACTCGTTCATCTATTAACTCTACTTCTATTAATAGTGAAATGTTCCACTGAATTCACAATGGAGCAGTGTGATGACTCAAAGGGTGTTATTTCCACTCTTGAGTCCGTTAAGCAAGTCGAGCAACACATCCTGTCGGACGTAGACTGGCACGTGAATCAGGTCTACCATCTTATCGTGCATCTGAAGCCTGAACCTTGCCTTGAGGTGCAGTTCTGGAAGAACTCTTCGCATAGATTGACAGAAATTGTCTTCCATGCCGACTGCAATAGGACGGATTATTTCTATCTTCGTATACATTACGCTGAGCGACGGAAAAGCTGGATGGCTACGTTCCGATCTGGACAAGATCTGCTGGAATCAGTTTGCAACAAATTTGGGATTTGGCAAGGATACGATTTATTTTGGAAAAACAATACTATGAATACTCTCTGCTCCAGTAATGATGACCATATTGCGCTTGATAAACCGGAAGTATTGATACTAACTCATATTGTATACTACAATCCAGGCCGGGCGTTTAATGAGCTACGTAGAATGTATGAAGTGGTTAGTGTTGATGCAAAACCACTGCCAGTGATTTCAGATTGTACCAGTTTACGTCACGAAACTCTGATTCTCGGTAGCATTCATTGGTCGCTGTTGGCCCTCGAAACACCTAGATGCTATGGAAATCAGAAAGCCACGATAGCTTTGGCTTTCGGAGCTGTGCTCCTGCTAATGGTTTGGCTTTGTATCTGTTTCGTGAAGTAATCGAAAGTAGCTGAAGTCGAGCGTCAGTGATGCTTCTGAGAGATTTAATATACAGAAAATCTCTCAGAAGCATAAGTTTGAGCTGATCCACAGAGCTGGCAGCCCGGTCTACTATGATATATAAAACAAACGGAAATTAATTTAGAGTGCATTCGATGTTTTGTGTTGTCGAGTAATTCCACAGAGGGCCAATCGGTACTGGTCGATCATTACTAATTTGGCTGAAGCTGTTTACTTATGTTTGGGTGTTGTAACGACTGGATGCGAAAATTTAATCAGCTGCCATAAACATCTGTCCAATTCCAATTTATGTATTTATTACTACAATTTTCGATATCGAAGTGAAAACACATTTAGATAAATAAATAATAATTCTTAAAAATACATACCCTTCCCAAAGTATTTTTTGTCTAATAACCCTCCGGAAGTCGCGCAAATGGTCCTTTGAACGAGCAGCCACTGGTGCGCTAAGACGATTTCGCTAGGTTTTCAGAGCAACGTGCACTCAGTGCACTAGCACGACTTCCGGATGGTTAATGAAATTGATTAATTAGTTTTATTGAATTGAATTGTATCATCTATAGCTGGAGAGTAGGCCTTGCCTGGTTTTGACGTGAAAGTTCTGCCCGTGGAGAAATTATGCAAATAACTGATGGAGATTTTATATGAGTTAGACTTTCAGAGAAACATGATGCGTCAGTCTTTTATGTCAAATCAAGAAAATATTAGAATTAAAATTATAAAAAAGCCTTGTTTGATCTTTGAAGTATTAGCGACAAAACGGTATGACCGCAGTGTAAAAACATATTGAAACAGTTAATGGTCTAGTCTGAGGATTCTGTCGTTAGTATTTGATAGCATAGCCATTGTTTCTCTGATTCTGTTCGACACTGAGTGAGCCAAAGGGGACAGAGTAATTGGAATTATGAACCATGCTTCTTGTATTTTTTTCCTAGGCAACCATTGGTAATATTGAATCAAGGTATGTAAAGGTAAACGGCTGAGATACCTAACCTATTGATGATTAAACCCAAGTAAATAAAATTATGATGCATTATTTGTCACGTATTTGTCAATTCGTAGCACACGCTTTCGTGTAAAGAAATCGAAAGTTTGATTATAATACTAGTATGATAATGGTACATGTATTATAACTGAGCGGGGCTTGCCAACGAGAAGATAACCTCGGAATGTACCGCTGTACCTCTGTCATTCTGAAATGGGACATTAGAAAAATCGGTAGAGCTAATACCTACTAAATCCCGAGATTGTTTTTTGCATGGGGTGATTGAACCATATGCATTTTTTTATAATACCAATGCCGGCCAGTGGGATTTCATGCCCAACTTTTGTCTAGCGTGGATAGGGTTCCAAAACTATTTTTACTTGAAATCGGTGGGGTCAAGAAACACGAAAAGCCTATTTTCATAAAGATAGGTGCTTCTCTCGCAGTGCTAGCTGCCAAATTTTTACTTTCCTATGCTCAATACAATGCTCCAAGAATATTTACAATAGTCCAATTGCGTGGAAAATGTAACCAAAGGCCAAGAATTTGGTTACGTTTTCCAAGAATTTAGACTAATTGATAAGTTTTATCAGTTTTCAATAATATTGCAACATAACGAAGATATATGACAAATTCATTTTACGTCATCAACGTAAGCTATCCCTGGCAGCACTGCTCCATCGGAATCCAATCAAACTAATTGCAATAACTTCAGTTCTAGAGCTGATCCGTGTAACTGTTAATACTCAAATGAAAGGCAATAGTCACATTTATTAGCCTTACATGTTTTCGTGAGCAAATCTTGCCTCAATCAAAAGGTATAGCTATCTAAAAAAGTTGTTGTCCACAAACAACATGGGCATGAATGGGTTAACAACGAAGCAAAGCTGGTAATGTCAATTTTTACGCATTCCATTGATTGTAGGGCGAGAAATTAACGAATTAGTGAGGTTCCTTGCTTAGTATGGTGACAATAGGCTCTTCACCCTATCTAAATGGTGCAAAACTAATTGAGATGAGTTTTAAATTGCTTGACATTGTTGGTTCTGATCACTAATTGCAAATCAAAGTCTCTGTCACCACTTCGATCTGAATAAATGGCTAAGTTCCGAAATTAGAGTCACACCTGTTTCGCATATATTGCTGAGTTCAATGGCGGATCTAGGGGGAGGATTCTGACGGTCCGGATCCCTCCCAAAAAATTTCAATTTGTTGGCAAATTTCAAATTTGTTTGAACTTTATATTAGTTTTAAACTCAAAATCTTTTCAAACCAAATATGACCCCTAATACTGATTTTCATTAAATGAGGTTTTACGAATTACGTTTTGTGCAGTGCTCATTTTAAAGTCGAAATTTTGAACCCCTCCCGAAATATTTTTTTCTGGATCCGCCCCTGGCTGAGTAAATTCTCACAATCTTAGTCTTAAATGGAGGGTATAGTATTCACAATTTTTGACAGATTTCCTGCATCTTCCAAATTTGAAATGATTGAGGCAATGTTTCAATTGGTTGCTATTGAATTCCATTCCGATCTGACTTTTTATTCCGGAGTTACAGGTTGGTTAGTACGGTACCTGTTCCATCATATAATTTACTTTTTGCTTCTTATATAGAAAGATTTTGCCATCACTCTGAAAATCAACCTAATCCAGACTATTTTTTTATTTGAATAGGTTTTCTGAATTTTATCAGGGTTCTGTGGCTGAGGGTTGCTGCCCCCGCATATCATACCACCATACCTTCCCCCATTTCTCAATCAAACCAACAACTCTGTTATTCCCATCGCCTCTACCCACCACGCATACCAAAATAAGCTAGGTATAGGTGGCGCAGGTTTGTGGATTTTTCATCCTCGTCACACAAACATAACTCCGCATGCCAAAATAAGTCAGCAAGAAGACTGCAATCAAGGCCCTTAGCTCAGACAAATCACGGTCCAAGCTAGCGATCGCGTGCCGAACCCGTATCGAAGAACTAAGCATTGTCAACACTATCTACCTTGTATGGGTGCCCGGACATTCTGGTAGTACTGGAAATGAATGGGCTGATGAATTGGCCAGCGATTGACTTCGTTGGTCCTGAGCCCGCCCTGCTAATTTCGACAAGTTGGATAAGGGAAAAATTCGGTCCTGGGCTTTGTCCGGGTACCGTAATTATTGGAAAAATCTACAAACGTGCATTTCTAGAAAAAAAAACCGTGCCCAGTGATTCTCCTATATTTTTCGAAGCTCCACTGCGGCATGCTGATCAGGGCTTTAACCGACGACTGCAAACTCAATTATCACATGGCAACTATTCAGCGCGCTGAGTATTTTTCATGTGATCTTTGTGAATCCGACTACGGAACCTCATATCATCTGATATGCAACTGTCCAGCAGTAGCGCAATTGCGATATCGAGTTTCCTTACATAGACGACACCAGACGACTGAAACTCAGAGACATACTAAAGTTTCTTATCCACTTGGCTTACTTGTGAGATTAACTTACCTGCTGTTTGTTTTTGTTTTTGTACTGTTATTTTTCCCATCCTTCCAATTCTACTTCCCCACACCTCCTTCTTCTTTCCTTCCACTTAGGAAATGATGAAAACACACAGCAAGGCACAAATCCCCGACTACATACGGGGAACGTGTCATTTGAGCCCATATATTCTGATTCCTAAGCAAGAAGACATAATTGAACTAGTGCTGATTTAGCTAATTAAGTATGATATATATTTTGTTTCAAGTGTTTTAGCGTCGACACGTGGCTCATCAAGCTCGTGGATGGCGAGCCATTGTGTGTAGGTGGTCCAA
Organism: Topomyia yanbarensis; assembly: GCF_030247195.1. Lineage (NCBI taxonomy): Eukaryota > Metazoa > Arthropoda > Insecta > Diptera > Culicidae > Topomyia > Topomyia yanbarensis. The sequence continues at coordinate 400,469,693 of NC_080672.1, read as the reverse complement.
GAATGTAAAAGACATTTCCTCAATTATGCTGAACATAACCAGACATGGAATGATAGTTTGGAGAAATAAGAAAGGTATAATTGCATCACTAGGTGGATTAAAAACGGTATTATTATGTGGTTCTGGTCGGGAAAAATAAACTGATTTGCAGCTAATTTGGCGACGTTTTCTGAGTTTATAGAAGCGGCGAAATTTGGGTTGAAGATTTAGAGGACGACAAAACTGTCAAAATTTGATCCATCAGAGAAGCAAAACCGCGTTTCTACAAAAGAGTACTTGGAATGTTCACTTGAAGTAAGTCTCCGTTTTTTCCTCGCATAACCTTTTGCACGGGACATGTCGAAAGATTAGGCAGTGTTTCTCCACAGTAGTGACAGTTTTCAGAATCGCTACTACAAGAATCATCTTTGTGGCTCTTTCCGCATTATTGTTACAAATGGGACGCAATTAATTTCTGCGTCAATGACCACACCCTTGATCGCAACCTCCTTGGTGGGTACATGAATACGATACATACATGTAAAAAGCTATCCGCGAAGGATCTTATTTGCTTACTCAAGGTTACTCATAGACATTCTAACATTTCTCTAGTAAATGTTGGGTCACTGAAACCGAATTTTGCATTAAAATTTATTATATCCACCCAACAGTGTGATATAATCTTTCTTATTACACTAATCAATCATATTTTTTATTCCATTTCTTGCATCAGCCTTTTTTTAATTTTTGAACTAGAACGCATTTTTATGTGCTTGTCAAAATATTGCTTGATTTTTTATTATTTATTTTTTGTTCCGAACCGCTTATATGTTATTATCGTTTTTTTGTGAACATATCTTAAGAATTGAAATTTTGGAATGTTGCTTGTGATTATGACAGCTATTTCATGAAAAAAATTTCGAAATATTGGCAATGTTCATCTTAAAAAAATTTTGGCGTTCGGCAAATCCTCCAGAAATGCCGTGAATACCAGGTCCCAACGAACAGATCCCCCCGGGAAGCTCACAAGACTAATTAATGCAACGATGGAGGGGGTGAAAAACTGTGTGAGGATATCGGGTGAACTCTCAAGCTCATTCGGATCCTGCAGGGGACTAAGACCAGTTCGTGCCAGTTGTTTAACATTGCACTAGAAGGTGTTATGCGGAGAGCCGGATTCATCAACCGAGGTACGATTTTTACACGATCCAATCAATTTGTATGCTGTGCGGATGATATGTAGGGTTAATGTGCTAGTAATGGACCCCGCAGTAGACAGTGCTAACAATTTCAAAGAATTTGGATAAATCCGGTTGTACTTTTAATGTAATATTCTATTAATTGATGATACCAAGTCTGTCAAACAATATAATGCAAATTTAAAGCATTTCAACTTGATTCCTTTAGTAAAATTCGATATTTCGAACTGGTATCCATATCCCTATAATGGACCCGTTTTCCTATTATGGACCCAGGGTCGACTATGCGCATTATGGACCCGGGTCCATTATACGCATATCCAACAATTAATACATAAAATTGTATTTTTCCAGTTTTCTGGTAATATCAAGAGTCATTTTAACACAGCATTATAAGAAAAAAATAAAATATGAAAAATAACAAAATTTTGTTATTCTTTCCTTTCTTTAAATATTTCAATGGTACTCGAAACCTTTGACTAATGAATTAAATTTTTATTGATCTGATGCTGTTTTCAAAGGCGAATATGATTTTTATATCAAGCTATGTGACGCTTATGAGTAAGGTGATGAGGTCTGCATTATCGAAAGTCTTACACAAGTTTGCGAAAATTGTAATTGGCAATTGTCTGAATTGATTGGTGGTCGAATTATCCATCAACCATACAGTGGAGTAAAACATTTGCAATATTAACAAGTCGGCTCTAAACATGTTCAGTGTCTAAAGACAACGAATATTTTGTCATTTAATAATATTGTAAGATACCAAATAAAAATAAGAAACGACCCAACTTCTTGCGTCATTTTGATCAGTTCATACAATTGCTTGTACATTTATGTATAGCTATATCTGAAGCGTTTTGAAGAAACCGTAAGTATTTTTAGCTGACAGGGCCCATGATTTACAACTATTTAATTTTTACTATTTTCCTGAAAAAGTTCGATAAAAGTATTCTGTATCTTTAGTTTTGTTTTATTTTGGGACGTAACAATAATGGACCTGAAATTGCCTGGATATATGCAATATATACAAGATTTCGAACTATATTATCTTACTTAAAAAATGAAATTAATTACAGCTCGTTGATTTCAAGAAAGTTATTCGAAACAGTAATCAATGCTACATTTTACGGTATTTATTTTAGTATTCCGTATAATCAAATTTTAGTAAAGCTTCTTGAACGTTTAGCACCGCCTTTTTTCTAAATCAATATATTTATTCTATTACTTTTTAATAGAAGGATATAAGTGAATAAATTGCAATCATTCTTAAACCCTGTGCACGAAGAACTTGCTAAAGTATTACTCCGGAATTTAATCGTGGTTATTAAGTAATCTTTTCGGGCTATCCATGTCACTATTTTATTTTCTTCTATGGTGGAAAGCGTGGACCTTTTCTTGTTCCTTTAGGCCAGTTTTTGCATATACTCCGCGATACTTCACAGTAGAGCGTGATATATCAAATTGCCTGCACGCTTTTTTTTGACAGAACATGGTTCTAGTCGCTCGAATGAACTTTTGCATGTCAGCCTTCATGTATTTGTACCTACTGTTATTAGTTTTTGTCTATTGATTGGTGTAGGAACCACAAATTTTGTTGATCCAATACTGAGAAGCTGCAAAATTTTCAATATGATGGTTTCAATCAATCTTATACTGAATCATCAGAATGTTTATAACTCTTTTTAATTATATTAGTTTCTATTACAAGTTTCTAGTTATATTAATGTGTCAGGGGTTCATAATGCGCAAATACCTAGTTTCACTTGTTCCCATAATGGACCCCCAGAATTTCAATATAAATTTTAAATTATCTTAGTTTGTTAGATCCACATCGCAAAAGATTGTGTTAGTGTTTGCTATTAACCAGTAAAACAATATCTTTTTTATACGTAGTTTATTTACATCAGAGCGAAGTATTCTTTTTATAATAGTAAAACAATTACTTACAAACCCAGTGTCATGCTGCACTGGATTAAAATTGAGTGCAAATATCAATTTTGTCTTGAATTATGGTGAAAAAACACATTCTAATTACTGTCTAAGTCTAAAAGATTTCCTCCAACCAACAGTATACGTTAAAAACAGTTATTAATGAAGAATAATTGACAAAAAAGCGACAGGGGGTCCATTATACGCAAAGGGTCCATTATAGGCATACAAACCCTAACTTATTGGGAGAACATTTGAAACGGTGGCTCAGCTTTACACCCGACTGAAACGAGAAGCAGAAAAAGTTGAATTGGTGTTGAACGCGTCTCATACAAAGTACATGCTGATAGGAGGGACCGAATGAGAAAGATCCCGCCTAGGAAGCAATGTTGCGATCGACGGGGATATATTCAAGGTAGTTGAGGAATTCATATACCTCGGATCTCTGCTAACGGTTGATAATAATAGGACTGGTGGTATCCAACAGGGAAAAACGATCGGAAATGGTGAGTGAAGCTAAGCAATCATGTGAAAGTACGATGGGTAATGAACTAAAAATTAGACTAACTAAAACTAGAACAAAAAATTACACATCAGACGATTATAAAAACCCGGTCCTTGGTATCTAGCGGGGAAATTAAATAGATCAAATGTGTGTTGGGGTGATCAGCTGCCGTTGTGTGTGATTCCTCGCTTTGCAGGCAGGGTACGATCACCGTCGCCAGTGGGATAATCGTATGTTCTTTCTGGGATGTCACCATACCCAGGGATAGCATAAGGGTTAGTGCATTGGGCCGGAGTCTCAAAGGTTGCGAGTTCGAGTCTCGCCTCTGGGTGGGGAATTTTTTTCACATGATTGCTTAGCTTCACTCACCATTTCCGATCGTTTTTCCCTGTTGGATACCACCAGTCCTAAATAAGGTATTGGAACTTAAGCCAAAAGACCAAAAAAAATGAATTATTAGTGATAATAATAACAGTCGAGAAATCCGAAGACGCATCAGCAATGGAAGTCGTGCCTACAATGTTCTCCAAAAGAAGTTGCGATCAAAATAAAATTCACCCATGCGCTAAATGTACCATGTACAGAACGCTGATAAGACCGGTACGGCGTACTAAGTATCCAGAAGGTGACCAAAGCCGGAAGGATACGATGGGCAGGGCACGTTGCGAGAATGCCGAACAACAACTCTGCTAAATATGTGTTCTGCTCAAATCTGGCAGGTACAAGACGGCGGGGAGCACAGCAGGCTAGGTGGGCTGAAGATGCAGCAAGATCTGGAAGGTATCAACCGTGGGTGAAGAGAGGCAGCCGCGAACATAGTGTTATGGAGAAGGATCGTTGATCAGATTATATCAAATTAATTTGTGTTACATCATATAAATAAAATAATTTAAAAAAAATGGTCTCGATTAATAAAAAGAAATTGCGTATCGTAAAAATAGCAATTCTCGCAAAATTAAAAATAACCTTGTTAGGGTACCAGCTATTTGAACTAGATGCAACAACTTATGACTTTAAATTTATCGATAAATTGATAAAGGGCGAACACGAAATTGTTGCGGCACCGAAAATGTCATGTCAATTTTCTTATAATGTTTAAAATCAAACCAAAATGTTACGGTGGTTTTATACATATATTTACTTCAAAAATCAAAAGAAAAGTTAATCGATGGAGCCTTGAGTGTAAAATTGAACGCATTTTTGTTTGATGCCCTCCATCAAAGTCTTTACAGTGTCATCCGGTACCAGTTTCTCAGTTTTTTTTCCATTTTCTTAACACGTCCTTCTCATCTTTGACTGTCTTCTTGCTCTTCCGAAGTTCCCACTTCATCATTACCCAGTACTGCTCCACCGGGCGCAGCTCCGGACAGTTTGGCGGATTCATGTCCTTTGGAACAAAAAGGGCAGAATTGGCCTCATATCCAGGACACTTTTAGAATAGTGGCATGATGCCAAATCTGGCCAAAATAGCGGAGCTTCGTCCTGCTGCTGCAAGAACGGCAAAAGGCGCTTCTCGAGGTACTCAGATTTGTATTTCTCGCCATTTACTGTGCCCTTTGTCACGAAAGAATCACTCCTCAGTCCGCAAGAGCAGATGGCCTGTCAAAGGAGATATTTGGAGGCGAACTTCGACATTTTTTCTTCTTAAATTTGTCGTCCACATAGAACTTGCTCTTGCCGGTGAAAAACTCCAACCCCAGAATTTGCTTAAAATCGGCTTTTATATACGTTTCGTCGTCCATCACACAGCAGCCATATTATGTCAGCATCTTCTCGTAGAGCTTCCGTTCCCGAGTTTTAGCCGTCGATTGTTGCCGCTCATCGCGGTTTGGGAAGTTCTGTACCTTGTATGTATGTAGTCCAGCTCTCTTCTTTGCATTCTGGACGTAGCTCTGCGACATGCCGATCTTTTTAGCCAAATCACGGCTTCAGACGTTGGGATTTGCTTTAATCATCCGCTTCATCTTTCCATTCGTTTTTTTGTTCTCCGGTCCCGGTTTTCTTCCAGCTCCTTTGCCGTGGTCCAACGTCAACCGCTCCTGGAACCGCTTCAACACTCTGGAGACGGTTGAATGGTGAATGTTCAACATTTTTCCCAACTGCCGGTGCGACAGGTCAGGAAATTCCAGGTGTTTGGAAAGAATTTGTTCTCTCGACTCGCGTTGGTGCACCTCCATTTTCGTTGAATCGAAAAACACGACTTCGAGTTTGACAGCATGTAAACAATACACATCAATGAGAAAGTGTGCAAAATTTGGTTGATTTTTACCCAATGGTAAAAAAGTTGTACCCTGTTGAATGTGTCGCAATAATTTCGTGTTTGCCCTTTATGTAAGATTTTGCGTAAGTCGCAACAGAACTTCTCGACTTCTCTCACTTTTTAATATCTTACACTCTCCCTATGCTATGCCCCGTTCATTTTTTTAGAGTTTTGTGCGCCACAGACTTTGAAAACTTCGCAATTTTGGCCAACTCACACATCGATAAGTACTTGCACAATTTGTGCAGAATCAATCAAATAACCGGATCAGTGATTCACCCATGCTTACAAAATGCCGCACGTTTTGACAGCTTTTAATCGTTTTGCCAAAATTCGCATTATTGTCCGCACGATGAGTATGACTTCATAATTTGCGTCAATGCGGCACTAGCTTAGTCCGGTCATTAAGTTAGTGCTGGATTCTGATGAGACGAAGTCGAAACGCAAATTCCATAACTAGTTTGGATCCGTTTAGTTTAAATGTCGACATCTACTCCTTCCATGTACGTATCATTTGGGTATAGGAAAATAAACTACGTTATGCTAAACATTTATCTTCATATTAGGTTAATGGATACTTCTCAAAGTGAGTTTCGTTTTCGAATGCCCAAACGACACATTACCAAAATTTGGAAAGGTACTTTGCTCAACCATGCAACGTCCACTTTCCATTGAGTAAAAAACTTTCTGTAGTTGAGCAGAACTTTTTCTTGATATCAAATAACTTACTCCTCAAGCCACAAGCCCTTGACAGTCACCGAAGAGAACATCATCATGTTACTCGTTCATCTATTAACTCTACCTCTATTAATAGTGAAATGTTCCACAGAATTCACAATGGAACAGTGCGATGACTCAAAGGGTGTTATTTCCACTCTTCAGTCCGTTAAGCAAGTCGAACAACACATCCTGTCGGACACAGACTGGCACGTAAATCAGTTCTATCATCTTATCCTGCATCTGAAGCCTGAACCTTGCCTTGAGGTACAGTTCTGGAAGGACTCTCCGCATAGATTGACAGAAATTGTGTTCCACGTCGACTGCAATAGGATGGATTATTTCTATCTTCGTATACATTACGCTGAGCGATGGAAAAGCTGGATGGCCACGTTCCGATCTGGACAAGAACTGGTGGAATCAGTTTGTAACAAATTTCAATATTGGTTAGGACACGATATATTTTGGAAAAACATTACTATGAATACTGTTTTGTCCAGTAATGGTGACCATGTTGCACTTGATAATCCGGAAGCATTGATTCTAACTCATATTGTATACTACAATCCAAGCTGGGCGTTTAGTGAGCTACGTAGAATGTACGAAGTGGTTAATGTTGATGCAAAACCACTGCCAGTGGTGTCAGATTGTCGCTGTTTACGTCACGAAACTCTGATTCTCGGTAGCATGCATTGGTCGTTGTTGGCCCTCGAAACACCCAGATGCCATGAAAATGACAAAGCCACGATAGTTTTAGCTTCCGTAGCTGTGTTCCTGTTAATGGTTTGGCTTTTTGTCTGTTTCGTGAGTAATCGCTGATCCACAGAGCTGGCAGCTTGGTGTACTATGATAATCAAGGGAGTCGGCGTAGCGTATTGGTAAATCAATTGCCTTGTACGCAGCGCACCTGGGTTCGAGTCCCGACCCCGCACATAGGGTTAGAAATTTTTCCTAAGAGATTTTTCTAACCCGAAGAGGCGAATGACCTTAAGGTTAAAACCTCTATAATTGAAATAAAAAAAAAAAAAAAAAAAAATGATAATCAAAACAAACGGGAATTAATTTAGAGTGCATTCGATGTTTTGTGTTAAGTAATTCTACGGAGGGCCAAACGGTACTGGTCAATCATTTCTAATTTGGCTAAATCTGTTCATATATGTTTATGTGTTGTCACGGAAGTAACAGATGCCGTAAACATCTGTCCAATTCATTTATGTATGTATCACTCCATTTTGCGATATCGAAATAATGTTTTCAAAAAACCTTTAGATAAATAAATGACAACTCTTGAAAATACATATCCTATTGTTTTTCTATTGATAAAAAACTTTAATTGATTTTTTTAAAGCTAGTGTCAATCCAATGCTGCCTTAATCCTATCACTAAGTTAGTGTCGGACTCTGATGAGACGAAGTTGAAACGCAAATTCTATTACTAATTCTCTTTTAAAATCGTTGTGTCCCGAACAATGCATGATGGACAACCCTAAGCAATTTTGGCCTTACCTGCGGAACAGGATGTCTTCCGGTGGAATACCGGAAAGCGTCAACTTTCCTGTTTTGATAGAAAATCAACGTCGCTCGCGGAGTCAGCAAATATATTCTCGCCCTTCTTTCAAAACGTACTACAAACGTACACCAGCTTGTTGTGAAAAAGCTAAGGCGGACTGGACTGTCGAACTGGCTGACTAATTGAATCTCGTCGTACCTTGCGAGCCATAGTGCCTCTGTACGACTTGGAAATACACTCTCTGATCATTTCCACATTACATCGGCCGTTCTTCAAGGGAGTCATCTCGGACCTCTTCTATTAGTGCTCATTGCGAACGACCTGACGTGTCATGTATGTAGACAATCTAAATTTTTTTATTATTGCGTCTTCGGTATATACCTTAAAGATCACACTTAATGCTGTTGCAAGCGTCAATTTAACATCTAATCAATTTAATATCTAATTGCTAACTTATAATTAAATTTAGTGGTATGGAGGTCATAATCTAAAGTAGTTTCGTTGAATTTGCTACAACATTTGTCCACCGGATTATTCTGGCCATAAACTGTATGGTGTCTAGGAATCCACCAAGGTGGACGATTCCTTATACCACGAGGAGGAACAAACAAATTAATCCTAGAAAAAATATCGAAACAGTCAATATTGTTCTATAACATATGGTAGACGAACATCCCCTCTCGCAGGTTGATGGGATTGACGGTATTGTAAACATCATCAAGCCACAATATATTCAATAGAGTTATCTAAATATAAGGACCTTCGCTCTTTTTAGTTTTTATTTGCACCAAGTTCTACTACTAGAGGTTAATTAGTTCTCATGTTAATAATCCACCAAACATTATGACTACTGAGGATTTGATTTATATAAAAAGCCCGCTTCAAGATGTTGATTACAATACGCCTCGATAGTGGTGTGTCGAGGAGGCCGGGAGGGCTGATATGAGCCTTTTGTCTGTTCGATACCTTTCCTCTATTCACCAGCTCATAACCAACAATCAATCAGTAACAAATAGATAATTGAGAAAGGATGTGCTATGTGTGGTGATTGGCTATTCAAGTATTAGTAGTGTTTGAAGTACTAATGTATGTCTCATGTGATGATCATAATTTCAGCTGTATCTTGTACCTATCTAATCTATTACGTCTCTCATATATTGTCTTTTATTTCTTCTTTTCGAGTCCTATACTGCCATTCTACACCCGCCTTCAGCTGAATCAACAACGATGGTGATAGTGAACGTCTTAACACTCACACATTCTCAAACGCGGTCTCAGCGGGAACCTACAAAAATGCCATCGTGCACGCGATTACGAATCGGTCACGTCCGAATGTCTATCCTTGATCCTAGAAGCCTAGGTCCATGCCTACAGCTGGACCAATTAAGAAAATACGCCCATACCTATTAGACAACACGTCTCATGGCGACATGACCGGGAACCCTATCGATATAAACGATCCCACTCTCTGCCAGAATTCAAACCGCGCACTGAAAATTTAATATCAGACTCACGGTTCGAACACACGTTACAAAATCACGTCAGCGCACAAACGTTAGAGCCCCTCGCGATTTTCCAAGCAACCTACGAACTCGCAAACATGATTACACCCCGGTGATAAGGTGAAAATCTCAGCACTCATAAACTTACCAACGCGATCTCAAGCGTTAATCTACAAACTCCCGCGCTCGCGCCATCATGAATCGGGATCGTCCGGAAGTATCTATCCTCGGTAAAAACAATCTAGGTCCTTGTTAATTATTAAAAAAATAATAAAATTGAAAAATAACTACCATATCCACTAGACAAATCGTTCCATGGCGACATGACCGGAAACTCTAGTGATATGGGGTAACTCTCTCCCTGTCAGAATGTGATCCGTACACCGAAAACTAAAGATCAGAATGACGGTCCGCGAATATATAAATCGCCGCAGGGTTTCAAAATCGAATTTATACACGCGAAGTCACATACACGCGAGCACACGGGACAAACACGTCAACATACGAACGCTTAAGCCCTTCGCGATCATCTACGCACACCTATGCCTGCGATCGCGTAAACTTGATAACACTGCGGCAATTGTGTGAACGTTTTAGTACTTACGAAGTTACAAACGCGATCTCAAACGTCAACCCGCAAATGCGCGATCATGAATCGGTCACGTCCGGAAATCTTTAACCTTTATTCTAGCAATTTAGGTCCATACATTCAGTTGGACCAATCAAAAAAATAAAGCTCATATCCACTAGACCACGCGTTCTACGACGACATGATTGGGATCTCTAATGATATGGAAGAACCCACTTCCTTCTGGAATCTGAACCGTACACAAAAAATTAAGTATCAGATTCACGGTCCGCGCGCGATCATTCTAGAACACACGCGAATATGCGAAAGGCACACGGTTATGAAATAGAATTTATGCACGCGAAGTTACACGTTAGCACACGCGACATACAAACGCACACGCGATCGAGCACATTAACGTACAAATATTCGAGCCCTTCGCGATGATACACGCGATTCCGAGTCCCTACGCCCGCACATGCCTGAACCGTACAAAGAATATCACATTCAGAATCACGGCCCGCTACAATTGGCCTATTGCAGTGTTTTATTGGGCGACATTGCCTGTCTCGTCTGCAAATTGTAGTATGTGATTCTGACGGGGAGCCCTTCCGAGAACCTAGCTCTACAGCTCCAGTAGGACAACTCTCGAAAAAAAAAAAAACATATGGTAGACGAACATTCTTTGCAAGAAAGTTCGGCGAGACTCCAGCGTTGGCAAATCTAGCAACATGCATCTATTATTATACGGCGGAAGACGGATAGGGTCCTTCCAAGGCAGTCTTCTAAGAACAAATCGTACAAAGCTGCTCTGAACGCGCTCCACCCGGTCGCTTTGAGCGGTGTTGTATGGCGTCCATACTTGTACAGCATACTCCAAGATGCTCCGGACCAGTGCGCAGTATAAAGATTGCAGCACGTGGAAATCCACAAATTCGACTGTGTTCCGTTTTATAAAACCCAATATTGCAAAAGCCTTACCCGTTGCTGCAGTGAGGTCATCGGCGAAACGAAGTTTTCTGTCGTATAACACTCTCAAGTCACGAATAGAATTCTCCCTTTAGAAGACACAGGTTTGGAGGGTATATTCGCAACGCCTTGGCGTTGCCGAGAGTCCGAAACTTTGATTCATGCCTTTCAACAAGAACCATTCCTCTATATTGGCTATATCGTCTTGGATCACAGACGAATACTGAGGCAATTGAACGAAAGATTTTCAGATCATCAGCATAAAGTAGTTTTTCAGACTTGATGCGGGCTCAGAGGTCGCTGATGAATAAAAACAGATCAGAGGCCCTCGGTGACTTCCTTTAGGCACACTGGTTGGCGCTTCGAATGCACTTCAGCATGTGGAGCCAATTCTAACGAAGGCGGATCGTTGTGAGAGGTAAGAACACAGCCATCTAGTTACCCATCCATGAAAACCTAATCGCTCCAGTTTCAAAAGACCAATGTTGTGTGGCACTTTGTCGAATCCTTTTGCCAAACTAAAATATACAGCGTCGACTTGTGACGATTTTCTACAGCTGGAAGCAAAAAGCTTGTGTATGTCATCAAATTCGAAGTGGCGGAACGTTTTTTTTTTTACAAATCCGTGTTGATGTTTGTCAATTCTGTTGGATGCAGAAGCATACATCGCATTGTAGGCAAACTTTTCCAGAACTGTAGCCAGTAAGTTCGGCAGCGAAATTCCTCTGTAGTTTTGAACATTATGCGTGTTTACAGCCTTATGAATAGGAACTATGAACGCTAGAAAATACTACTAGCTGGTGCAGAAAGTGCTCGGGCACAGTGTTTTATAAACGCAGGAGGCAAGCAATCCGGACCTGGCCCTTTCAACGGATCAGCGATGAACAGAGCGCTCAGAAAATTGGCATCATTTACGTTAGGAAGAGACAGGTTAATATTATACGTTGGCAATGTTTCAAGGTACTCTTGCGATGTTGGAGGTGATCTGCTTGTCGTAGACGACCAAGCTCGGCGTTCCACCACGGAAACTTTCAATCTTCTTTTCTGCTAACACGCTTTTTAAGAACATTACGGCAAAAATTCCCATATATGGGATTCTTCGCCGTAATATCTGCCTGATCTAAATCATTTCCAACCAGCATCACAGCCAGGTTTCGGTGGGAACGATAATGTCATAGTCGCAGGAAGTGGGGGCAAGCGAAAAGGCCTGCGTTTTCGTTCTCATTCCACGAACATTCTGGTAGTAAACGGTCAAAAAATCAGGTGTTGTACGCGACGGTGTATTATGAACCTATGAGGTTTTCAGAGAGCGGATTATTATTTAAAGCAAAATACTCGCCTGAGAAGGGAATTCGGAAGACACCCTCACGACCTGCCAACGCAAGACCGGGACGACTAAGCTGGTCGCTGACCGGTAGCGCGGCTGCGTCGGAGGGCTCGGGAGCTTCCGTAGTACTGTATAACGAGCGTCCCGGTGATGGCAGCGACAAACAAAATGCACCTTCATTCAGTGGGTTGAAGTCATTAGAGTGCTCTCTCTCTCTCTCTCTCTCTCGACCGGGTCAGGAGGGTGAAATTCCAATCGATTAGTATGCAGATGATCTTCGGTGACAGCGTCGAAACTGTTGTGTTCAGCAGTAGCCTTTAGTGGAAGGCATTCTGAGCGAGCAGAAGCGAAGCGATCGAACTTTCGATCTATCGAGCTATTTCTGGGAGGGCTGTGCCACTGTATTCTAGAAATATCTTTTGAACCGTTTTCAGGAGGACATAAGTGCTTCCAGAAGTCCTTTCCAGGTATCCCAGAGCGTCCTTTAGTGTGATGTTAGCGGCCGCCTACCGAAAGAGAAGAATGCCAGAATCGACACAGCTTACTTCGGCGGGCGTTTGGCAGTAGGTTAGAGGCCAACCAAGTCGTGCCGTTGTACAGGAGAGCAAGGATCCTCATACGCCCGTCCAAGTTGTGGCTGTTTATTTCAATACCGTACAATATTTTGCTGTTGACAAGCGCATTTCCGACGTTCAGAGTAGTTTTCCTGTTGAATGTCGGATGCCGGGCACGAATGGTTCGCATGAAGCGTTTCCTGCTTTCACAGACTCGTTCGGCAGTTCGCAAGTGTAGAAAAAGCGAAGTTTTGATACCGAGGATTTTTGGTTCTCTGCGGAAAGGGATAAGTTTATTTCTGAGTTTGACCGGTCTTTTAGTGGCTAGGTGATACTGAGCATTTGGCGGTTTACTGTGGCTTGGAGCCGACGACGATTATGATGCCTTCGGCGTAGACTAAAATGTAGACTCCACCCGGCCAACATGCAAAGAGGCAGTTCATGCTGACGAGGAATAAAGTAGGCTAGCGACTCCCACTCGAAAGACAGGTTTGTTGAGGTAGTCCTTGGTGTAATTCCCAAGGTTTCCGGTGACTTCCCTGCTAGCTCGTTGCCGGAGAACCCCCTCGCGGTAGATTGTGTTGTAGGCCTTGGCTATGTCTAATATTGCTATGTCAGCATGCAGATCGTCCGCCAAAGCCTGCCGGAGGATTTCTCCAAAGGCTTCGAGGTGTGTTACAGTCCCTCCACCCTTGCGAAATGCGAATTCGCGCTGGTCAAGATGGAAGTTTTCATCGAGATAGGTCATAAGCCGTTTGTTGACCATCTGCTTCATAGCTTTCCCTACGCAGGGAAGCAGGCTAATCGGCCTGAAGTCTTTCGTCGTACGGGGAGTGTCACCTTTTTTTTGTATGGGGATTACAAGCGCCGTTTTCCAAAAGGATGGGATGGGTTGGCCATTCCAGATGCGGTTCATACATTCCAAATGGACTCTTCTAGCCTCAAGTGGAGCATGCTGTAGCATAGTTTAGCCAACGTCATTTAGTCCAGCGAAGATACCGTGGGTGGTAGCGAGTACTGCCGTTAATTCTATCCCGGAGAGCACTCTGTTCAAGTCTTGTCCGGAGTCGCTCTGCTAAGTCTTCTGCATCGTGCTAAAAAGGTTGGTGGGAGGGCATCATCTGATGGTAACGAGCTGAAGTGTTTGCCGAGTTCTTCAGAAATTTCTTGGGGCTCGACTTATCTGGTTCCGTTTACTGCGAGGAAGAAGCTGGCTTGCCTACTTTTACCTCTTAGATTTGACTGTTTCACTCTTCTCCAAAGCTGGACTGGGGAAACGTCGGGAGATATCCCTTGAAGAAACGCGTACCAGCTCTTGATATCCGGAGCCTAAATGGCCTTCCTGGTCAGGTTTCGTGATCTATTAAACTATGAAGCCTTTTTTTTATTCATTTCGTTTATTTGATAGGCACAAATGCGTTAGCTTGGCGGTGCCAAATGCTTATGTTTTTACATTTTGGATATCTTAAAACTAGGAGGTTACAATGTTGAAATATTTTTTTTTACAAAGGAAAAAAAAAGTTTACAGCTATCTTAAGACTAGAAATAAGATTCAATATACAAGAGAGGGCCAAAAGATTTTTTTATGAAAAAATTTAAAACAAGGGATTCACTTTGATATACAAGAGGGGGAGTAATAGTATTTTACGAAATATTTTACGGTTTTTTTTTTTTTTCAATTTGTTTATTTGATAAGGCACGTATGCGTTAGCTTAAAGGTGCCATTTTTTCATTGTTTTACATTTTGAATTTCTTAAAACTAGGGGGTTACACATTTCAATATTATTTTGTTTTATATAATGAAACTAAAAAAAAAACTTTACAGCTAACTTATACATATAAAAGAGGGTATAATATAATATTCGTAAGATTTGGGGGACGGGTCATTTTATGTGTTCTTTGTATTGTAATTCACTTTATGATTTTTAGAAGGGAGTTTGTAGGAGAAATTAATTATTAACTAAGCGGAACATTTTACAAGCTTATTAACTAGAAATAACTAGAGAGAGTGGTTCAAGATTAAGGGGAATTAATTAGGGCCATTTTAAAGTAGTGGTACTGTTGTGCATTTCTTAACGAGATTAAATATTGATCAACTAAAACTAGAAGATAGCGGGCACATAAATTTTGGGAAGATATTCAAGGGGAGAAGGGGGTGAAGTCATACATCTGTGTATCAGAGACATGGGAGGGAGGGTGGACAAGGCTGAAGGGGGGGGGGGGGGTGAGATATAAACTTTCAGTTTCCGGCATCAGGAATTAACGGCCAGGATTACAGATTCGAACGGATGAATCAAGTATTGGGACGCCGGGCGGTTTTCCTCGAGCCGGCAGGGGTTCCTCCAGACGATTTCGTAGTACGGCTCAGATACGGATCGGAAACACACCGCGCTGCGCGTGTGATGTTGTACTGTAGATCTCGTGTTGTTGGTTCATTCGACAGATGTTTTGTCTCGTCTTGGAGTCGTATCAAACCATCGTTGGGGTACGGTAGGCGGAAGAGGGCACTTCTGGGAATGATAAGAGAAAAGATAGGGGCATTTAAATTTGGATATTGATGGTTTTGAGGAACGTGTATATAAGGGACATGTAGAGAATATCGCGGCTTGCTAGTACATCTCGAACCGGGACATTGGGTGATCTTCCTCGGGCCCGAAGGGAATCGAATAGTTGAGATCTGGCAGAACAGTACTCGGCGCATGCCCAGACAACATGTTCGATTTCGTGATAACCGTTACCACAAGCGCAGATACCGCTATCCACGAGCCCAATACGTCGGAGATGTGCGTCCAGCGTGTAGTGATTGGACATGAGCCGAGACATCACGCGAATGAAATCCCGACCCACATCCATCCCTCTGAACCAAGGTTTCGTCGATACCTTAGGGATTATCGAATGTAGCCACCTTCCCAGTTCACCATTGCTCCATGAAGTTTGCCAACTTTCGAGGGTTCTCTGATGAGTGATACTGAAAAATTCGCTGAAGCTAATTGGTCTTTCATATATGTCACCTTGTAAAGCGCCCGCCTTAGCTAAAGAGTCCGCTTCTTCATTACCTGGAATGGAGCAATGCGAGGGAACCCAAACTAAGGTAATCTTGTACGATCTTACAGACAAAGCACACAGGCGCTCCCAGATTTTCCCCAGAAAATATGGAATGTGCTTTCTAGGTTTCATTGAACGGAGAGCCTCGATTGAGCTGAGGCTATCCGAGACAATAAAGTAATGATCGGTGGGCAAAGTATCAATGATCCCAAGGGTATACTGAATAGCAGCAAGTTCTGCGACGTAAACTGAAGCAGGATCATTGAGTTTGAATGAGGCGGTGAGGTTTTGATTGAATATACCGAAGCCAGTGGAGCCGTCGAGGCTTGACCCGTCGGTGTAAAACATCTTGTTGCAGTCGACTTCTCGAAATTTACTATGAAAGATGCTTGGGATCACTTGCGGACGTATGTGATCCGGGATTCCACGAATCTCGTCTTTCATGGATGTGTCGAAGAATACAGTTGAATCAGAAGCATGAAAGAGATTGACACGGTTGGGATAGTATGAAGAAGGATTGATATTTTGTGCCATGTAATCGAAGTACAAGGACATAAATCGGGTTTGAGAATTGAGCTCGACAAGCCTTTCGAAATTTGCAATTACTAACGGGTTCAAGATATCGCATCGGATGAGCAATCGATATGAGAGTTCCCAAAATCGATTTTTCAGCGGAAGGACGCCCGCTAGCACTTCTAAACTCATCGTATGTGTCGAGTGCATGCAACCCAAAGCAATACGCAAACAACAATATTGGATTCGCTCTAGTTTGATGAAATGTATGTTCGCAGCGGAGCGGAAACAGAAACTCCCGTACTCCATCACCGACAATATTGTTGTTTGGTACAGCCTGATCAGGTCTCCTGGGTGCCCACCCACCATGTTCCGGTTATTGTACGGAGAAAGTTGATCCTTTGCTGGCACTTCTGTTTCAGATACCTAATGTGACATCCCCAGGTTCCTTTAGAGTCGAACCAGACCCCGAGATATTTGAAAGTTGAAATCTGAGCAATAGTTTGACCCATTAATTGAAGCTGTAGTTGCGCTGGTTCACGCTTCCTTGAAAATACGACTAGCTCAGTTTTATCCGTGGAGAACTCGATACCTAGCTGGAGGGCCCAAGCAGACAAATTGTCCAAGGTATCTTGCAATGGTCCTTGCAGATCGACGGCTTTGGGACCCGTAATAGAGACCACACCGTCATCTGCAAGCTGCCTTAGCGTGCAGGAATTGACAAGACATTCGTCAATGTCATTCACGTAAAAGAAATAGAGAAGGGGGCTTAGACATGAGCCCTGGGGAAGACCCATGTAGCTAATTCGTGATGTCGATAAATCACCATGCGAAAAATGCATGTGTTTTTCAGACAGCAAGTTTAGCAAAAAGTTGTTTAGAGTCGGTGAAAGACCATGCTGGTGCAGCTTCTCAGAAAGAATTTTGATAGAAACTAAATCAAAAGCCCCCTTAATATCTAGGAAAACTGATGCCATCTGCTCTTTGCTAGCATAAGCCATTTGAATTTCTGTTGAGAGCAACGCAAGACAATCGTACGTCCCATTGCCTTTGCGGAAACCAAATTGTGTATCTGACAGTAAGCCATTTGCTTCAACCCAATTATCGAGGCGAAACAAGATCATTTTCTCGAACAACTTTCGGATACAGGACAGCATCGCAATCGGTCGATACGAGTTGTGGTCGGAGGCTGGTTTTCCTGGTTTTTGAATGGCGATGACCTTCACTTGCCTCCAGTCATGAGGGACAATATTATCCTCAAGAAACTTGTTAAATAAATTCAACAAGAGTCTCTTGGCAGAGTCTGGCAGATTCTTTAACAAGTTAAATTTGATTCTGTCTGGCCCTGGGGCTTTATTGTTACATGATAAGAGAGCAAGTGAGAACTCCACCATCGAAAACGGTGTTTCGTTCGCGTTATTGTGAGGGGACGCGGCGCGGTAGATCTTCTGTGCCGGGGCGGAATCCGGACAAACCTTCTGGGCAAAATCGAATATCCAACGGTTTGAATATTCCACGCTCTCATTGGTACTGTTTCGGTTTCGTAAGCGCCGGGCCGTACTCCAAAGAGTGCTCATCGATGTTTCTCTCGTTAGTCCGTCGACGAACCGGCGCCAGTAGCTACGTTTTTTGGCTTTTATCAAACTCTTCATGCGCGTTTCCGCCATCGCGTACTGTCGGTAGCTAGCTGGCAGTCCGTCGTCCCGGAAGGTCTTACACGCAGCGGCCTTCTCCGCGTACACGTCTGAGCACTCTTTGTCCCACCATGGATTGGGAGGACGCCCGCGTGAATTCGCGTCTGGTACGCGTTTAGTCTGAGCTTGAATCGCGGTATCGAGAATCAAGCCAGCCAGGAACCCGTACTCTTCCTCCGGAGGAAGCTCTTGTGTCAATTCTACTTTTTCGGATATCGCGGACGCGTAGCTCTTCCAATCAATATTTCGTGTGAGGTCATACGAAACATTGATTGTATTCGGTGGCCCTGAACCGTTAGCAATATTAATTACGATTGGCAGATGGTCGCTGCCGTGGGGATCAGAGACTACCTTCCACATGCAATCTAACCGCAGCGATGTCGAGCAGAGGGACAGGTCTAAGGCGCTCAGACGCGCTGGAGGGGCAGGAATCCGTGTCATTTCACCCGTATTCAAAATAGTCATATTGAAGTTGTCGCAAAGCTCATGGAGTAGGGTAGATCGATTATCGTCATGAAGGCAACCCCATGCCGTGCCGTGGGAGTTGAAGTCACCTAAAACTAGCCTCGGTGCGGGGAGGAGTTCCGCAATATCGCAAAGCCGTCGGTGGCTAACTGAGGCTCTAGGGGGGATGTAGGTGGAAGCAATGCAAAAGTCTTTGCCTTTAATTCTGGTTTGGCAAGCGACAACTTCAATGCCTGGCGTCGAGGGGAGGTCGATCCGATTGAAAGAATAGCACTTTTTGATCCCTAAAAGTACTCCTCCGTAAGAGTCTTCTCGATCCAAGCGAATAATATTAAAATCGTGAAAGTGTAGGGTTATTTCTGAAGTGAGCCATGTCTCGCATAGGGCAAATGCATCGCATTTCAAATTATTTAGTAAGATTTTAAACGAATCGATTTTCGGGATAATACTTCTGCAATTCCACTGTAGAACAGTGATTAAATCCTTGACCTCGTTCGATGAATTAGCCATCGAAGGATACAATCGCTGAAAGGAGGGGCCATTTCGCAGTGAACTGCAACAAGAATGTTTTTACTGCGGGGAGAAAGCTTATCAAGATACTTTTAAGGGGGTCAGAAATGTTCAACGCTGTAAGAATACGGTCCACAATGTCAGAGAAATTTATTAAGCCAGCACTGTTTTCTTTCTCTGGCTGAGATATGGGAACACTTGGGGTTTTTGATGTTCCTGGAAGTGCTGGGAACTCCTTTTCTGAGCTCAGGTTACTGAGACCGGGAGCGACTTGCTTCGGTTTTACAACAGTACTTCCTTGAGTAGTTATTTTAGGGGGACCATGAAGAGACACCTTCTGGCCTTTACGACGAAGCTTGGAAGAGGAAATATTCTTCCTTTTTCTACTACTTCTAGGCACAGCAGAAGATGTTCCCTCCTGGGGTTCATCACAGTCGCCTTCGTCAGTAGACAAGTTGGTAAAGATGTTCGTAGAGACAGGTGGCGTAGCTATCTTAAGCATTTCTGCAAAAGATCGCTTAGAGCGTCCCTAAAGGGAACGCTTAAGATTTTCCTCGCGCTGTTTGTACGCGGGACATGGAGGAAGAT